>NW_024372036.1:4403186-4795628 GCF_014805655.1 Passer montanus
CGCTGGGGGCGCAGCGGGGAGGCCGCTGGCCGCCCGGCACCGGCCAACATGGCGGCGCGGCGGCCCCGCTCCGCCTCAGGTCAGTGCTGGCCCCTTCCTGGCGGGAGCGGGGAGGAGGCGGCGCGGCGGGCGCCCTTCCTCCTCTCGGGGGCGGCGGGCAGCCCCCTCCCGGGGGCGGGGAGGGATGGCCGGGGCTCTGCGCCTCCCCGGTCCGTTGCGTTTCCCTCCTCCACCGCGCGGCCCGGCGCATCGGCACCGCCGGCATCACCCTGGCTCAATCTCCGTCCCGGGATTTAAGCACGGAAAGCCCTTCCCGAGCCCTCCCGGAGCGCGGGGGGATGCGGGATGGGAGCCGGGAGCCTCCAGCCCCCACGGCCGCCGCATCTTCGCCGTGCGGGGCGTTGCGGGCATCGCCGCGGCCTCGGCGAGCGGCGCTGGCACGGCTCGGTGTGCCCGGGGCATGCCCTGGACATCATTTGCCGCATGCAGGGAGTGCTTTTCATCAGCAGAAAACGCTCTGGCGGTGTTACTCGCCACAGAACGCGTTGTACTTGTGTACACGAGTTTTGGTTTAAATAATAGTAATAATTGAGAGGCAAAATTAATGTAACTGTTCATGACAGTGTTTTAATATTCTCCGTCTAAAGAAGTTAAACGTGTTGTCCTCAATACCTCAAAGAAAGAACATTCAATAACAACAGTTTGACATTATGGATCTTGCTATTTATTATTTAGTACTCAAGAATATGTGGTAATAAAAGGCAATAATGCATACATGTGTATGCAATAACACCTACATGTGTACTTCTTGCAGTCTTTGAAGTTTTTAGCCATATTGGTAGTATAAGTTAAAAAGTTATCAAAATTCTAATAAAGTGTTTATATCTACAGTCTTACTTTAATTCTAGGTGATGATTCTAGGTCATAATTTAACTGCTCCTATTTTTTGAAATGTCCAAACAGTATTGCTGAATTTAGATTTAACTTAAATATATTTAAACAAAGTGGACTTCAGTTCATGTGTGTATACCACAGAATGTTACTTTTAAAATATGTTCTGGAATGTCCAGACAGTATTGCTGAATTTAGATTTAACATTAAATATATTTAAACAAAGTGGACTTCAGTTCATGTGTGTATACCACAGAATGTCACTTTTAAAATATGTTTCTTTAAAAATGTAGACCCATCTCTTTCCTGTGATGTCCAAGTATAGAAAGTGTTGAGGATCTCTTAATTTGGAGTTCCAGGATGCCTGTTTTGAAAACATTGGCAGAATTGTCCTGTGAACATGGAGCTTAATTGAAGTCCCAGCATCATCTGTTGTTGTGGAAGAGGAACAGAAGTCACAAATGCTGATGCCTGGTCCTCTGAGGAGAGCACTGGGCCACAAGTTCTTAATCTTTCCAGTTTTGGTCTGTGCCTTTGGTTTTTGTTTTTATTGGGTTTGTTTGTGTGTGTTGAATGAGCTAACTGGTAGTTTCATCTGATGCCTCTTGTTTCCTGTACTTGAAAGGGGGGGATTCTTGTTCACCTTTGTAGTGCCAGTCATGGATTTTATTGATTACACTGCTGCCTTCTACTACACCTTGCCTTGGTGATGGCGTAGAATCCCAAAATCCTTTGTTCTGGGAGCTGCTGGACCATAGGTAGCTTGCACCCTACAGTTTACACCATTGGATTACCCAGTTAGTGCCCAGACTGGGTCTGGGCTTTTCACAAAAATCATTAATTTACTCCACAACTGAGAAAATAACTTTTTTTAAATTGCTTTTTCTTTTCCAGACCACGACAGCGACGATGATTCCTACGAAGTGCTGGATTTAACGGAATACGCTCGGCGTCACCACTGGTGGAACCGTTTGTTTGGCAGGAATTCAGGACCAATTGTAGAGAAATACTCCGTAGCCACCCAGATTGTGATGGGAGGTGTGACTGGCTGGTGAGGGAGCTTCCCTTTCCATCACTGACCTAGACCTTTTACTTTGTTAGAAGATCCATTTCCAAGGGTATTTGAAGCAGATAAATACATGTTTAATGGGATTTCCTTTAGCATTAATCAAGATTATTCATCTGTGAACAATTTTAGCTTGTTAACTCTGAGTCATCATTGTGAAGTGTTTTTGATAGTGGTGAAGCACTATCCAAGGGAACTCATACTAGTTACTGTGGAAAGGATTTGGGAAAATGTCAGAGCTCTAAAATGACAAGAAATAAATGGAAAATTACTGCACCTAGCTTTTATTTTGTATGGAAAAGCTTATTTCCTTACTAGTTTAGATTTATAAACTTAGTTATATTATGGCTGAGACATATTTTACAGGTAAAAGAAATAAAGGGAAGAAAAAAGGATGACAAAATATACTTTTAATTAAGAGCCCAGTTTCCTGGAGACTGTTTTTTCCTCTAAATTGAGCTGCAGCCATGTTGAGTGAATTCACAGTTTGCTCTGATGTTAACTGATACATAGCCTAGTTACACTAGAATAATTCATGGTGAAAGCTAGACAGTAAAGATGAGAACTTAAACTGGAAAATGTGGTCACAGCCTGAGCAGTTGTGTCAAGATATTTGTCAGAGGTATTTGAATGGTGTTTGTCTATTCCAGTACACAGAAAAACTGTAAATTCATTGAAAACCACCATTATGTTAGCAAAGTGTGCTAACATAAAGAGGAATTATGCAAGAATTGGAAGATGAAATATACTAAAAATGAGATTGTTGTACCCAGGCTCAGTACAGCTTTGTGCAGTGGGTTTAGCTTTCAGTCAGAGTTTATAATTTGCTTCTGTAGCCTTAAAATTATTTTTAAAAGCTACATGTGTACATGTAAACTCAGAAGTTTCTAGGGAATAGTTCATCTGGCATCCATAAAAACTGGCTTATTGAATGATTTGGAAAATGCACATTTCAGTATCTGCACATGCACATTATCTGGGTGCCTACTGATGTATATAAATAAGAATTCACTATTTATATGCAGGGGGAAAATTCCCCTCTGTGTGTGGGCCAGTGTTTAGATACACTGGAATTGCCCAGGGAAGCTGTGGATCCATCAGCCTTGGAAACTCCTTCTGAGTCAGGGCTCTTGGCAGCCTGATTGAGCTTTGAGATTGGATTGGGCTCTGCAGCAACTTTGGGAAGGTGACTGGCCCAGGTGACCTCCAGGGGCCCCTTCCTGCCTTGTCATTGTTCTGTAGTAGCAATATCTGTGCTACAGATGAGGGAGGGTTTGGAGACTGAGAACAAGGTAATTTTCTGGTTGCCTTGATCCATTAAAAATAGAATTAACAGCGTGTCCCAGCAGAGTGGCCTCACTGAGTTTAACTCTTGTGGTAGGGATGTGCTGCTTTTTACTGAGATCTTTCAGTTGTGAGTTGTGTAGTTAATATAAATTATGGTATAATGTATTTACATTGCACTTGGGAACAGTTATAGTAGCACTGTTATGTAATTATGTTGTGCTTTATTAACATGCTACATTTAATAGCAGTAAGATCTAGAGATCTCAAGTTTTCTTTAAAGGGGACATCAGACAGCCAGGAACAAGCAACCATTATTCACATTTCTCTTGTTCTAGACATTGTTAATTTAATATTGCTTGCATTAAATAGCCTTGGTTTTTAAATTTGTAAATATGAAATTATTCATTTGCATTTTAAATGAAATAATGGTAACAAGTTGCAGTCAGGAACTGTGTAGTGTGGCATTGTTCAGCAGAAAACTTCATTAGACTGGGTTTTTTTTGTTTTGTTCCCCTAAGGTGTGCGGGATTTCTGTTCCAGAAGGTCGGAAAGCTTGCAGCAACTGCAGTAGGTGGTGGCTTTCTTCTGCTTCAAGTATGTAGCATTTCATGCTTTCTAAGTTGGCAAATGTTATTTACTAAACAATAGGAAAAACACAGCTGTTGGGTAATGTTTAATTAGGGAGGCTTCTTATCTACTTCATCTTTTTAGTCTTATCAGTCAAAACCTTACATTTGAGCTGGATTATTGTGTACAAATGAACAAAAGAGACATTTCTAAGAATCAGTGGTAAATCAGAATCTACTCTGTCCTGTGAAACAGTTGTTGTAAGAGAGGAGAACTTGTGTGCAGAGGCTGAGGTACTGTGTGTGATTCAGTGTTGCCAGATCAGAGGAACTGCCTGTAAACCTATGGTTAGGGAGAATTTAAAATGTGTTTGTTTTACATTGGTTTGAGAATTTTATCATAGCTTTAGGCTGCTTTGGCAGTTGCCTGGAAAGCTTGTTCTGGTCCTAGTATGAGCTGTGTTTTTCTGTTTTCTTCCCTTGCCATGTTTTATCTATTGAATCTCTAAAGCCTGGCTGAATTTTGACAGCTTCATTGCATTCCTCTCTCTGCTGGCTTTCGGGTTCAGAAGTTCTTAATTATGTTATCTGGCATGATCATTTGCATTTTTTCATCGGGTACTGTGATTAGAGGAGGATATATTTCCAAAAACCTTTAAATGAGATGAAACGTTAAGTGAAGGAGAATTTCATGTGTCCTTCTGTAAGATGCCAAGATTTTACTGACATTTTATGCCTTAGTACCTGTGAGCTTCTCATTTTTCCACAGATTGTTCTAGGGGATATAGATTGGTGCCTACTTAGGCTCAATGATACACAATTTCTTGAGAGGAGAGGCTAAAGATATATTTGTTCTTTCCATCATCACCCTGGAGGGTTTCTGAAAGGCATGTCCTGCTTTTATTTCTTTTGATTGTAGAGGCTGGTGCAGTCAAGCACTGATCAGGAAGGGTGGGGTAGTAACTGCTGCTGTGTAAGACATTGCAATGTTGCTGTTGTGTGAAGTACACATATTTCCTTCATAATCATGGTCCCCACTGGTTTGGGGGCTAGTTTGGTTTTTTTCCTCTTCCCATGTTTTGTATGTCATTGGTCTTAATTATATTAATGATAATTCTCTTATCAATATGACTGAAGAGCTGCCAGACAGAGGCACCCAGGTTGCTGCAGGTACCTTCCTCAGTGCTCCTGACTACAGGAAGCTGAAAAGCTAAACCTGAGACCTGTAGACAAAGGAGAATGGAAATTGAATAAAGCACATCACTTGTGCAGGATTCTTACTTGCTCAGCTGTGAAGTTTGGGGAGCTTTCCTGTACATGCAATAGATTTGCCATGTGGTTGAGTGTCTGATTTCTTGGTTGATGTCATTTACACTGAATCCAAAAAGGAATATTATCCAAGAGGAAATATGGGTTAAGTATTTTGATTGGATTGTCTGTATCTTAAGTGAGATCAGATTTTCTTGAAAGGAAATGAAGTAAATGCCTTGGTCTCTCTTTTAATTCAAAACATTTTGCATTTTAAGGCTGACTCATAAATTCTATGGTGTAATTACATTTCTGTAGTCTTTAATTTTTTCATTTAAAGATCACACATCCTGATTCTATGAATACGTGTTCAGTGCTTCCCCTGAGTGGGCAGAAGAGTATTTCAGCACATTACTAGAAAGTTCCTTTTTATCTGTAAATTTCTCTGAAGTTGCAGATTTCATTTCAACTGCTGATTGCAATATTGACATTATAATTACATGCTAGAACAAGAGTAATAACTACAGAAGGCAAGATTCTTGGCTAAAGCCCATTCAGTGAAACATTTCAGTCTTAAAAGTTAAAAAATACATTTTTTTCTTCAGTGGGTGATGACTTCATCTCAAGGAATGTAGTAGGAAACTGAAAGCAATGCATTATTTAGTGTCAGTTTGTACAGGAAGCAAAAAAGATTTTTCATGTTTTTGTCAGTGATTTAGAACTTCAGTCTTAATATAGATTATATGACAATTAGTTGGAGAAAAAGAATAACAATTATGTGATATTTGCACAGTTTTTCAAAATCATGATCTATTGTCACATCTTTGCAGTGAATATTTCAACACTTTAATTTGATTCATTCTTATTTGATTATTAACTATGTTTTTTTTTGTGTGTGAAATAGCTGTAGTTCTTCATATATGCTGGAATAAGAGCAATATCCAGGCACTATATTAAGGAAAATACAGTGCATTTCTCATAACAAATAGGGGATTTTCCTTGTGTAACTTCTCAGTTATACAGCACAGTTTGGTAAAATCCTGGGTAGGGAGGTATGAACTCAAGTCCTCTTGGTTCTACTGTAATGAATTGGTTAAACACAATTGTTCTTAATGAGCACCTAACAGCTCTGTATTTTTAAAATCCTATATCCTCATGAGCAGTTTCATTGTCTTTTGTCCTGCAGTGAGCATACAAATTGCAGCTTTTTCTGTTCTGTGTTGTCTATTATTTAATAATGAAATTGGATTTTTATTCAGTTATTTGTGCTTTCACTAACACATTTTTCCTCAGCCTATTAAACTGAATTCTTCATTATGTTCTAATTTAGGAAAGGTAAATATGTGAAAACAACACAAGAAACAGAATAATCTCTGAGATGTCCTTGCCTTTATCTTGTACAGGTGTTTGCTGCTAGTGCACCATGGTGATCAAGGAATCACAGCATGGGTTGGCTGGGAAGGGACCTTAAGGACCATGTAATTCCAACCCAGTGTGGCATCCCAGTGACATTTCCAGGGAGGCACCACCTGCTTCTGGGGCTGGGGGCTTAGTGAGAAAGAGCTGGATTCAATTTTCTGTTGAATATCCCACTTGTACACTTAGAGGGAACCTTCAATGGAACAGCCAAAGCAAATGGGAGTTGGGAGTTGGCCTGATAAAGAAATGCCAAGTTTCTGGCAGGTTCTGCCACGGAGGGACAGAGTGTCTGTGCCTCTGGAACCTGCAGTGCTGGCACTGGGGACAGGGGAGCTGTGCCTGCTGATGGTGGCTGAGGGTACAGCCTCTGCAGTTCAACTCTTACACGTTGTGTCACTTCAGTCCCTCCTTGTCAGTGTGTGTTGAGCTTAGAGACTTGTCAGATCTGGAAACTGGGGGTTGTTCCCTTCCTAAACAGCAGAAAATGCCTCACAGTGCCTGTGGGTTCTGTGCCCTGCAGCTGAGCTCACCTGTGCCTTCTGGCCTTGCTTGGGCTTTTAGTGTGAGACATTGTGCCTTGAGGAAATTCAAATTCTTTTGTCCCATCCTGTTGCACCAATTTTTTGCTCTGAAACATTTTTCTGCTCATTGTTCATGTTAGTGTTTCACAATAAACCTGTGTGCCTGTCCAGTATCACCCCCAAAACTAGGTCTGCCTTTGAAGGTCATCAGGTTTTCTTAATTAATGTCAAGAAAGACAACACATTTTTAGTGTTCTTGCACTGATGTATTTCTTCAATTGCCTTTGTGAAAAAATTCTGTTATTTTTTTCAACACTTTTGGGAGGTCTTGAACAAATAACGAGCTATGAGATATATAGATAAGTATATAATATATCTGTTATTTCATTACCATATATAGAGAGATTCCTGTATAACCCAAAATCCAGCCCCCACGGGTCTCTTTAATAATATATGCAATTAATATATATAAACCTATATGACTCCTTAATATATCCAGGTATGGACATGATAATGGGATATTGTTATTTTACTTGGTTGTCATAGGGCCTGAATTTAAAAAAAACAGTAAATTTTGAGACTTTGTATTTATGTAAATTTACTGTTATAAGCAAGTAGATTTTTATGATACATTGGAGTCTAAAAACTGAAGTCTGTTTTTTCAGCATTTGAGTTCAGGGGTATTATTTCTGCACTTATATATGAAATTATGTAATTAGTGGGGTCGCAGCCAAAGTAGATATGACACAGGTTCTGTCACTGCCAAAGTACAGGGTTTTTTTCTTCTCAGTTAAAAAATTTATATTCAAAACATTACCTTCTGTTGCTTATTTTATAAACACTCAATAAGTAGAATTTAGAATCTCTTATTTCAGGGCTCTAAAGTTCAGGGAGAAAAGATGTCTGGTTTTGATACAAGTGTAAGCTCTGCAGTAGTTACAAACAGATCTTAATTAAAAACTTCTGCCTCATCTTTGTGCTCTCTGGATAACTGAGCTAATTAAAGTTGTCTTAATGGAATGTTTCTTCCAAGAGCCATTTGCATTTTACAAGCAAGCAGATACATTAGCATTTCTTACATTGTGTTGGACTGAGTGGATCAGTCACATTTAATTTTCAGTTGTATGAGTGAGAAGGCACCAATTCAATGCTGGTGCCTTTTTGAAATTCTTGTGGTCATGTTAAATTCATAAAATAACAATTGCCACAATGTGCAGCTGTTTTTTCTTTTCCTGGCATGTCATCCAGTGACTGGATGTGCAACCAGTACAGTTTTCAAACAGGTTTCCTGCTTTCATACTGTGCAGCCCTTAATGAGCTGTCCCTGCCTGGCACTAGTGCCCATGTGAGTAAATGGCTTTACTGTAGACAGGCAAAGTCAATTAATTTGTTGTTAATTACATTCGGAGGCAAGAAGTAAAAGAGAGTTTAAAATATAGTAAGTTCATTTTGCATTTGTCCAGTGAATTGGTTTTTTTAATTATGCAAAGGTGGAAACTGAATTTGACTTTCTTGCAGAGGTGATCTTGTAGAAGTTTTGTTTTGAATTCAGACAAAATCTGTCTGACACTTGCTTAATTTTATTTTTTTTCTGGATTATGAAATCCTCAGTTTGTGGTGAAATAGGTTGCTTAGTTACTGTGGCAGTTGTAGTATAAACTAGATGGTCTAAGTTCAGTTATTTGGTAGAAAGATCCATGTGAAAGTCAAACTGCAGAGCCTGTAAGTGATGTGAAACTAAACATAATAAATTATGTATTTAGGCCAAACCTAATAAATTGTGTATTTAAATACCTGTTCCACAAAAGTTCATTATCTGTGACTTACGTTTACCAACTGGACAGTTTGCTTAGAAGGCTGTTAGGTACATTGGGTGGATTTCCCACCCACGTGTGACCTTGAGAAGTACCTGAGAAATCTCACACTTTAGAAAGAGTTTTTGGACAACAGTCATTTACATGTAACTTTAGTGGTTTATACGTATTTGTCCTAACAGTTAAAATAAACAGTAATCCTTAATTTTGATTTTCTTCTCTTTTTTTTTTCCCAAATAATGAGTTTAACTGTTTTCTAGAACATGCACCAATCAAATATTAGTAACAGAAATAAGGCAAAGGTTTGGGATGATGGTTAGGCAGGCTATAAAATTTGGAAGTTTGTGTGTAAATTGGATGAACCAGTCTCCTCAAACATAATCATTTTTCTGATTTTACAGAACTTGTGCTGTTCTCAGGCACAAGTGCTATTTTTCTAGTTAATGGTTTTGTTTTGTAAGAAGGGTGAGAATTCTCTTGTAATGAGTACTTTTTTGTTGTTGTTGGACAGTTTAAATTGTGTAGGATAAAATAAAGAGTTTTCAGTGTTTCTAATGATGATTTTGATTAGCCCTGGATACTCTGTCACAAATGAGAATTCTACAATTCTGAAAGAAGCTGAGACAAAAGAGTTTCTTCATTGTTGTCCTATGAATGTATTTTTCTTACAAGTAAAGTTACAGTAAATGCTGAAGGAAAAACATTGCAAAGCTTTTATAACTAAAAAACAGAGAACTGGCAAAATTAACAAGAGTCTACTGAACTTTGCCATTGCTTGTTTTAATTTAAGCTGCTGTCACTGAGGAAAGGTTTGAAGCAGAGAACCTGCTGAAATTGGAAGAATGTCTTTTCCTGTATCTGTAATAAGTAAAAATAAAAATGATTTTATAGACACCAAGACAATGTATTTTGACTCATGAAATGTGAATTGCAGCTGTACTAACTGCCTTTATTTCCCTAGATTGCTAGTCATAGTGGATATGTACAAGTTGACTGGAAGAGAGTTGAAAAAGATGTAAACAAAGCAAAAAAACAGTTAAAAAAGCGTGCAAATAAGGCAGCTCCCGAAATCAACACTCTCATTGAAGAGGTGAGTCTAAGGTGATAAACTCCTTTTTACCAGTCAGATTTTCTTACCTTGCACTGCAGGTGATAATGAGTTGAAAATGCAGATTCAAAACTGGAACACATCAAAAATAGCTTCGCATTATAATTTATTTAAAGTTATCAGATTGTGCTGTCTTTTATTCATTCAGCTTTCTGGTTTGGTCACTGTTAAAAATGACACACGAATTTGTTCTTGGCAGGTGACAAAGCCAGTAAGGTCATGACATGGTAAAAGTTCAGGATGGTGTGGGTAAAACATGGTAACTACAAAGACAAAACCCAAGTCTTCTTAGACTGCTGATAATAAAATTACTTGTCTGGACAAGAATGACTTTTTTTGCAGAAAAGCTGTGGCTACTTGGTAACAGGAGTTCTGATTTTATCTTGCTTTTATACATTTTGGAGAATATCTGTCTGCAGAATCTGCCAGTTGCCTATATGTGGAGAAGAGATAGCTGTGATACTGATCAGTGTCACTGGGGCTCTTTCACCCTGTCATTTGAAGACTTCCATTTAATCAATTTTGTGGTTGTTTGGGTTTTTTTAAAGCCTGGTTTTACATATTTTTCACGTTCCATACATGCAATCTAAGTTTCATTGTGAATAACTGAGAATTCTGACTGTGAATGTGCTGCAGACAGCGGCCACACTGGTGTTCTGTAATTAATGAGTTTTGACATCTCAGGTTGAGCCTGTGTGGAGTTGCATATAGACTGATAAAAAATTACTTTAAATTTTAATGTGAATATGAACTGAAAGTTCAAGATTGAGGGTTTTCTTGCTGCTTCTGTACCTCAAATAGCTTGACCTCTCCTTCAGTACTGCCCTGTAGAAATGGGTGGAATAGAATGGGGTTTTTGGTTTTCCTTTGTTTTTTTTTTCCTCTCAGATTATATGGCTTTCTTATAACTGTGTGTTAGTTGCCAATCTGAAGTGTTTGAAGCAGAGGATTTATGAAATGACACATTTGATAAAAGGTGTTACCCTGCAGCTACTTTATTAAATACTCTACACCCATGTCATCATACATTAGTGGGTTTTTTCCTGGGATTAAGTTGTTAGGAAACTGGTTCATGATGGAGTGTATTTTTCCAATGATCTTCCAAAAAGCAGTATTTTTTCTTTTAAACCATTATCATGTGATTGCAATTGAAGTCGTGGTGGTGCTTGTGCTTTTTTTGACAAGGTAGTTTGTGAAACATGTCTTATTTTAATCAAAACAAGAGTGGCATTGGCATGAAATTGCTGTAATAATTCCTCTGTATTTTGTCTTTTTCAAGTTTCACTGTATTTTAAAAACACTGTTAAAAACAGCTGAGAGTCAGTTTGCACTACACTGGTGCCACCTATTTTTATATATTTTTGCACAAATCGCTTCCCCCTGCACCCTTCTCCACAAGTTCAGTGTTCTTGTTTCCAGAAGCTGTGATAAGTATTAAATAATAACACCGAACACAATTAACGTCATGAATATCATTTTTCTTCTCAGTCAACAGAATTTATCAAACAGAACATCGTGGTGTCCAGTGGCTTTGTTGGAGGCTTTTTGTTGGGGCTGGCGTCGTAAGGACCCGCACGTCTCTTCCAGACGGGATCCGCGTCGGCCACGATCAGTTGTGATGCTCTATCTGCAAGCAGTGTGGGTCACTGGGCCTGCCAGAGCAAGACAAGAGGACAAGCTAGACAGCTTGGGAGCTTTTGCATTTCAGGCTTTTGCCTCTTGAAGCTTGGTAAAACTAGGATTTGCTGAAAAACTGTGCAGTGTGCTCATTATAGCGTTTCTGGGCAAAACTGGTTCATCCTCATCATGTCTCTTTTTATCTATGGCCTTTCAAGATCTAGCATTTTTAAAAATGTTATTCTTGGAATATAGCTATGTAACCATACTATAAGAATGAAAGTTCCATCTCTATGTTTTCAGTTAAATAGTGTTTATTTAAAAAGTATTTTTCGTCATGCTGTAGTAGGTAGTATCAATGACTACATACTGTATATGATATTGTGGTTTCAGCCTCCTGGCTGTCCATGTTCTTTAGAAGTCACTGCAATAATCTGTAATACCTTTTTACAGAGTATTAAATAACAAAGAATCATGAGCTTATTAAAGGTGAAAATTAACTTTGGCCTTTGTGTACATAAAAAATGAAAGTCTCTCAATTTTAGCCTGCAGGGACCTGGTGTCAGTGTTTTCCCAGACAGGTTTTTAAGGTGGTTTTAGTGATTTGTTACCAAGTTATTCTAAAGAAGCTGATAATCCAAACAAACACTCAATGCATTTTACTGCATTTCAAGCTTAAACCTTTCAGAAATTCCTACCCAAGGAATAGTTTGCCCTGATTTCTCTGGTTTTACTGCAGCAGCAGATGAATGTGAACTGGAATCTGTCCCACCAGGTTGTTTTTGGGGTGCTGTTGCCTTCTCAGAACAGTAGTAGTGGTTCAGTAGCATCAGGTGGATGGATGGGTGTGAGCTTGGGTGCACAGGACATGGATGTTGGACATACTAACCTGCTAAATATTTAGATTGGTGCATCCCTGGGCTCCAGAGGTTTGTATTACATGTTGACCTCATGTTTGTGATGTGCTTGTGGCCAAAGTGAGTAAGGTATGAAGCATGTCCTGCCTGCTTTAAGGGTTTCATCAAGCCTGGTTAAGACTTTGGAAAACAAATCTTAGCCCACACATCTCCCAAACCAAACCCAAGGTACATGAATGGCCATGGATCCTAAATATTTTGTTTTAAAGTGACTATCTGGAGTTATATAAGCCCAGTTGCAGTTTACTGGAAATGGGAAGCTCGAGGAGGAGTGTGTCTGCTGGGTTATCTGGGATTTACAGTAAAACAAAGAAAGATGAAAATGTTAAAATATGAAAGCCTTTGCTGTGATGTTCAGCCCAAAGAATAATGGGAAGGTAACCAACCAGTCAGCTTTTCTCTGCTGATGATGCTCATGGGTTTTTGGCACATCCACAGGGTACTGAAGCCAGCTGACATGAGTCATCCTCCCTGACTGGAATGAACTGGGTGTCCTGAAGGGCTTTGGGGATGTACTGACCACCTCAGTACCATGAACCTGTGAATATGCATTTTTGGTGTACTTTGTGAAAGGATTTCAAGGGAGCATCCTTTAGTGAACTTGTTAAAAAGGCTGCTCATGTGGCCAGGGAATTTGCTTCATTGTTAGAAGTAGAATTAAAACTAAGAGTATTAGTAGGATGCAAGACTGATTTCTGCAGAGGAAAGTTGCTCTGCTGTTCTGTTGGCATCATCTGAGATTTTCAATCAATGAATCAAGAATTTATTGAAATACATTTGAGGCTTCTATAGTTTGTTTTTTTTAATTAGATTTCATTTTTAAGCCTTTGGAATAAGAGACAATGTTGTACATGTACAACTGTCTGAGGGACTAAAAAGGCAAGGAGAAACGGTGTTACTGAAAAGGTGAGCACTGGTGATTTGTGCTGGGATTGGCTTCATGTCCTGGACTCCTGACTGGAAAAGGAGAATGGCTGATGGCACAGCAGGACTTGCTGGTGCAGTTCCTTGGGCTGGTGAGGCAGAGGGGATGCTGCCAGCAGCTCCAGGTACAGCTGGCAGGGTGAGGTGGTGATGGAGTGGCAGCTGTGGTAAAGGACCAAAGGTAAGTGCAGCTTTTCCTGCAAATACCTGAAATTTTTTAATGTGCCAGCTCAGACCAGTCTCACCTATGTGAGGGAATGCTCTGTAAAGGTACAGTCAAAAAATGGGTGTTGATGGGGTTGGGAATGGAGTGTAACAGGAATATTGGGGTTCTGGGGGTAAAGCCTTCTCTGGGATGATTTCAGAGTTACTGTTGCCCTCTCTGACAAAAAGCAATCCAGGATAAGAAGATTCAGAGGAGAAAGGCTGGTGAGGCCCTGGCTCAGGTTGCCCAGAGAAGCTGTGGCTGTTTTTCCCTGGAAGTGTCCAAGGCCAGGTTGGACAGGGTTTGGAGCAACCTGCAAGGGTGGAAGGTGTCCCTGCTTAAGGCAGGGGGGTTGGAACTGGATGATCTTTAAGGTCTCTTCCAGCCTAATTAATTCTATAGTTCTATGATTCTAAAGGAAAAACGTGGAATAAAAGTTTTTGAAGAGCATTTTTTTTTTTTGGGGGGGGGGGGGGTGGAAATCAGTTTTAAAATGCTGATTAGAAATACTTAAATTAATGAAAGGTTGACCCAGCATTTCTATGGGTTTTATTGTATAGCTGAAGGACTTAAAGGTGGAGAATGTGGACCTAGCAGTGGCAAACAGCTTTCCATAATGCCCAGTGGGTCTGTGGAATTAATTTCTGTTGTGTGCTGCTGAGATCAAGGAAGAGCCCTTCATTCTGGGAAAGGTGGGCAGCATTGCAAGAGTCTCATTTATACCTAAAGGTGGGAGAAAAACCATTTTAGGTTTCTCTGGCCGTAGTTAATATTGTTTGGTGCAGTTCATCATAAAATTCCAGCTGATCCTACCTTTTCCCTCTACAGGCCTGTGTAAATTTTTCCCCTCAAGAAGTTATTAGCAGCCACTTTTCAAAGTTGAATGCTAAGATAATAATTGAGGAAGGCATGGCATATATCCCTCTAGTGAACAGCTTTTGAAAGCTTATTAAATAGTGTATTTGGGGAGAGATTGCTAATAAATCATCTATTTGTTTTCAGTTATCTTAATGGGATAATCTATTTCCTGAAATTATTTATTTTTAGTTAGAGAAGCATTGGACAGTACATTTTAATTTAAGGTGAGATGCCAGCGTGATCTTATTACTGAATTTTAAGAGGCCAGAATTTGGCTAAAATTTTGAAGGCTGTTTCTGCTTCAGCAGCCAGACAGAAAATTAAAATGTTGTAGTTAAAAGATAGAGCTGTCTCCCAGATTCAAGTGCATTTGTCATGAGTGCTTAAGATGGGGAGAGGCAAACAGCAAAATGCAGGAGTCAGGACTGTAATTCAGTAATTCTGCCTGTGCAGACTCCATAAATTACAGTGAATTCAGTAATGTGAAAAAGCACCAGTAATACCTCCCCCTAACCTTTTGAAAATTGTTGGAAATCTCAAAAATTACACTTTAAAATCAAATTTTTTATGGTATGCACCTCCCTGGGATCTGTAGATGATAGTGGAAAAAGATAATGTTCACCCAGACTAGAACAACGCGACATTTTGGAAGGGAGATTGGGCACCAAAAAAAAAAAAAGTTTTATTCACCCTAGGACTGTGCATGGGCTGGGTGGGTGGTGGAGGGGAACAAGAGTCAAATCTGCCAGGGGAAGAAGGTGCCATCCTCCCTTGTTGGACTGGCAGCAGGTCTGGTGCAGTGTGGTGGCATCCCAGCACTGGGACGTGTGGGACAGAGCTGGTGTTACCTTGAGGCAGCTTGGGAAGTGAGTCAGCTGACATACATCAGGACCTGTAAGACCAGAAGCCAGTTTTAATGAAGATAATTGTGGGGTGAGTGTGCACAAAACATCTGGTGCTGAACCCTTGCTTGTGCTTGGTCCCACGTTGAAGCTTGGAGGCATCTAAATCTTGGAGTGTGGCAGGACGTGGCACAGAGGTGTAAATATGGGATTTTGTGCTCACAGCCTGGGCTGGACACAGCACAGCAAACTCCAGCACAACTGCTGCCAGGCTTGGACTAGGAAATCTTGCTGGATCTAGGCTGAGTCCAACTCATAGCTTGGGTAAACCGGTGCAGTGGTACAAAATTTGCATAGTTCATGGATTCTGCGCTCAGAGGTTTTCTGCCTCACTCACCCTCTCCCCTTTTCACTGTTCCTCAAGCAGTCCGTGTTCCTGCCTTCCTGCTTTTCCACAGCTCCCAGGAACAGAGCACCACATCATACACTGAGCTGTGAAAAAAGAGGAAATGCAGTGCTTCAAAATGAGGGAAAGTTGGGAATAAATGCCACAGGTCAGCTCAGCTGTGGGACTTCCCAACAGCTCAGCCTCTGGCTTAGCTCAGGGAAGCTGGAGGCCACATTCCATTACCTTTTCCTGGGAAACCTCTTCTTCCTAGATCAGTGCCCTTCCTTCCAAACCATGAGGTGTTTTGGCATGAGATAGCCTTGGTCTCTGCTGCTGACACATTCTGAGGTGTGGATGTATCTCAGTGTTCATGGAGCATGGACAGGAACTTGCGTCTGGTCACCTCAAAGTTTTCTGAAGTAATTTGTGAACAGTTGAATGAGCTGCTTGAGGTGGGAATGCTCCAACAGGAAGAAAGGAAAGCAGGTTACACCCAGGATATTTTGCTGCCCATTTGGTAGGATGCTTACCTGGGAACTGGAATATATTATTATTATGCATTCAGTCCTTGATCAGACCTTTTTGATTTCACCATCAAATTCAAGTCCTCCTAACCTTAATCTGTTAAAAAACCCATTTCTGCATATATGAACTGTATATTTTTAAAAAAAATACTTAATAGAGGATGTTAATCCACAAAGGATTGAGTATTGAACTATATTATTCCCATTTAATATAGATCATTTGAACTTTTGTCACAACAAGAGGCACTCAAACACTTGCCATACATACTCATGGGACCTGGAGAATTAGTACCAATTTATCTAGCATGATTTGTAATTGAACATCTTATTTTCTTGAAGTATTAATGATGAAGTAGAGGTTATTCTGTTTTCTTGTGTGCTTAACAGACCCCACACTCATACTGCAGCCAAATTTCAGATTTTTATTTACAGATATTTCAAATCCTCTCCAGTGAGGCAATCAAATGCCTTGATAGTCTACATGTTGCTGAGACAGAAATCTAAGCCAAAATACATCTGAATTAATCTGTAAATGTAAGAAAGCCCTACAGATGTGTGAAAAGAATGCTTGAAAAGCAAGAGTTGCCAAATATTATTTCAAAATCCACATGGGCCAATAAAGAGGAAGAATAAAAATTAACAGCAATCAGAGAGTCTGTATTCTTAATGCTCTTATAACAATGTATAATTGTTAAAAACATTGAGAAAATGCCTTTCTACAATATTTTAATTTTTCTATTTATATGGAATATAAATATATGACATATGAGATCTAGTTTTCAAACTTAAAAGCAGAATTGCATGCTGGCTTCTTTAGATTAGTTTTGAGGCTGCATGTGCAAGTACAGCCAGGCACGTGCTCCAGTGACTCACTGGTTTGTAGGTAGAGGAAACCAGGGAAGGGATGCACAGGTCTTTCCTCCTTTTATGTTTTTAGAGGAATCTCTGATTAGGCTTTGAGACCCTTGGGGAGTCTGCACAGAATCAGGAAAGCAGGGAGTGCTCACGGTGGGGGAGTTAAGGTAGGGCACAAGAAGAGGAATTTGACTGTCAGAACGTGGGTGTCAAGCTGGGTGCCCTGTATCCTGCTCATGTCAATGTTCTGTGGCAAATCTGCCTTTGTGGAAATCACAGACTCACAGAATGGTTTAGAGTGGAGGGAATCTTAAAGACCATCTCATTCCAACCTCCTGCTCTGGGCAGGAACACCTTCCACCAGACCAGGTTGCTCAGAGCTCCATCCAGCCTGGCCTTGGACACTTCCAGGGGTGAGACATCCACAACTTCTCTGGGCAACCCGTGCCAGGGCCTCACCACTTCCCTCACAGGGAAGAATCCTCCTAACCTCTGATCTAAACCTGATCTTGGTCAATTTGAACCATTCCCCCTTGTCCTGCCACTCCATGGCCCTGCAATCAGCCTCAGACTTTTCCATAAGCCTGCTTCAGGGGAAACCTCAATTAGGTCGCCCCAAAACCTTCTCTTTTCCAAGCTGAACAATCCCAATTTTTCCTTGGCCTTTTGAACCCCATAGGCAGAGGTTACAGGAGTAGCAGCTCTGCTGGGGAAGGCCTGGGGGTTATGGTGGACCTGGAATTTGAAGGAACCCTGGAGTCACTGCACATGGCAGAAAACACAGACTGAGGCACCTCAGGAGGAGCATGGTCAGCACTTATGGAAATTTGTTACCTGCCTGAGGCCCTGGGAGACCTCACCTGGAATACCATGGCTGCTTTTGGACCCTCCAGTTCAAGGGAGGTACTGAGAAAGAAAAAAGGATCCAGAGAAAAACACCTGGGCTGCTGAGGGGTCTAAAGAATCAGGGCTATCAGGGGGAAGGGAAGGGAAGGGAAGGGAAGGGAAGGGAAGGGAAGGGGAAGGCTGGGGGTGAATCTGAGGCAGCTACAGCCCTGAAGGGGAGGCACAAAGGTGATGGAGCCAAACCCTTCCCAACAAGGGGCAGCAGACGCAAGAGTTGTGGCTTGGGAAGGTCACACTGGACATTAGGAAAAGATCTTCCAGCAGGAGAGTGGTGCAGCAGTGGACAGCTCACCCAGGGAAGCTGTGGGTGCTCCCTCCTCAGGAATTTACAGGATTTGGCTGAACAAAGCTGACCTGACAGAGCCCTGGTTGCTGCCCAACCATGCTGCTGTGAGCAGAGAACTCCAGTGCTTCCCTCCTAGGAACATCAGGTGTTTTTATCCCACTCGGCCCCTCCATCCTTCTCCTGGGTTTAGCCTTGTGCTCCTTCACATCTGAACATGCAGCAGAAATGCTTTCTGTGGCTGCTCTCTTCTTACTGTTCACACAGAGCAGGAAAAATAGATGCTGAGGTGGTGTAGCACTGCAATTAATTCCAGGTTTTTACTTTAAAAAAAAGAAAAAAGAAATTTTTTTTCTCAGTATTGGAAAGATTAGAGACCTGCCAGGTTATTTTTTAGTGATATTAGTTTTGCTTTTAGAAAATTAAGATCTTCTGGTAGCTGACACACAGGAATTCATGTATGTGTGTGGTTTGCTTGGAGCTGTTGCAGCAAATTCTTAAATATGGAACAGCCGGGAAAAAAAAGCATTTCTTTCTTTTTTTTTCAATAGGCACTCCTACACTAATTTAAAAATAGTAAACTGGGGCAAGGTAAGTATCACAGAGCCTGATGTGAAAAAAATACATTGATAGAAAATAAGGAATAGAATATCTGATGAAGATTGACACTGTAAGTAAAAAAAAAAAAAAAGAGAGGAAAAAAATTGCACAGAATAATGGAAGATGCAAAGTGATTAGGGAGCACCAAGAGAGATGGGAATGGGAAGTTGGTGACAGATGAGGCTGATAAGGCAAAGGGCCTAAAGGAATTCCTCGCCCCAGTAATCACAAAGGGAGCAGAAGGCAATATCCCAGGAACTGGGATTTGTTTTCCTCAGGGAAGGAAGGAAAATGTCAAAAGGTTTTACTCTCGCACTGGAGTGGATAATAAGGCAATTAGTACTATTAAAAAGTTCTCTGAGCACCCAGACTGGAGCAATAAATCACATTCTGGGATTGTAAAGGGAGTGGGAGATGCTGGAAAGCTTTTGTGGGACACTTGTGATAACTTACTGGAATGGGAATTACTGAGGACTGGTGAGTGTTTAATGAAGTTTGGGCATTTACAGATCTCTAAGCTTGACTGCACTTGACCTCAGGAGAAACTAGACACTGGTGAGTCATGGCTGTGTAGATTTGTAAGTGGCAACATGAATATATTATTGAAAATACACCATTTTAACATATGTGCCATGGGAGAAGTATATAATACAAATTATTTGGAGTCTGCTGCACAAAAGATTTATGCAAATAATCTCTATTAATAGGATTTCTCAGTGCAAATCCTTTCTTGACAATAGGAGAAGAGCAATGGTATGATTATGATTTACTTTTGCAAAGGGTTTCTGACATTTTTACAATTTGAAATGGTGTTTTTCCCTACATTAGGGATATTAGAGAGGAAGTAACTGGTAACCTTTTGCAAAGCTCTGTAAATATGTGAACTATGCATTTTCTCATCCACAGGCTGAATGAGAAGGGAGAGGAACACAAATCCTTCATATGCTACACCTACCCACACCTTCTTTTGGTCTCCACACCTTTGGATTGCTGGATGCATTTTAGAAAGAAACACAATTCGTTTATAATATGGTTTAACTGCTGCCAATAAAAATAAAATAAAATAAAATAAAATAAAATAAATAAAAATAACGGGCAAACATCTCTGCTTGATATTGTGGGCTGGTTGAGTCCTGTGTTGCCCAGAGGAGCAAGATGTTGTTATCCCCACCCATCCCAGGGGCTGGAGCTGTGGGGGCTGCCTGTGGTGGGGGTGGCAGGGCATGGACTGACAGCCCAGGCTCATCCTGCTCCCAGCCTGGAGCAGCCTGAGGTGAAAAAGGGCTGAAGGAATGAGGGCAGGCAGGAGGAAGTCACTCGCTGCAGAGGGTGTTTCATTTACCTTCTCCTACAGCTGCATTCAGTTCCTTCCTTGGGGAGCACTGCAGAGACCTCTGTACATGGGAAAAATAAGGAAATAAGGGAATGGGATGGAAAAATTGGAACCTTTTGAGTGGAGCAGCCTCTGCAGAAAGCGTTTGGATAGTCCAGTCCCTCTCCAGCAGGCAGGAGGAATCAGCTGCCAGAAGATGCCAACGAAAAGATGGAAAAGATGCTTCCCAGAGTGCTTCCACAGTGCCCAGTACCTCCCTGGCTGGGCTGGCCAGAGGAAACCAGAGAGGCAGGAGCTGTGGGAGCAGCAGCCTGTGCAGAATAACCACCCCTGGGAAAACGAGAGCAGTTCAGGGGCACAAAGATTGCAGCTGCCACCCTGCCCTGACACAGCTCCTGCCTCAGGCGCTTCTCCTGCAGGGCTTGTGCAGGCCCAGCTCCCACTGTGTCTGTGGGACACAGCCATCCCTGCAGGGGGCTGACAGACCCTCAGAGATCCTGCAGGCCTCCTGTGGTGCTGGGGGACACGAGGGGACCAAAGTGCAGCTGCCCTGCAGAGGCCACAGAGCTGCCAAGGGTGACCTTGACAGGACACCTGGAGCTGGGGCCTGGAGCAGGTCCTGCCCTGCTGCCATCCCACCCAGCTCCCCATGGACACCAGCTCATCCTCCAGCACCCCCCCTGCTCTGCTCAGCACCTGCTGTGCCCATTTGGATGTCCAAGCTCATCTTTGGTTGAGTTTCAGCACTCAGGGAAATTAAAGGCATGGCTGAATCCAGCTGGAATTAACCTGCTGAGGGCCAGAAAATCTGGTAGGGAGCCAGTTGGTGGCCATGTGTGTGTCCAAGCAGGCACCATCCCCTGGGGTTTGGGCTCTGTGGCCTGCCTGAGTCCTTTCTTCACCTCGAGGTGTCAAGGTTAATTCCTGCTTTTCCACACCATGGAACATGGGCAAGACACAGCCACACCCCTGGTGTTTTGCAGCAGCTTCTCTCCATGTGTGGGACAGAACCACTGAGGCTGGCAGGGACATGAGGAGCTCAGAGTAGATTTCCCTCAAGAGAAAACAGGCATCCCAAAAAAGCTGGTTATGCCTGTGCAGTGGGAGGCAACACCAAAAACATGACCTGATCATCCCTAATTTCTGACCAGTCCCCAAACTGCCTCACCTTTTTTTTTCTGTTGTTGTTATTTTAAAGGATTCAACATGTTTCCCTGCAGATGTTTTCCCTCTTGAATTCTTGAGCTCTACCCCAAATTGTTCTCATCTTTCCCACCTCAGACTGTAACTGTACCTCTCTAATCTGTGCAGAGATTTCTGGGGGCTTTTTCAGAGGTTACACAGCTGTGCTGTGCCAGAGCTTGGCCTTGCGTCCTTGCCTTGAACACAGGCAGCTGAGCTCCCTGGGGAGGCTGCAGAGACTGGAGTGCTTGTGTTATGGTGTGGGGATTTTGGGAGTGACAACCAAGCCTGTAAAACCATGGTTTGCTCCTCATGTCATACAGATGGGCACTGCCCCGACTCTTATTGCCTTGGGGGTGACAAGGCAATGCCCACAGCTGTTACCCATCATTTTTGCTGCTCCTCAGGAGCTATATGACATGCAAAACTGGTGTTTGCTGAGTGAAATTTGAGCACAGGTATTTCTTCAAATTGCTAAAAGTGACACCATTCCTGTGCTACATGTATTATTCTCAATTTTGGGCTGGGTTTCTTCCATCGGGAGACACACACAGTCCTGTTTTCTCCTTGCTTCTTCTTTGATCCCCTTCAGGACAAAGAGCAGTGATGGACTTGATCTCCCCAGAGCCTTTATCTAAACTGGAATGGTGGTGTGAGGCATCCACAGGTGTTGCATGGCTTTTCAAAGCCTGTCAGCCCTTCTCATGGACGAGCAGCAGTGCTGACTGGTTCTGGATGTCAGAGAGGGCTCCTGTTCCTTGAAAAACAGGCTCCATTCTTCAGAGAAGGCAAAAGGTGTTTTGTGCAAGAAGTTTCTTTCTGAAGAGAGGAGAAGACACACCCAGAGCCAGACACACACAGCTGAAGTGGCAGCATCAGTCCCACCCCAATGAGAAAACTCTCCTGAGTGATTTCCAAAATCAGTGTATTTTGGTTTTGTTGTTTATCTCCAGTGCTTTTCCTAAATTCCAGCACTGTAAGAAGCAGGAAGTCTGTGGTGTTATTACTCAGATTACCTAGTGTAACTTTCCTTGGCTCAGCAATCAGTGATCTCGGCCACTGCAAGTTCAATAGGGGATCAGAGGCACCAGTCAGTGAAAGCCTCCCAACATTTTTGTTGGAACAAAATTGCAAACCTTTATATCACTAAAATAATTTACAGATTGCACACAACGCTGGTAAATAAGAGTATCAATTTCATGTCTGACAGGTCACCTTCCAAAGGACTAAACCTCTGCTGCAGAGGGATAGAGATGGTTTTCAAGTGGTTATTCCTGTCTCTTTCTTTTATGAAAACTGCCTATTTTGTGGCCAAGTGGCACAAAAGCAAAATAATTTGGAAGAGTTATTTTAAAGCTGAAATCAGGTTTTCAGAAAATCTATCTCCCAGTCTTCCAGTAGGTACAAGGTTTTTATAAAGAGGATTATCATCACTTGCTCATCATGTCCATCAAAACAAGAACAAGAACAAATCAGATTTGAAGTAAAGAAGATTTAGGACAGCAAATACAGAAAACTTCCTAATGATGGGAATCATCCAGCACTGGAAGACAACCCAGGAATGCCCTTATATGCCCTTGACTAAAATCTGTATTGTTGCACAGAGGGATTTAAATTGCTAAATCACAATGACATAAGAACCTTTATTTAATCCTGGCATCTGCTATATTTGTAACTGGAATGTTTTATTCAGTCTTTTTTATTTATTTTTTTTAGATCCTGTATTAGTATGCCAATGAATTGTGTAAAGCAACGAGTGGCATTTGCAGTATCTCACTGTGATCTAGAAAAGAGGTGGGGAAGCAACATTTCAAGGTGACACAAAGTTATGTAGGTTAGGCTGAGCCAATGGAGAGAAAAGAATTCCCAGGAGTTTTGTCCAGTCTGAGCATGAAGGCAGTGGGACAATAAAGCTATGTTGGTTCTCATCTATGCAAAATCATGCCCAACAGATGGAGTGACCTGAAGCCCTCTGCACAGTGCTTGGCCCTAAATACAGACAGCAAAGTCAGGGACAGACTGAAAAGTCAGGGAAATTCACCTGGAAGCTCAGTGTAAACCAGTGGTCAAATCACAAACAGGGTGTTGGGGGATATTTGGAGTGGAATAGAAAACAGGTTCAATGTTGTGACATTTCAGTGCCACGAGTGATTCCACTGGAACAGTGGATCTGGTTCTGGTCAGCCTAATGCTCTGCAGAGACCTGCTCAGAAGAGCTGATTTAGCTTAAGGAGCTTACTCAGATCTCTCTGCAGACAGGAAGGGGCTCTGGCTCTCTCCTAGGGGATATTTTAAGGATCTCAGGGTAGGTGACTGTTCTCCAGCACCCTTCAGAACAACCAGGGTTTCTCCCTTAAAACAGGGACAGCCCTTTCTCTGTCAAGACACAGAAATGTAAGGCATGATTCATGAAAATTGTGAGAGAAGTTGGGGGGAAAAAACCCGAAATGAAAAGTGAGGAAGCTGATTTACACAGGGAGCAATCAGAACTGTACAAGCTAAGAAAACCAAGAGCAGGTAGACCTGGCACTTCTGAGTTTTTTAATAGTAAGACAGCAAAACCCCCCCAGTGACACAGAGGCAGGGGATGAGAGGAGAGGAAGGCTGCTCTACACAATGAGGGGATGAATTTTCACTGCCTTGACAGCCTTGCAGGATTAAAGAAAATATCATTCTCTCCTCAACTGATGGGACAACCAGCAGTGTGCTGGAAGGGCTGAAGCAGCTCCCGGGCTTGGGTTGCTGCACATCAGATCACAACTTCACTTAATGTTGAAGCTGGACTCTCTCCTTTACCCTTCTTTACCAAAAAGCAGTTTAATCACTGGGTACCTCCTCACACAGATTCTGTGCTTCTTCCCACCATGTCTGGCCCAGCTACCTCCAGAGACAAAATATCCCACCCTCTAGGTATTCCTGTGATCTCTTCACCCAGTTCTGAGTGAGAACACAGTTAGCTGTACAGAAGGAAAAGGGGACACAGGGACAAGCCTGAATGTACACCTTGGAGCAAATGACAAGCCAGATTGCCATGAGTGAAAGGCCATCCATCCCTTCACCTTTCCAGGCTCCTGCCAGGCCCTAACTGCAGAGATACACCAAGATATCCTGGGTGAGAAACAATGCACACACTCATTTACAACATCCCACTGACCCTATTGTTTCTAATTCCCTGGCGTCACAATTCCCTGCCTCTTTTAACAGAAGCACTAGATTTGTTCCCTTGTAGTCTTCTTTAGAAAGGGCACTGAGCTTTCTGAGCTTCTCAGCATCATCTGCTGATTTTAATTCTTCCCTTGTTTTCCCTTTTTGTTACTAAAAAAATACCCTGAAAGTGCCTTATTGGTATAAGCAAAGAATAGGAAAAGTATTTTATTTTGTGCTTTAGACTTTCTGATTTTGTATCTGTATGCTCATGCTGAGCTATTTTTTTACATTCATTTTTAGATATTTGACCTAGTTTCTATGTTCTGTACTCTCCCTTCTTGCACTTGAGATCATAGAAGAGCTTGTGATTTCACAGATATCTCCTACTGCATTTCGTATCCTTTTTACACACTGGGATATTTTGTGATTCTGCTGCTACAGTATTTGCTTTGTTTATTTATTTATTTACTTTTAATGAACCAGCAACTCATTCTGGAACTCCTTTCTTCCATGGATTTGATTCCCACAGGAATTTATCCTCTGTATTGTCTGCTGCCTTCAAGCCCTTTGCCTTGAGGTTGATGTTATCCTCGCCACATTCCCTGAGGCTTACAAATCCTGTTACTCTCACTGACACTGTCCTTCACTTTCACATTCCCAAGTTATTTCCCGTGGTAAGAACTCCAGGATCCCCACCTGGGAAGCTGCTTTCTGTGCTGCTGCCTGGCCAAATGCTGGTGACACCCACCAAGGGCTGTGCCCTACTTTATCCTGTCCTTCAGAACTAGCAGGGTGGTCAAAGACCCCCTCAAACCAACTAGCTCTGTCTCTTTATTGTTTTTGTTTTTGTTTTTTTTCAAATATCTGTTATCTGCTCAAGAGTGTGTCTCCCCTCTCTGAATTTCTTAGTTAGGGGTAAGAGGCAGAATGCAATGGATGTGATTTTTTGCTGCATTATTTCCTGCTACCATTTCGAGATCAGGTTTATCACGCTCCACACTCTCTGTCTGAGAAGGGATGTCTGTGTCTGCTTTTTCCTCACCAGTTCCTATTTCTCCAGTTCAGTTCACTGCTTTCCACTTCTCCCTGCTGCCCACAGCCTCATGCAGAGCCTGCAGAGCATCCTGGTGGGAGGGGAGGGCATTGCCCTGGCAGTCCCTGACCCTTCCCTGCTTTAGAGCTGCACAGGGCAGTGAGTGCCTCTTCACAAGCAAGACCTCTAAGGGAGATTACTTCACCCTTCCAAAAAGTCACATAAATTAGGCAGTAAAATTTTGCCCAAACCAGCAACCATGACTTGACTATCAGGACTATTTTATTTCCCCTTTCTTTAATAGGCAGCTTTTCTTCTTGAACATAGACCGCTCAAAATTTGATGCTGAGATCACTCAGTTCAGTCTGATTCGATCTTGTCATCTTCACTATGAACTGTCCCTACAATTTGAAACAGAAACATCACAGCTGCATTAAATACCAATAAAATTATGTGCAAATACAAAGATTAACTCATTCTAACTTGATTTTTCACAGCATGATCCAGTCCTCCTCATCCACATAAAAATTATTCAGCCGCAAAAGGCCCTTGAGCATAGCATGACATTTACAGCATCTCTGAGTGTTTCTTGTTTGTTTCTCATAAATTTCCTTTGGTAATAACTTAGTCACTCAGCAACACTCTACAGCACACACATACATTACATGATTATCTCATATTTTATACAACACACGTTAAAGTAATTAATTTTCCCTGGCAAATGTCATACCAGTTAGTTCATCGTTAGGAGCCAAATATTTGTGCAACCATTTGTTACAAATATATGCACAACCACAGAACACTTCAGCTCCCTGGTATTTATTAAGTGTAATTTAAAGGGACACTGTCGAGGCTGCTACAGTCTCAACTTTCACTATAGTTTTTGTTCCAGTTGAAATTCTCTTAAATATTGAACCTCTACTCATTTATTTATTTGTGGACTAACCTTGCTACAGCATTTAGCACACAAAAATAAATATGGTCTTGCTGTGGTGTGGAATGTGCTAGTGACCAGCAAATGTCTGGCATGGCAGAAGGGTTTCTTCTTTCTTCTTTATCCTTTCACTGACAGGATCTGGAGTTTGGCCTATCTGTAAGGTAGCAACGTAGCAAAATAGGTACCTCGTTCATAAAAAGAACTGATATTAATCACAAGCTCAAAATGAACTCTAGGTGAAGATATTTCTCTGTGCTATCACAGGTTGCCTCCAAACAAAGAGACAAAACCCCACCAGGACATCAGCTCTGATTTCAGTGGATGGGAGCCAAGTTAGCCATGAAGCATCAAGATCAGTTGCCTTGAAAAATGTTACAAGGGCATGAAACCACCTCTGATATATAGTGAAGTCTGCTTCTCCCATCCCTGAAATTAGGTCTTACCCATACTCCTCACACGCTGATACAAAAGCAAAGCCCTTCAAAGTGCATTTAGAGAGAGGAAGAGCAGCAGTGGAGCTGTGCAGAGGGAAATTGTGCTCAGAGACTCGGCAGGCTGAGCCAGACGTCTCCATTCAAGCTAACAGCCCAATAAATCCTATTCCCTGCAGATCACTTATTCTTCAGCACGTTCAATCAACAGGTTTGGAAAGGAGGACCCGACACTTTTCTCACTTATTTTGGCCTTCTATGAGAAAAGCAGCAGTGAAGAAAAGAAGCAGAACAAGTGGGAATGAGAAGGGCCAGGAGGAAGCACAAACCTAAGAAAGCAGGAAGGCAGGGGAAAGAAATATTGAAAAGAAATATTGAGAAGAGATAGCAGAGGAAAGCAGAGATGAGAGTAACTGGAACAGTGCAGCACATTGGTGAGAGAGAGTTCTTTCAGGTTATTGTGCATTGCTGCTTTTTATTCAAGGAAGACAAACTCGGACTGGAACAGGCAGAGAAAAAAGCAGAGCTGGGAGTTCAGGAGAAACATGAACTATCACACAGGCAGCGTGCCAAAAAGTCTGCTTCACTAAACTTGGCCAAAAGCTGAAGGGAGATGTGATTGCTATCTACCATTATGCAAGGAGAAGGCATTGGATGGCAAAAAAAAAAAGGTACATTATTCAAAGGACAATGCCAAAACAAGGATCAAAAGGATCTGTTTCCCAAGAGTGCCCTTAGGCTGGAAGTTAGAATAAAGTCCTAATCAGCAAAGGAATTAGGTTTGGGGTAAACCTCAGTTCCTAACCCATTCATAATTGACTGATGTCAGGCACTCTTGGGAAGCTGGTATTGACCAAGGCTTTTGATCCACACAGATGACCCAGCTACCATTAAGACAGAGCTTGATTAAGAAACGATTTCTGGTGTAGTGCCTGCAATTGCCAATATCTTGGTCTCTGTGACAGAGGGGATTACAGTCACTGCTGTTCTGCTATTATCCTGGCAGGCTTCACCAATTTTGAGACCACTTCCTGGAAACCCAAAATCCACTTGCTGCTTTGATAACTTATACTGCCTTAATTTTTTTTCCTACGGACAATGAGCTATCGTATCTGAAGGAGAATGGATGAATTCTCAAAGCAGCTTTGATCTGTCCTAGATCCTCAAAGCAGTCTGCAAGAATAGCTTGAAAGCTTTTTATTTAAAATAAGTGTCATTTCCTCCCCTCTCATTTTGATTGAAATAGATGATGAATGCAGGGCAAATTGTAATGTAAGCTTGATCATGAAAGCAAGTATAATTCTAAGCCAGCCTTGATCAATAGCAGTTTCTGGTAATTGACTGTAATCTATCTATCTATTTATTTATTGCCATGGGAATTTTAAATATTGCTGGTGGGGGTTTTTTGTTGTTTTATCCATCAGCTACCAAGATGAAGCTTGAAGATGGAGGATGGGAGAAGAGGGAGGAATTGATCAGTGATGCAGCCTCAGCTGATGGTGTATCCTCAAGGCAACTTACAAGACTTGGGGTAATGCTGACAGAATTTTCCTAGGCAGAAGGGAGCAGACTGGCAAATCTGGCTGAACAGAGCCAGGGCTGGGGTTTCTTAGGGCTTGAAGTGCCTCCTTGGCTGGATGAGAGAGTTTTTTTAATGGAGAGTCAGGCTACTGGCAAGTTACACCCCTGGTGGAAAGGAGGGAAGGTGTATTAACCCTTCTGCTGAGCAAAACTCCTCATTTCTGTCAGAAAAACAGTGTGAAAGTCAGGAAATGTTTGACCTGCATAAGTTCAGTCCCATTAACATCCCAAACAGGTCAGGAGTGAAGGAAGGAAAATAAATCCAGTCAGGAGGGTAATAGCTGCCTCCCTCCTTCCCTCATTTCTGTCAGAAAAACAGCGTGAGAGGAAAGTCAGGAAATGTTTGACCTGCATAAGTTCAGTCCCATTAACATCCCAAACAGGTCAGGAGTGAAGGAAGGAAAATAAATCCAGTCAGGAGGGTAATAGCTGCCTCCCTCCTTTGTTGTCCCCAGGAGAGCAGCTCCCCATTCGTTCTGCAGGGTGTGACAAGGATCTGGGTGCTGCCCTTGAGTGACAGCAGCACTTCCCTGACTTCCATGGGACTGTCTGGGCTGTGAGAGTCACTGTGCCTCCCTGCCTGGGGCTTTGTGTTCCCAAGTGATTTGTCCTCACCCTAGAAGTGATGTTATCTGGAGGGAGGAAGGCTGCTTGGCTCCTGCAGAGGTGACACACAACTGGGAGGCCTCAGCTGCACTTTGAAGTGTGGTTTCATTGCTGCCAAGCTCCATGTTCATACTTCATTCCCATCACTTGTCTTACTTACAAGTTTTTCCAACTCTTCCCATTTAATACTGCATGCTGTATTAAATGCATGTCTATAGCTTAATTGAGAGAGAAAAAAAAATCTGCATTCTGCTCTGAATTAAATTAGAGGCTTTTCTGTCAGGTTCATTTTACCAGTGAGCCTGCATCTCAAATCAGCCCACATAAGGAGGGTGAAGAGGAGCTGAACAGCTACTCCCTGATTCAGATCTCACTGAATATATGCAGCGGGGGCAACTCAAAGGTATCTACCAGGCCCAGAATATTTTTTATTTCCTGTACTTTCAGAAGTGTGGGGGACTTGGGGAAGTGGCCCCTCATAGTCTCCCTGACTTCCATGACACGGAAGTGAGGCTGATTGCAAATATCCCCTGAGAAGCTCACACCTTATGTAAAGGAGCTGGGTATCAGATGAGTAGGAACTTCAAAACACTTCAAACAGAAGCAGCAAAGTGGAACTTTCCCACTGAGCTTGTTCTGTGAGACAGAGCACTTCTTCCATCAAGTTTCCAGAGGCTGAGAAGTTTATGGGATGGGGTGATGGGGATGGGGACACAAGGACAGGAAAACCAGCCTGTGCAGGGCTCCTCACAGCCAGGCTGTGCCAGGCAGCACCTGAGGGGATGCTGTGCCTGCATCCCTCATCCCTGCCCAATGCCTCTGTCCCCAAAGGGCATGGCACACCTCACTGAGGGGCTCATGTGCAAATGGAGCAGGCTGAACAGGCTGAATCGGAGCAATTGCCCCTGGAAAGGTCATTCCAGCTAAGGAAACCTTCCACTGAGACCCAAATGGCTGTAACTGTTTTTCTGGTCTCCTCTCTCCCATGGCATTACCATGAGGAAAAGGTTTCGGGCCATGAGATGTGGAAATTCACCCTGGGGCAGGAAGCAGCTGCAGGAATGATGCACCAAGTATCCCTGTGGTACATGGCCAGCACAGATCCATGGCCACAAAGGTGCTGGATTTTCCCTGTGTGGATTGTATGCAGCACTCCACAGCTGTGATATCAACACAGTTTTCTGGCCATGGAGAATTATCTTCATGGGCTATATGTTCACTGACTGGTAAAAACAAAAGGAATGAGGTAACAGAAGACACAGGAAAACAAAGAATGAGCATTTCTAGGACTGTTCACTGAAGGTAGCAGCTGACCACAGTGCACCACAATGAACAGCCACACTGGGGTTTTCCCTCCTTCCCCAGCACGAGCTGGCCACAGGCAGGGCTGTGTTTGATTCCCCCAATTCAATCCTCTCCCTGACTTCTGCAATGCCTCTTACAGCATTCAATATTTTTTCTAAGACAGGCCTAAGGAAAGGGGTATTAATATGTAGTTATTTTCCATTCTTAATTTCTGGCACCTGATTAAGTGTATGCCACAGTACAATTTTGGTTCAGGTTTTAGTGTGCTGTATGATGATCCAGGTAGGGTCATAATTCACCTTAAACTGGGAAGCCTGGGAACAATCTGATTTTGGGCAGCCCAGCCTTAACATGGCCTGTAAAACCAGCCCCAGGAAGAGGATAAGTCACACATATGACAGAAGCAGAGACATATTTTCACAGACAAGCAACACTAAACTATGCTGATTTTAGTCTAACCTTCCTGGTTTCCTCTTATTTCTAAATTTTCCTGTTCTAAACTGACAGAACTTGGTCAGACCTGGCCTTTCACTCAGACAAATGCACTAAGCCTGGAGCCTGCAGCATTTACTCAGAGTGAAAGCCAATATATATTTTTTTTTAATTAAGCCTCTTTGGAAAGTTTTGAGTGGCTCACTTTACAATATGTACTCCCCTACTCATTTCAAGTTTGCCAGTAAAACTCAATCTCAACACAAAGAGACTATAATAGCTGTCTTTTTATCACAAAGACAGCATTTTCCATGTTTTCCCCAGCTTTAGCTTCCCTCCTGCTTTTTCTCTTCTTTGAACTGCACAACTAATGCAGTCCTATGTACCACTATCATCTGCAGAGTAGTCAGAACACATGGTTAATTTACCACTGCCAACTGCTTACTGTTGTCATTAACAATCTTCATTTAATAAAAAGCTTTTATCAAAATTGGTTTTCCTGGAGTACTTTCATTTTTCCTAGAAAAGGCATTAAAATTAATTTGTTTTCACTCAGTTTGTACTACTAAGTGAATACAGCAAGGAACAAAAAAGATAAACATGTGAGAGAAACCCCAAAGAGAAGGTAATGTAGAAAGAAGCAATTGTGTTCTAAAGTAGATTATACTATTTTTTTTTTTTCATTTGAAAGAAAACAAAAATGATTGAAGACTGGTAGAAAACATCAAATTGCAGTGGTGGTTTGGTGCACAAGGAAGATGCTCCCCTTCTCCACAACCCCCTGTGGCTTCTTTACTGGGGGAGGCAGAGGTGCAGAAAAAAATGACCTGAGGGTTTAGGGACAATTCACAGGATTTTCTGCTGAAAATGCACCAGGCTCTACTGACACTCTGCATTTCACTGACCTTCCTCCAGCAAGGCTCCTGTTTCCTTTGCAGGTTTTTCACATGCAGCCTCTGTCCCTACTGCCTGAAACCTTGGAGCAACAGTTTATTATTGATACCAGAGGGCATTTTAAGACATTTCAACCACCCTGTTATGCAATGAGCCACAAAATTGGAGATACCAATGCCTTCCTTCCTTCCTTCCTTCCTTCCTTCCTTCCTTCCTTCCTTCCTTCCACAAAACAACCCCAAAATAAAAAATAATTTCCCCATAAATGACAGGTTTGGAAATCAGAACATTTTTTTGGTGAAATTCCAATTCAGGGAGTGAATTGTGCACAAATGCTCCCTGGGGACTGGATGGGGAGTCTCTCCCAGGCTTGCTCAGACTGAACACATCTCCCATGCTGTTCCACGAGCCTCTGGTTGGGGGAGGAGGGATGACACATTATGGGAATTTCATGGTCTGATGCATCATAGAGTATGAAATATGGCAGGGGAGATCCACTCCATCCATGAGAATAAGGACATTCAGCAGCTGAACTACAGCTCCTCTGAGACAGGGTGATGGCAGATCAGAATATTTCAGGTTTTTTAGTTATTTTATCCATAAACTAATTTTTCTGTAAAAAGTAGTCTAATTAAAAAAACCAAAACCGTATTAATGAACAGCTTTATGTAAAATGGAGGAACACAGCACGGCTGCTGTTCTCTGGAACTGGCTTTGGAAGTGATCTGGAATGCATCTTCCCTTATTAACAAGGAAAATGTTACTTCCATTAAAGAAAAACAACCCTTCCCCCCACCAGCCATCCGTGAGAAACTCTCACTGTATTTTCTGTTTGAAATTTAAATTTTTGCGTAATACCGCCCACTGTATGAAATGAATGTGATTAAAATGATGGTTTCTCTAATTTTCAATTAAAATATATTTTAAATGTTTACCTTTCCACACTAAATGCAAATGCAGATGTGTGGTACAGTGCTGGGAAACCAGAAGGTGGAAACCCACTGACCCAGTTTCCCCATCCCAGTGGGCTAAAATGCAAAAAACCAAACAAAAAGCTATAAAAACATCCCACCTCCCCCTCCCCCTAGCCTGACAGGGCCCCAGAGTAAAATGTGCTGTGTAAAAGTCACAAAACGAAAACCATTAAAAATTAATTGGTGCAGAAAATGGCAAACGCAGCGGGATTTGTCCCATCTGTGACCCCAGTTCCAGAGGTATTTGGGGGGCTCCCTGTCCAGAGAAGTCACTGCTCCTCACCAGGTGAGGTAAATTTTCACAGAATCCTTTAGGCTGGAAAAGATCTCTGAGATTGAGTCTGACTTGTCACCAATCACCATGGTGTCACCCAGCCCATGGCCCTGAGTGCCACATCCAGGGTGACTCCACCACCTCCCTGGGCATCCCATTCCAATGTCTAATCACCATCCATGAAAAAATTCCTTCTGATGTCCAGCCTAAACCTCCCCTGGGTCTGCTTTAGACCATGTCCTCTCTCCTGTCACTTGTCCCCTGGGAGAAGAGCCTGGCCCCCACCTGGCCACAGCCTCCTGGCCTCCCGCCGGGCCAGCAGGTGGGGGCGAGGCGGCCCCGGGTGCGCCGAGCTGCCCCGGCCCCGGCGGCCGGTGAGGGCGCTGTGCCGCAGGACGGGGCGAGCCCAGGCCACGGCTGCGCCGGGGGAGGTGCAGGCCGGAGCCCAGGAGGAGTTTCTGCACGGAAAGGCTGATTAGACAGCGGGGTGGGCTGCCCAGGGAGGCGGTGCAGTCACCGTCCCTGGGTGACACAGTCATGATCCTGGTGTGGCACTCATGGCCATGGTCCAGGTGACACGATGGTGATCCTGGTGTGGCACTCATGGCCATGGTCTGGGTGACACAGTCATGATCCTGGTGTGGCACTCAGGGCCATGGTCGGTGACATGGTGGTGATCGGTCACAGGTTGGACTCAGTGATCTCAGAGATCTTTTCCAACCTCATGGTTCTGTAATCTGGCAACTGCTTTGGGATATTTTGAGCTCTTGGCGCAGCTCTAACAGAACAAAGCAGAGACAGATACCCTCTACATCAGTAACCAAAAAGGCTTTGCCAGAGAGGGCAGCGACAGAAATGCTGATGTGCTGTTTCAAGGTTTCCAATACTATTAATGCAGGCTAAATAGACAGGATGGTGATTTTATCACAGCAAACGTAAGAGGAGGCTGCCATCACTACTTCAAAAAATTTAATCAAGAATAGTTAGGAATTCACTGAGCACACTCTAATGTGAAGCAGTGCAGGGGGTGGGGCAGAGTTAGTGCACAGCACTCTAGCTGGTGCCTTCGGGAGACAAATGAAACAAATGAAACAGTGTATTTTAACATTGTTAATAATGTTAAAACACCTGGAAGAGAATCTGTCATTTTCACACCATAAACATGTTGTGGCCAAGGTTTCCCATAGAACGTGTCAATGCCCCATTGCTGGAAGTGTTCAAGCCAGGTTGAGTGCAGCTCTGAGCAGTCTGGTCTGGAGGAAGGTGTCCCTACCCATGAAAAGAGGCTTGGAACTGAATGATCTCTAAGGTCTCTTACAGCACAGGCCTTTATGATTCTAAGATAGACACAAGACAGGTAGACACAAAGCTGCCAGGTACAGGGAGCATGAAGTTGTGTAGAAATATGTGGACTCCCAGCCTCACTCTGTGTGTCAGCACTGCACACGTGTGTGCAAATATGGGGCCTCTTACAAGCCCAGCCTAGAGACAGGGAGGATCTTCTTCCCTGGAAACAGCTGGATGCTGGTGTTTCAGAAGGGGTACAAAAAAAAGGTCTGGTGGTGAATACTCAGTCTCTATCTGAATTGAGATTTGTTTTGTTGAGGGTTGGTTGTGTGTGTAACTCTTGAGGTGGCTGCTGAGTGAGTGTGGTGGAATTGCTGAATTGAGATTTGCTTTGTTGAGGATTGGTTGTGTGTAACTCTTGAGGTGGCTGCTGAGTGAGTGTGGTGGAATAGGTGTGTGCCATTGGTACCTGCTGGCTGGAAGCAGAATAGCTCAGCTCAGGGATATCTGTGGCTTTTTTGTTCTCCAAACATCAATTTAACTTAATTAATTTAATAACTTCACATGCTTGGGAAGGGTTACTAACAGTGTGGAGCACCCCATGCTGAAGTGCACACAGTGAGTATGTTATGAGAACTAAAGGTGTGAAAGCTGTCACAAAGTGCCACAAGACAACATTATAAAACCATGGTTAGACCCTTGTTAGGGCTCCAGGTTGTTCTTGTGTCAGTCCTTGAGACAGTGGAGTTAATAATGACAACTCACCTCCACAAATGAGAGGCTGAAAATAACACATTTAAAGGAGAAAAAAGGTGTCACTGCTATAGATAAATTGAAAAGAAAATGTTTCCACCTGTTAGGGCCGTGAGCATCACCATCAACACCTCTTACTGCCCAGAAACAACAGTGGCAAAGCATTCCCTGAAGGAGGATGCACAGGGGACAGGGGATTCTTGTTCCTATCAGCCCTTGGTTTATAATTATGGGTATTAATTCCACTCATTGCTGTTCAAGCTCCTAGTGAAATTCTCTTGTCTCTGCTCCTAATGCTTCCACCTGCCTCATCTGTAGACCCACAAAAGGCATGGAAGGGGAGTGCGTGTGTTCTGTCTACCTTGGATGTGTTTAATAAGGTGGCTGGGCTGCTTCCAGAAAATCAGAGCCTTAAGGTAGTGTTCAAAATCAAAATTAGAGTAGTTTGTGTACACAGAAGTACATTCATCAAAAAAACCCTCCACGTCTTTTAAATCAGAAGTCCAAAGATCAGCTGCTCATCAGCAGTGCTTGAGTTTTTTGTTTGTGAGTGATGAGGAAATGTAACAACACAGGTATTTTGGGCATGTGATGGAAACACAGCATATAAAAGGTTTGCTTTGTTACTGCAAGACAAAGTTTGTGCATTTGGAGCCTGGACTGTGTCAGGGATGGCACTGGTTGCAACACAACTACTCCATTTATTGGTGTTCCTTGTCTGCCTCCTGTTCTCAAAAGCAGCTGCTCCTTCTGATACTGCGTTGGTGTCCTTGCCTGTGTCAGGAGCTAAGGAGGAGGGTGACAAACCCGTATTCATATAGGTCAGATTTGCCAAGTGCTGGCTGACCAGTGTGTTTTCCTTCCTGATGTTTGAAATCCCTCTCAGAGAGAAAATTCTGTGCAACAGTTCTCCATGGCATTTCTTAGAGAATTGGACAATAAGTTTATAGATCTCAGGGGGAAACTACATCCTTGAAAAACTTGCAAAAAATTCTGTTGCAAGCTTTAGTGGCACAGCAGAAATTCCATATCTTCCTTGTTTATTGCAGCAGCTTGGAATTGCCCTCAACTGTGCTACTGTGGCTGTCTCTGTGTTTCCTGCCTGAAATACTTTCTGCTGCTCTGTAACCCACAAATAAGAACGTTAGTTTTTCTTGACCAAGAACATTTCCCAACCTCTTTATAAGTAATTGTGTCTGCTGTTCTTTCTTCTTTCCCTGAACCCCTTCTGCTACCTCCTGCCTCTCAGCCTTGCTTCCCCAGATCTCCCCCAATCCCAAATCTTCCTGTAGCTGCCCCTTGTGGCTGCATTTTGGGCCCTTTCCTTTATCCATCTTTTTGTCTTCTCCCAGGCAGTAAGAGCAGGCCAGAATCACAGAATGGTTTGGGTTGGAAGAGACCTTTAAAGGTTATGCAGGCTATGAGCAGAACACCTTCTGCTAGATCAGGTTACTCAGGGCAACCTGACCTTGAATATTTTTAGGAATGGGGCATCCACCACCTCTCTGGGGTGCCTGTCCCAATGTTTCACCACCATCATTGTTAAAAATTTCCTTCTCATACCTAACCTGCATCAGCTCTCTTTTCACTTAAAGCTACAACCCCTTGTCCTGTTGCAACAGGCTCTGCTAAAAAGTCTGTCCCTGTTATTCTTATACTCCCCCTTGAAGAAAGGTCACAGTAAATTCTCCCTGGATGCTTCTCTTCTCTGGGCTGAATAACCCAACTCTCTCAGCCTGTCCTTATAGGAGAGGTGCTCCAGGCCCTGCTAATTTTTCTGGAGCTCCTCTGGATCTGCTGCAATAGATCCATGCCTTTCCTGTACTGATCCACACTTATTGGTGTTGATGCACCTTGTTTTGTGATGTTTTTGAAGTGGCATCAGAGTTGCTGGCAACAATGTCTTAGGGTGTTCCTGCTTTGCCAGTACCACTTAAGCCCTGAACATCCTGAGACCTCTGCAGCAAGCAGGGGGTGATAAAAGAGTTGGAAATCAGTCACATGAATTTGACTGGCACAGTGTGTAGCATTTGCATTTATTTCTGTCACTTAGCCAGGAGACTTCATCAGCAGCTAGACTAGTTCAGAAGTGCCACAGTTCATCCTGATACAGGGTTTGAGCAGGACATCCAGGGCGCAGCTGCTGTTCCCAAGGTGGGAATTACAGATGGATACTGGGTACAGAGCTGTGCTGCCACTCCTGCATAGCTCCCTGTGGGATTGAGTTAAAAACGTGGCTTCTGAGAGCTCACTGAGGGCTCTCCCATCACTCCAGCTGCTGTGCTGGAAGGTTTCCAGCTGTGTTTGGTTCAGCTGGAATGTGCAGCTCCCTGGGGAGTTTGCTGTGACTATTCCAGAGCAAGACGGAGCGAGCACGAGGCAGCGTTCCCCGAGGACTGCAGGGGCTGAGTTTGCAGAGCCAAGAGCTGCAGTCAGAGAACCCTGACCTTTGTATTAGTCACTCTTGAGTGCATCCTCAATATTTTTCAGGCTCACCACACAGAAAATGTCCAGCTTTGTTCAGCAGACCCACGGCCTGTTCAGTTGAGCTGCATTAGCACAGCAGACACATTCAAGCTTTCCCTGCTCTCTGAAAGCTTTCTGTTAGAAGTCATTCAATGTGGAGGTGAATGATGAATGATGAATGATGTTCTGTCACTATTTTAGGCCGGATGTGGTCTGAGTTCATTAGCTGAAGTTTCCTAAATGTGATTTGTCCCTTTTGTGATCCTCAACTATAACTAATCTTTTTTTAAAACTTTCTATTTTTGTTGTTGTTGTTCTGTTGTTTGGTTGTTGGTTTTTTTTTTAAGATATACCTGTACAGATTTTGAGAAGGGATTGTTTTGTCTATGGATCTAGATGCTTTTTAGAAGAAGGGGATAAGTAATTATGTGATTGGGAATCTCAAATAGTCTTTTTGTCAAACCCTAAAAAGTTACAGGAATGACACAAAAGATTCTTAACAGAATTGAAGCTGTTTCATTATATATTTTTCATATAAAATTTTAAGGATGTTGTGATTTTAGCCCTAAATTCTGGAAATTCCAGCAGGGTTATTCCTGGATTACTTTGATGAGCACTTGGCCATACTTTTGCTGCTAAACCCCGAGGACATATGAACAGCAAATGCTTCTAGAAGAAGTTTTGAGAACATGAAAAGCTTTCCTTTGCTCAGGAAAACTGCCACCCTCACTGTGCTTCGCTAACTGTGCCTTTCTCCCTAACACATGCTTTGGTAATAGAGGGAAAATAATTAAATACTTGCTGTGCCAGAAAGTGGATCTGTTCTGTAGCAAGTTCAGTTTAAATCAGATGTTTCTGCCTAGAAAATCCCCTTTTAAAATTCAGCTTGACTGTAGTTATTGTGCATTTGAACTGATAAATGCAGAAAGCTCCCTTCCTTTCTGACTTCTCCCCAGCTCTTTCTGAGCCTATAGAGGAGCAAAATTATTTAAAAAAGAAACAAAAGAACAAAGAGAAGATCAGTAGCACCCAAAGGAGAGAGAAGGAACCATCCCAAGTGCAGATGTGCAAAGGTGCCAGCCCCTGTCAGTGCCTGGCTGTTCCAATCCCAGGAGAGCCCCTGTCCTCTCTTCTTGTGGGAGAGGTGGGATGACCACATGGAGCTCTGCTTCTGATGCCTTCAGTGCTCACACTGAGGCATGGCATTTTATGTCACAGCTCACAAATCTGTGCTGATATAAAATATTTAATTTTGGGCATAATTCCTGAAAATGTGACTGGTTAAATTCCTGGCTTGAGCAATGCTCTGTGATGGGGGCCATGAGCTCCTAGTCTGCATACAAGCATTTCCTTTTATTGGTTTTCTCTTTTATTCAGTAACTTTTGTTCTTGAGTTATATCTTGAGGAGAAATTTTCTGTTTCCTTTGTATTATTCTTTAAATTATGATACTTTCTGCATGCTCTTTTATTCACCTTTGTTCAGAAGGTGAATAATTGCTAATAAGAATTGCTTACCTTTAAAGTATCTTTTTGGGGATGTGTTCTCATAGCTCTGATTGTTTCTGACCCCAGTATGTGAACCTTATTCCTTTGCAATAACTGTTTGAAAGGGTACTGGCTAGCTCAGCTTTTTTAAACCTAAGCAAGGGTATAGCCATTGATTATCATGGTATTAAAAAGAATGATTTGTAAAAATAGTAAGTATTCTTTTTCATACTGCTGCCCTTGCAAAAGTGGTGTGCAAAAGGATTTTAAGCAAGGTTAAGCTAAAGCAGTGACTGGGCTGTTCATGTCAGCAGCTCTCTGTCTTGAGCCATTGGATTTGGAGCACCTGGAGGCAGGTGAGCAGTTCAGACTGTGACCCCAGTGTGCAGGAACAGATTTGTGTTGATAATTCTGTGCCATGAGGCTGGTTCCCTGCCTTTCAATTCCTGACTCTTTCATGCTGGCAGAATGAAATAACTGCTTGAGTTTTGCTGTTTCACTGCTTGCGCTTGTTCCCAGGACTGCTCTGCTGGGTGTATGTTGTGTTATCTTGGAGCACTTGAATGTTGCCATCATGAAAAAAGATTATTTGTACCATTTTATGATTTATGATATTAACTTAGAACTCTCTACACCTTTTGGGGGAGTAGTGGTTTACACATATGAATATGATAATCAGTGATGCCCAGTCTTCCAAATGGAGTGGGGAGGCATTTTTTCCCCACTGATACTTTACTGACATGCTGCTCTGGTGCTGCTGTGAAAAATTTTGGTGTCCAACCTTTTCCCTTACCTTTGATTTTCTCACCCCTAACATCAGTTCCCTCTTCAGCCTCATCTTCCCTCATGTTCCCCCAGCCCCAGGCCAAGGGAGGGCACAGCTCCCATGGCCTCTCCCTTAATGGGCATGCCAGGGTGCAGTGGCCCTCTCTGCTTTCCCAGATAAAATATTTTGAGGATTTGAGAGGGCAAGAAAGAGAAGAATAGCAGAGTGAGAGTAGCTAAGTCAGGATTGTTGTTCATGGAAGGAAGTGGAGTTTTCCATTGGAATTTTCTATTTCCCTGTCCTCGTCTGTGAGACTGATGTGTGGGGTCATGGGGGAATTGCTGCCCATGGGGGAATTGCTGCCCAAGCCCAGCTCACACCAGCTGCTTCTGGCCAGCTTATTAGGAGGGACATTCCCAGAGAGAGGAGTGATATTTATGTGAGCCCAGAAGCTTTCTGTGTCACTTGAAGACTGGCTCCAGCCCCAGTCAAGAAATTCAAGTGGGCAAGATGGTTTTCTTTGCTGTTGGTTGTTCCTATATTTTTAAGCGCTCCATCTTTAATTGCCTGAAAAATTAGTAATAATACAGAGGAGTCACTACAGAGACCTTCTTTTAAAATACTCCCAGATGAAATAAATGTCTGCCTTTATATTCAGGTCCAGCCTCCTAAAATTCAAGTGTATTCACTGGTACAGAGGAATTTATTTGCACTCAGGGATGCAAGTGTAAATAAGATCTTTGACATGAGTAAGGAGAGCAGGCTGTTCTCTGAGTGCTGCTGAACTGTTTCCATTTGTCCTCTGGAGAGCTGTAGGAAAGGCCTTTCCCCTTTACCTTTTACAACAGTTCTTGGGGGTGATTTGATTCTTTCTCTATCAAATACCTCAATCCTTATTGCAGGGAAGGAGTGTTGGGGGGGGTAAACATCTGGTTCCATCCAGTCTCTCATCCTAGGTAAATTATTGGGATATTATTCCATTTTTGTCTATAAGACTGGCGAATTGGCCACTGGAAAATGTCACTTCACTTGCAGCATTCCAGTTGTTACAGGTTTTTAGAGTCTGCATTAAAAGTAAATACAAAGAAACTTTTGCATGATTAATCCTCCTCGCCTGAATGGTCAGCTATCATGGACTTAAAAACAAAAATATGGATTTTTTTTTTCTCTTTTTCTTCTGCACTTTTACAGATTGGGGGAGAAAAGTTCCACAGATCACAGATCTGTGGGTACAGCAATAATGTTCGGAGGCTGTTTGAAGATAAACCTGGAATAGGAGGTGAGCTGTTACCTGGCCAGACCCTGCAAATTACCAACAGTGTGTTTCCTGAAGCAATAGGAAGTGCTCCTCCTGCTTGGATAGCATTTGACAAGACAGGTATGTAGAAATTATTTTTTTTTTAATGAATAGCTACAATATAACAGAGTATAATGATGAAATTCCATTAGTTAGATATTTGAGAAGATTATTTTGTGCATGCAAAAAAAGCTCCTTGTTAGACAAAAAGAGTGGTAGTGGGTATTTATTTTTCATTATATTAATGTATTGTACAATTAATATAAATATATGTCATGCCATACAACAATATATAAAAGTGTTTCTGTACTGGGATACATCTCCTACAGGATTTAACAAAAATAAGGGGGTGGGAAGCATATTTCTTTTTAGTGAAAATGATGACAGTAAGGGAATTATTTGGCAAGCTGGTAAGAATGAATGTCAAGTAAACCCCAGTCCAGAAGAAAGTGTGTCTGGGCACTTGGGAATCATTAAACTCAGTGGAGTGCTACATCTTGGGATTCACTCATGCCATCATACTTGTATGCTCAAAGTCCTGTTGACTTCTGGACTTCTGTATGATTTGTTATTGTATAATTTTGTATGTTTGATACAGACACAGAAATTTAAAATCAGGGTTTGTTTTTTTGTTTATTTTTGGGGTTTTTTTGGTTTTTTTTGTTTTGTTTTGGTTTGTGGTTTTTTTTTTGTTGTTGTTTATTGCAAGAATTTAGTGACACCTTTTAAGTTAAAGAGTTATCAAATAACTGTAACCTGTGATGACAGGAATTTTGTAGCACATTGTCATTGCTTGCTGTGTTTAAATTCACATTAAATTCTACTTAGAGATGTTTTATTTCTAAAGCAAAAACCCTACAATCAGGGAAGGAAAATGATCCAGAGAAAGGAATCATTCAGCAGATCTCAGAAATGTTGCATGACTAAATGATTATGGTATTTAAATATTGGGAAGAAAGGCAAATCTCATAATTTTTGCTTTAAAAGAGAAGCCATGCAGGTAATTGGAGTACAATTACACATTCATTTTTGGCAGAGCAGAACAACAACAAGAAAATGTAAGGTTTGAAGAGCTCACGTGCCTTTGGTTGGCCTTGCCTTTGAGATCCCTGGAATTGCTGACAGAGCAACAAGCTTGGGTATGACCTGGTCCAGTGTGCCCAGGTGTTAAAGCTTCAGCCAGACCTGGACTTGTTTTTCCTACTCCCTTCCTGGAACAAGGAGGCTGTGCTGCCACCTCAGGCCTTGGATCCAAGCCTATGGAATCAGAGGGGTTCAGTAGGAGACAGAGGGACCGTCCAGTGAGCACCAAGTCCTGGCCTTGGCTGGTGAGAGGAGCTTGCTGGCCTTTGGCCATTCCTGATCTAATCCATGTGTGCATCCACAGGGCAGTCCAGGACAGGAGTTTGCAGGTTCAGAACTGGCCTCTGGAGGGCTCATGTGCTTGTACTAATGGCAGTTTGTTGCAGGATACTCACTATCCAAGTAATTTAGCTTCCCCAGTTAAGAGCCAGGAATGCAGCTCTGTCCTCCAGCGCTGCAGTTTGGGACTCAGCAGAATGCACTTAATGAATAAAGGTTTGAGTAGGTGTTTATCTTTTGAAATGTAAGCTGCTTTCTTACCACTTTGGCTGTTAACTTTCAGTAGTACCATAGCAACTGGAAGAAGGACAGGCATAAAACTTCATTGTTAAGTAAGCTGAGAAGTAGTCTTTGTGCTTTCACTTGCCTAATAGGAAGCAGGTGTAAATTTAATTTCTTCTATGATTAAGTACACACACAAGGCATCCTGGGCTTTGGAATGATATTTATAATTTGACTGCCACAGGTGCCAGGGAAACTTTGTGGCACTTTGCAAAGTGTTACAGAGTTTATTCAATATTTGTTATTTTTGGTTTTCATAGGTAACATTTAATTTTTTAAGGAGTGGGATGGGAACTTTGTAGTTCTGTACTGCAGATGAGTCTCCAGTTAGGAAGTGTTACATTTTGAGTATTTTTAAGACTAACTTTGCTCCAAAATGAAAAGTAAGTAATCTTCATTTCTGTTCCTTCCCTCCTCACACTTCCCGAATCATCTGCTTTGATCTGCAAAATTTCAGTTGGTTGCTGCATATATTTCAGTCACACACTAGCATGCTGATACGAGTATAAAGAGAATAAAATGTGAGTGTAAAAGAACCTCCACAAACTCCTCAAATGGGATAAACCAGGGCATGGGTGTGTGCTCAGAGAAAAAAATAAATCCAGTGTATTAAGGATGTGATTGGGCTTGGAGTTCTGTGCAAACAGACTGCTTTGCCTAGCTGGTGTCTCACGAGACAACAGTTCTCAGAAGAGATCATTGACAAAATTAAGAACAATTAGTGATGAAGCAGAGCTCTTGAAGAGTATTCTAGTGGGACTGGCAGAATAGGGACAAGAGGGTGCAGAAGTTTCCATGTTTTGAGTGATTTCATGGGTTATCAGCAGCTGGGCCAGGAATGAAATCCTGATCCTTGCCAGCTGAAGCCCAGGATGTTCAGACTGGGATACAGTGGTTCTGTCATAGCACCTTTTATGTCCCCTGGAGTGTTCAAGAGACTTATACAGGGCTCCTGGTCATTCCAGAATGGCAGCTGGAGGCCAGGAAGGATCATTTGGTCACCCAAAATGGCACTCTGCACAGTGTTTAGACAAATGGAAAGAAGAAGAGATGTTGCAGGCTGATAGTTTGTGTTGCCTCTGTTGTATGTCAGGTGTTTTGTCTAGTGTTTTGTGTTTGATACATGAAACAGTGAAATCAACAGTTTAAAATGTGGGCAAGTATTAATTTTTAAATTTATTTTTAAGTCTGTATGTTGTTCAGAAACTTGCATGTTGTACTAATTAAACAAACTATAAATGAGTTTTCTAGATTCCTTTATGTGAAGATCTAATGCCATCAGTTTTAGCAGGTAATGGTTATGTAATTTGATTATAATTTAAATTTTATTTCTCTAGTGGTGGAGGGTCACAGTGCAGGAGAGTTGATGCCAAAAATGTGTCTGTCACTCTGTTCAATGTTTGCTGAAAATCAGTGGGATCTGAGCCTTTGAAATAATTTCTGGAAACAGAATTATTCTCATCTTGCACTTAACCTGCCTGAGAGAAGGGAATGTGACTGAGAAGTCTGAGCAGGACACAAGGTTGGCTGTTCTTGTGTGCCCCTGGGCAGGCTGCTACTTCTCTCTTCCCAGATGTAGAAAAGGAGGTTGTTCTTGTCCACGAGGTGTTATAAAATCTCTGGATGACAGAGTACTCATGAGTACTCCATGAGTACTCATGGAGGTGCTTTGAGATTCCCAAAGGCTTGTGCAAAAGGAGTGCAGACTATTAACCAGTGTGTTCTGCCATGCAGGGAGCTCAGCTTATTAGATTCAAACATATCCAACTCATGGTCTGCTAGATGCTTGTTGAAACATAGGGAATGGCTAAACTGTCTTTTTTTCAATGCTTCAGGTTGTCTGATGAATCAATAGTAAAGGTAATTGCATTTATTAAATATAACTAGTGTGGAAAATTAAGTATAAATTAACAGTCATTTGACTCAAATGTGTTGGGGAGACAGGATGGAAACCTCTTTTAATGAATGCCTTCCTGCACATACTTACCAAAGCAAGCATCCTGATAGATAATGCCCTGGGAAGTAGATACATCTCTCATGTTCCCTTAACATTGGTGTTGGTGGTTAAAAACTGATGCCAAGAAGTGCCAAATTTGTGCAATGGTGTCTGAGTTTGAGCTGGGATCTCCAGGTATGAGGGCCAGTGAGTACCTACCCTGTGAAGGAGGGGTTTTTTTGCATTATTGCTGTTACAAGAGACCATGAAGAGAAGTTGCTGCACTCTGTGAGATTTCCCCACTCACTGAACTGCAGAACCAGGGAAATTTTGAAATGCCAACATCGCACAGCTGTAAATGCCTCCTGAAAAATATAATTTCTATTTGATAGTCTTCAGTACCATTCATTTGAACATTTGCAGGATCTGCTTAAAAAGAACTCTTTCCACTTACCTTGATGGTAAAGCCATTGCTGTCATCATGCACTGTATTTTCTAGTAATTCATAGAATAGCAGTCTAAAATTTGCTTCAGTACCTAGGCAGCTCATTGTGTTATCAGAAATGCTTTGTTTGGAAGATTTTCCAAGCAACCTGCTGATAGTTTTGTATTTGATTTATTTCTTTACTTTAGAGTTCCATCTCTGCTTACATGTTGTGATAATAAAAATGCCAAGCAAAGAATTTTATATTTATGTGCTTTAATGTGAATTTCTGTTCTTACATTTCTGAGAAATAAATCTACCTCCTGAAATCCATACATTTAGTTACTTATGACCTTTACAAGTTTATTTGACATATTTTGCAAAAGCATTGGAGATTTTGCTGCTTTATATTTATTTATTGTTTTTCATAGGTGTTGTGTTTTTATGCCTATTTTGAAGAAGAAGTGCCTGAAAAAAATCAAGAGCTGTATAGAATCAGACACTGTAAAATATATTTCTACCCTGAAGATGATACAATTCAAGTGATTGAGCCTGTAGTGAAAGACAGTGGCATAAATCAAGGTATCTGTTTTTATTGGCACCTTTTTTCCTCCCCTTTATATCTCTCTTCTCTGCAGTCTTGGTCCATTCCAAAGGATATATAATAAGCTAAAATGGGGTGTAAGTGCACAGGTATAATTGTCTTTTCTTGTTACAGATCATGATGTGAACTTTTTTATTGTATTAGGTTCTCAATATGTGGGTTTTGTAAGGCTGGAACCTCTCCCATACTCAAACATACATTTTTTTCCTCTAATAATGTAGTTTGAAATCATGGTGGTAAGGTCTTTGTCAGTGTTGTGTCAGTCCTGCAAAAACAATTTGTGTTCTAGATCTCCATTCCTGAGCCTGGCTCATCCCCTCTTGGCACTGACAGGGAGTTCTGTGGCAGCAGCTCTGTAATTGGTCATGAGCTACTTCAGTGTCTCTGCCATTATTGAATACAAGAGTCTTCTGTGCCTCTGGCTTTTGGTTCTTTTATGATTAAAGTGCTTCTTGGCACAGTAATTCTTCCTTGATGCCTTTTAAGTTGAGGAGCTGCCTTGCCTCAGTGTCACAGCCCTGCTCTGGGACCAGCCTGAGGACTTCAGGAGGAGGGTTTGCTGTGCTGATTTACTGGGGTATTACTGGACTTGGTTTATATTAAGAAAATGTGATCTAGCAGTCAACATCCTGTTGCAGAGGGGGAACACAGCTGCTGCCTCTTGGTGTTTATGGGTCACTGCCAGAATTAAAAGTTTTCAAGGGATATAATCCAGAGAAGCAGGATGTCTTGGGATGACTGCACCTCCCAGTCCCCAAAGATGTTTTGTACATTTTATACATTCTTAGTACAGCAATTTTCAAAAATAAGTTAACCATTTAACTACCCTATTCTTTTCCCAGATCAGCAGATGCTATCAAATTTCTTTGTCTGCAGAATATGATCATATTTAAAGGTGTTATGTGCATCATTACTGTTAGGACAAATTGCCTGTGAATCCCTTAAAGTGGTATTTCAGGCACTGCTGTTCCTGTGTTGAGTTGTTCACAGAATATGATCATATTTAAAGGTGTTAAGTGCATCATTACTGTTAGGACTGGGATAAAATTGCCTGTGAATCCCTTAAAATGGTATTTCAGGCACTGCTGTTCCTGTGTTGAGTTGTTCCTGCCAGAAGTTTTGTAGGCTCATCAACAGGGATTTTGAATGCAACAAAACCTCATCCTACTCCTATCTGGACACGTGCTTTTTCATGTGAAGAAAATAATGTTGGAGCTCTTTCCCTTACCCACAGCCTGCACCCATATGTAAGATGTGGGAGACATCATCATTTCCTTGACTTGTGTGCCCCAAGTGTGGGAGCAGCTGCTTCTGGGGTTTGTAGCTTAGAGGAAATGTCCACTGACAAAGGAAGTACAGAGAGTCAGAGGTGATGCCTTTGAGAGAGAAGGTGGAAGCCACATTCTTTAGAGCAGGATAAAGCAAATTCAAAGCTGATTCCTTTGAAGGAGTTGTTTTCATTGTTTTTGTACTATGGGTTGTGCAGGCTGCCTCTTCAGCCCTAATGTTCCTGGCAGTCTAGTCCTGTTCTTTTGGTGACAGGAAGGCTACAATTTCCTCCTGTTTCCTTGGTTATATCTTGTGTTAATGGTTGTTGGAGTCACGTTTGATACTAGACCTAAAATTAACTGAATAGTATTAGAGAGAAAGAAGAATTTTCTCAATCTTCCATGCAAGGATGTTTTGAAAGTCTCTATGAGATTTTCTGAGTATTTCATGTGGGTTAAATATATATATATGCAACATATTTACCTGATGGATTAAAAAAAAATGTTCTAGGATCTCCAAAGTGTATTAATTTATTTGTTACCGATTCCTGGGCTGGTAAGGGAGCTCTGTGTATTGGTTATATTTAGAAAGGAAGAAAAACTGTAGATTGAAAGGCCCAAGGACTATTTGGAATGTGTTTGGGCTTCACAGTTGATGCATAGATACGGAGCCTATACTTTATCATAAACATCTACATAAATATTCTTGTTGTCCTAGAAATTAATATGATGTGGTGTGAAAGAGGTGATGGAGACACCCATCAGAGGATTCTCTACTCACATGCACTTGGAGTTTGACCTCATGCTCCATAACTGAAGACCAATGACAAAGTTATTATGTTAAAGCTCTAAATACTTGTTGTTGAATACATGCAAAAGCAATTTCTTAAAAATACATACTAAATAATGAACTGCTAATCTTATAATTTTCAACAAAGTATTGTCCCATTTCCTCTTTTAATATCATTCTGTCTATCTATCTATCTATCTATCTTACATTGTTTAAATTTTTTTTTCCTGACTGGGAATTTTTAAGCCCAAGAACAACAGGAGTGAAACTGTGTTGCCATTTTCAACAAAGTATTGTCCCATTTCCTTTTAATATAATTCTGTCTATCTATCTGTCTATCTTACATTGTTTAAATTTTTTTATCCTGACTGGGAATTTTTAAGCCCAAGAACAACAGGAGTGGAACAAACTGTGTTGTGAAGCTGGTAAACTGAAGCACAAAGGAATGAAAATCTTACCCATAATCTTACAGAAAAGGTCATAACAGGGTGAGGAGCTGAACTGAGCTGAAGTTCAGGATCTTGACCATTATGCTGCTCTCTGCACATCTGCTGAAATACAGCTTTTCAGTTAATTAAAATTCCAGGGATTTGTAGAGGAGAGTTCATCTGTAGGAGAGCTTGGGCTGCTAAAAGGCAAACTGCACTGAACAAAAGAGCACAGGTGCCTGAAGAAAAATGTGTGAGGACATCAGGAGCAGGATGGGCTCGGTCTGTGTGAAGAATTGGAGAGTTGCAGTGCCAGGAAATGGGTTGTGTAAAGGAACAGCAAAAACCAGTGATGGGTAAAGTAGAATTGAACTGTTGAAGGCAGAAGGTGCTGGTCACATTAACTTGGATGTTTGCCCTATCAAAAAAGATCTAAACCTGACAGCTGGGATGGCTGTTTTAGGGAGGCTTCTTGGAGAGAAGGTAGAGCTGTGACAGGGTAGATCAAGGATATCTTTGGTTAATGCCTCAAGGCCATGGGATTACCAATGCTTGTGCCATAACCCACAAATGACACTTTGATTGTCTGGGAATGGTGGGATTGGAGAAATGCAGTAGTTTCCCATTGCACTCTTGTAGTGCTTGTGGTTTTGTGGAAAGAAATTTGGACATGCTTACAGACTGCAGGAAGATCTGGTGAAGGAACAGTGGTCAAAGAAGTTAGAAGAATTTCTAAATTGAATTATGATTTTACAAAAGTAAAACAAATTGGCTTCAGAGAAAAAAAGTAAGAAAAAGTGTTTTTACCATTGATCAAAATCTCAAAGTAATGAAGTAAATGATCTGTGGGAAATGTTTCAGTGACTTTAAAAACTGCTTTGTGAAATTGGCTGCTGTTCTTGGACATTAATTTGGGCTTACAAGGTTGCTACTAAATAGCTGAAATTTAAACTTATTTAATTTTGGATACTGCCTTGCTATTTAGCAAATATCAGAAACATTGGAAGAAGTCTGTACTGAGGAGGGAATGCAGAGACCTTGAACTTGAGAAACCAGAATCAAAGCAAGAAACAGCAGGAAAATCACAGTGCACAAGGCCCAAGTCAAGATAAGGAGAAAAGGACAGTAAACTTGACCACATAACAAACTCCAAATGCTTCTTCCACAGCCAGAATGATAATTACTCTTTCAGTATATAAAAAAAAATAAAATTCTCCCATAGAGAGCCAGACTATGTATGGCAGTTGCAAGTGTTTTGTACATATAATTCCCAGTTAACAGGACTGTGGCTGGCTGATACTGTCTTATCAAAAGGTCATTTCTGTTCCTGTGGGGATGACTGTAGCTTCCAGTGCAATCCAGACCCTGCAAGCCAGAGCAGAGTGGAGCAGCTGGCTGGTTTCCCCAAGGTCAGCCAGCTGAAAAAGAGAGTGGAGCTGCCTCCTGGCTGGGTTCCCAAGGCTGGCTGGCTGAAGAGGAAAGTACAAGTGGGAAAGTGAAGTTGCATCAGCTCCTCCAATATAACAGATTATCTAAGAGTTTAAGCCTCCCCCAAGGCCTTGAAATAATTGTGATTTTGCCATATTTGATGGTGGCCAAATCATGACCTTGCTATGTTCTGGAAGGGTGAGTAAGTGAATGTAAGAAGCCTCCTTGTTTATTGGGATTAATTCTTTGTGTTGCAAGAATAATAGCGGTGGCTTCTCCTCCTTTCTGTGAAGCAAAGTGTGTACAAACTTCAGGTGTTACTCATTCCTCTCCTCTCTCTAATGCACTCTTGAGCTGTGCAGAGTCAGAGAGCTGTGCTGAGGAAATTCTGGATACCATTTAATATCTTCTGCAGAGAAGAGAAACAGCAGACACCAAACCATTTTCTGCCCAGCTTCCTTGTCAAAAGGCCTTCACTGCTAGTGAGATCTCCTCAAGCAGCTGCTGGGGTTGCCAAATCACCCAAAGCCCCAAGACCAAAGAAGATATGCTACAAATTATGGTGTGGGAGCTCAGTGACACCACCACTGTCAGAGAAAAGCAGTACCTCAACTCCCTTTCCAAGAGCACAGTAGAGCAGAGCCTTAGTCTGACCAGATGCAAATATTTGGTGCAGTAGAATGTCCTGCTCAATAAACTGACAACCAAAGAACCATCAGGATTCTGTATGTCCTGCTCAATAAACTGACAACCAAAGAACCATCAGGATTCTGTATGTCCTGCTCAATAAACTGACAACCAAAGAACCATGAGGATTCAATTCATTCTGAGCAACCTGAAAACTGCACAATCAGATGCTCCTTTAACATCTTGCAACAAATTTCTAGACGAAATGTATTATTTTCCAGAAGGAAGAACAATTTTAAAATGATGAGACCTAACCCCAGCTGATCAGGTTTTATTAAATTTCAAATTCAGCATTATGAAATGTACCCTCTACAAACCCAAAGCCCCAAGAGCAAAGAAGATATGCTGCAAATTATGGTGTGGGAGCTTAGTGCCACCACCACAAGAGCACAGTAGAGCAGAGCCTTAGTCTGACCAGATGCAAATATTTGGTGCAGTAGAATGTCCTGCTCAATAAACTGACAACCAAAGAACCATCAGGATTCTGTATGTCCTGCTCAATAAACTGACAACCAAAGAACCATGAGGATTCAATTCATTCTGAGCAACCTGAAAACTGCACAATCAGATGCTCCTTTAACATCTTGCAACAAATTTCTAGACGAAATGTATTATTTTCCAGAAGGAAGAACAATTTTAAAATGATGAGACCTAACCCCAGCTGATCAGGTTTTATTAAATTTCAAATTCAGCATTATGAAATGTACCCTCTACATGTGTACATGAGGCACAGTGATACCTAATAAAAGCAAAGGATAGCTACAGATAATATCTTTACAAGACATTTTCTATTAGGAAAGAAATTCTTCTCCCTCAGAACAAAATGGATATGTGTCTTTCATCCTTAAAAGTGATATGAAAAACAAGCTGAGGCTGATTCACCAAACCTGAAGTGAATATAATCTCTGAAAACACCTCATATTAGAAAATCATCAACCATTACATCTTAGTTAGAGTGATGATTCAACAGGATTTGCATGCTCTGACTTACCCCATTATCTGTTGATTGACCTAAGAATTAGCCAAGATCAGGTAAAATATTTTAAAGTATATGTTTTTTTTTAAATCTAATGCAATGCAGTTTTACATCCCATTAAAATGTGCTACATCCCACATTTTCTAACATCTTTCCTGAGGATACATCCTAAATAGAGGTATAATATGCTAAAGCAGATAGAAGTTCAAGTTTATTTTACAGTCAAAAGTCAGTAATCAGAATGTTGGATTCAGTAGATGTGAAACATCAGGATGATGAATGGGTCTTAAATAATTATTTTAATGGGAACATAAAGTAAATCTGCTTTGTTGCTTTATTCCCCTGAAAAATTAAGGATTTATTTTCATTGTAGGAATTAGAACTTAACAAACAACTCTGATAATTTAGTAAAGAATGGTATTTCATACAAATTAGTCTATAGGGAAATAAAGTGAACAATAAAGAATTTCCATGGACTAACCTAGGAACAAAGCCCTTCAAACACCAAAGCACACAGAGGTATCTTTCTCCCATCTGCTCTCTCTCTCTCTTTATCCCCTCTCTTCCCCAGACCCCTTAAGTTGGTTCTAAAATTCCTGTAAGTTATTTCTAAAATATTTACGGTATCCCTAAATCACTGAGGTTGGGAGGGATACCTTAAGATTTCCTAGTCCATGCCCCTGCTCCAAGCAGAATCAGCTGGAACCAGATGCCCAGGGCCATGTCCTTTTGGGTTTCTTTGAGAATGGAGACTTTGTAACCCTTTGGAGAGCCTGTTCCAGTGTTTGATCACTCTCACAGTAAAAAAGTGGGTTTGTGTGCTCAGCTGGAATTTCGTGTCTTTTAATTTGCTGTCATCCTGCCAGTGGGCACCATGGAGAAGAGCCTGGCTCCATCTTCTTCATTCCCTCACATCAGGTATCTGTAAACTTTGATAGGTTTTCCCCACCTCGAGTCATCTCTGTTCCAGACTGAACAGACCCAGCCCTCTCAACCTTTCCTCATTTGAAAGGTGCTCCAGTCTCTTGCTCACAAGCAGTGAGTACTTTTGAAGCATCACCCAATCCATCAGTGTATTTGAGAGTTTCCAGCTGATAGGCCAAGAGCAGTTTCTTTGTCTTTTAATGTCTTTTAATCATCAAAAGGTGATTAAATTCAATGCTCTCAGGAAAACAGTCCTTTCATTTAAAGACTATGAATAAGAAAATTGAAGTATTTGATTACTTTGTCAAAGTTAAAATATCTCTCTTTTTTCTCCTCTCTCCTCTCCTTTCTTTCTCTTTTGGATAATGTTCCTTTTAGACTGGGTTGTGAGGTTGTGGCACTCTTTGCTTCAGACCAGCAATCAGCCCAACTCACCTCTCTTGTCTCTACTTTCCATGTGCTCCTTGAGGTAGCTCAGTTCAATATCCCTTGATAATTCATACTTTTTTCCCTGCTAAAGCAGGTTTTTCTTCTCTAAACCTAGTTCTGTCAGGATGTTTAGAGCAAATATTGTTTACTAATGAATTTACTCTGTTTTTCAGGAACTATTATTCGACGGCACCAGATTCCACTTCCACCTCCTCATGAGGATCAGTTCTATACTATGTATCATTTCAATATCAACACAGAAATAACCCTTTATGGCCGAAAATATAAGATTATAGATTGTGACCTGTACACAAAAAATTTCCTGAGGAAAATAGGAATCAGACTAAATCCTCCTGCAAGCCGTCCAGACGACCCATACACCACAGAGAGGCAAAAGGTCAGGAGGGGCAGCAGTGCTCAAAACTTGATTTGAGGAAAACTTGATTTGAATGCATATTACTTATATGCATTACATATGTTATTTCTTTAATATCAAATAGAAAGTAGCTATTTCAATATAGTAAATCTCAAGAGAAAACTTGGATTAAAGAATTTTGGTATGTGCCTCATACTATAGACATAATTTTCTCTGGATGTGTTTGCATATCTTTTAAAACAGAATAAAATTAATTAGGAAAAATAATATAACCCTTTAAGTACTAAACTGAAAATAAAAGAAAGATGTACCTATTACACATTCTACTGTGATTTACATGTTCTATTAGGATTTTGCTTGAGCTAATCTAATGATAATAAACACTTTTAAAGTGTTTAAAGGAAGATAGAATTGGAATTGTGGTTCCAGCCCACCCATGGCTTCCTGCAGACTCCTTTCTTCTATTCATATGCAGCTTTCATCTCTACTCCATGTTTTTAACAGCTCTTTACATGTGTAAAGCAAATTCTTCTGCCTCTTTCATCTGTACTCCAACATGTTTTTAACAGCTCTTTACATGTGTAAAGCAAATTCTTCTGCCATACAGAACCCAGTGTTCTGCAGTTTTAAGACTTGAGAGGTTTTATTTGCCTCCCTCTTTTGTAAGTGTATGGGATCACATATACACAAACACACACCTCCAGAAGTCTCACTCACAACTCCTAGATTCTATGTGGATTTCCCTTTGCAGGATTGGTTGTTTGTTTTTTTTTAATTTTTTCCCCCTCTGGGAATAGTAATAGGAATGATGTTTTCTGTTGGGAATAATGACAAGTTTCTTTCAGTTCTGTTTTTCTTGATTAATATGAGTGCAAATGGCACTTGACCTGGCTCTCAGGACTCTTGGCCCACCACATGCAGCCTGTTGTGACAGATCCAGCCTGGTCCTCTGAAAGCAGCAAATATTCCCTGTGCCTGTGGCATCCTCAGTACTCCCAGTGAGAAAACTGCTGTGGGCCTCAGCAGCAGTAATGGAAGGTGCCTGTGACTGAGATGTGTAGGACAATCTCTGTGTCTCTGAGGCACTCTCAGGCCAACAAGTTGATTTCTCTTCATTCATGCTGCTGGGCTTGTGCAGTCCCCAGTGAAAAGCAGCATTTGTAACACATCTGGTTCTGTGTTGTGGTGACTCAGCCTGGCCGTGGGTTTCTTTTCCCTTACTCAGCCCCTGTAGGTAACAGCTGTGTATATAAACACATGCTGAGTTGTCTTGATGCTGTCAGGCTGTGTCATGTGTATGATACTGCATAACACACTTAGGTTTTAATATTTTTTTTAACAACAAGCAAAACATTCAAGAATTGGGCATATCAATCCCTAAAGAGAATGGAGAGGGAAAAAAGGTTTGAGAAATAAGATCTTCAGAAGACAAAAAATTACAAAAACTATGTCTTCTTGTTCTCAGTTGTTGAGAAATTCCAGAAAAGTTATTTAGCAGATTCTGGCTGCCTTATGCTTTCACTTTTCTGTGAAAAAATTACCACCTAATTTGTGGAAGGTAATTTTTTTTTGATTGCTCTGGGCTACTTTGAGCAAAATTAAATTGGTTTTCACTGGACTCCTAGTACATGGCCAGAAAATGAAGATATGAAGGAAGGTAAGGAATGGGATAGGATAGAAAATGAGGCCAGTGGAAAGTGCAGGAAACCATTCAGACTCATATTTCACAGAATTACAGAAGCATTTAGGTTAGAAAAGACCTCTGAGATCATCAAGTCCAACCTGTAACCAATCCCCACCTTGTCACCCAGACCAGATCACTGAGTGTCTCATCCATGTGTTCCTTGGACACCTCCAGGGATGGGGCCCCCACCCTTCCCTGGGCATCCCCTTCCAATGCTTAAGAACCCTTTCCATGAAGAAATTCCTCCTGTATTGTTTGAGATGGTATTCCGTGGATGACAATGGGATTACCTGGTTCTGTGGCTGTGTTTTCTTGCCTATTGCATCTTCAAGGGTCAATATGGAGGAAAGAGAGCACTGGGAAGGTAAATAACTTGGTTCTGCTCTCTTTATTTTAAGATTTGATGCTCTGAAAGAATGGGCCTTTTGCCTCTCAAATTTTTAAGGCCAGAAGGTGTGTTAGTGTATAAAGAGAAATTTAGACAACAATATAAACTCTCCACAGTCAACATTGTTTTCTGTTCAGACAGTTCAGCTCACATTGTCTCATCAATGTCTGTCACAATTCTTCTTTGGAAGCAATTTTGTAGATGAGAAGGATTATCTTGTCCCTTTTAATGCACTTTGGTCATGTGGATTTGGACTTATGAAAAACACTCTGTTCAGGTGTTTTTTATTTATAGAAGTGAACTAACAGTATAGAAATGCAGTCCTTGGACTGGATGATCATCCTGGGACCCAGTTTAACCCAGTGCTACTGGTTTTGCAGGAACCATGACTGCAGGAAGCACCTTGTCACATCAGCTGGAATGTATCTTTAGTTGAACATTTGCTGTTCCTTATCAGACATATGGGTGTGTTTTGAGAGGAGAATAAACACACCCAGTACCTGCCAACTGTGTAGCGTGAACCAAAAGTTAAAAATCTATGTTTTAAAGCTGAATAACAGAAAATACCAAAGGGAAAAGAATAAATTGATTCTTTACACCACATTATCTGTAAGAAATCATTTTTAAGGGAGTAAATCAGGAAGAGTGATGCTATTTGGTGTTCTAGTCATCTGATTACCACAGGCAGTTTCTTGAAAATATGAGCTATGCTGTAAATAATTTAACAATTCTCTGATCTAGAGGACCTCATTGCAAAAAAAACAAGGATTAAAACCAATCCAAAATTGTTTAATGTTTTTTTATGAGGGAAGATCAACATTGTAAATACTTCTCTGATAATGGCATACATCATATTTCATATATTAAAATGGTGTGGTGTCATTGGAAAATCCTAAAGCCATGTCCTAAGGTTAGACAGCACCATGCAGTTGTGATCCTGTTTTTAGGAGTAAATAATTAAAAATACATTTCTCTTAATTTCTCCTTTACCAGAGATATCTGGAGAGCACGAATCCTTTTCACCCTTATGAGCGCTTTGACACTTTGAAACAATTTCTGGAGTTTGATGGACAAGTTTTGGGGTTTTCTTGTGTGTGGAATGACCCAGAATCACAGCTCTCTGACCCACGGGAACTTGTTCTTCGCTATTATTTGTCTGATGACACTATTGATATAAGAGAAATTTTACCATCAAACTCAGGCCGGGATGTAGTTCCATTTTTCCTCAAAAGAGATAAGCTTCCAAAGGTGAGCAATGAAAATTTCAAATTCTTCCACTAGTTAAGAAAAGTTGAATGCCTTGATTTGGACATCCTGCATTAGAATTGTAATGATATTTAGAAATTTTTTTATAGTATTAATCATAATTGCATGATTTAGGTTTTGCACACATACTCATGTAATAAATTAATAAGTGATGGAAAAATATCTTTAGGCATGTCATGCTTAAACTAAAAGGAGCATTTAGTCACAGACATGTCTGATGATTTTCTTTTTCCTATATTAATGTATTAAGGTAACTGTATTAATAAAACTCTGCAATAATGGAAGACAAGAAAATTAATATTGAGAAACTTATGTAAAACTGAGGTAAATTCAGATTTGATCTATGACTTACATTTGCAGCCTTTGGAAAAGTCAGTTTTAGTATTCTATAACATGACCTCTTCATAGCAGATCTGGTGTGATTTCTTAAAATTGAGTTTCTGGGTTAGGGATATTAAGCAAAGCCAATTAAAATCAATAAGAACCCATCAATAAGCTTTCTTGGGCATTAATCATGAGAAAGGCTCCACTCAGAGAAATCTTCAAAGGGTTTGTATCCTCTGTAACCTATTATGATTATAAAATTACTGATTTGGATACACTTCTGTATCACTCCTGACAGATCCTGATGATAGCTTAATATCAGCCAACAGATGGAATAAAATACTGGGAGTAATTTCCTCCTTTCCTTCTAGCACTGATAATCTATTTGTGATACCAGAGATGTACATGAGATTTTATAATAAAAACCTACCAGCAAAATATTACACTTTTCTCACTTTGTGAGTCCTGTGTTCTGAGATGCTGATTTAGCAGTGGCTCTGTGATATCAGACCACTTCAACCACAGAGGTGCATGTTGTAATTTTAAGGACTGGATTTTTCCTCTGAGAAAGGAAACATTTTCCATGTTGAGAATGGCAGCAGAGGAATCAAAAGTTGAGGGGTCAGGAGAGGTGGTAAGACAAAGTAACTAATTTTGATTACCCTGCATCAGCAGTTTATTCATAATTTTAAAAAAATGTGACATAAATATATATTAAGTTTGATATTACTGGGATAAATTAGTTCTGTAATTTTAAAACCAACAATAGAAATAAAAACACATCTTTGCCAACAAAATCATGCTGACTTGAATCTCCTGTGTTTGTGTAGTGGATAGGACCAATACTGGATGGCTCTTTGCATGTTTTTATAATTATTACCAATCAAAATAATATCCTTTAGAGCAGATGTTGACAATGATGTGGTACTTTGGGTATGCTGACCTTTGCTTTCTGTTTGCTTCCAAGAGAAAAGAGACTTTACCCTTGGAGAGAGAGTAAGATTCTGAATGCTGCTTCTGACATATATACATTCTGGCTTCTGGAATATACACTTTTGGCTTTTAGGTTTGGTAGTAGAATCTTAGAATTTAATAAAAAATCTCCCAGAAAATACTTCAATAACATGCAATGTATAGCAAACCTGCTTGTTCTAAGGTAGCAGAATTCTCTTTCTTCACTGTCACCCATATTTCTGAAGAGTTGGTCTCTTTCCTTGCAGAATGCTCCTGCTGCTCTATATCATCCAGGCACCATCACCAATTACACTCTGCTCAATGTGTTGGGAAAGTCAGAAAGAAACAAAAGCTATTACATTCGGGATGTTCTGCAGGTCAGAAATTATTGAGTGCCTCCAGCTGTTGAATATCTTTATCATAGTTTTTGTAATTTCTATGGTTGTTATCCTCTGCAACAAAGAAGTTATTTATAAAATTATGTTGTCACTAGAGAGTAGCTCAAATGAGAGCTACTGAGATTTACTGTATGTAAATCCCACATTTGTAAAAGTGAAGGAGCTTAACTTGGGGTGAAATACACTTACCAATGGACTCCAAAGGTTGTTAAATCTCAAACACTAAATGACCTGGGTTTTAACAAATATAGTGTGATTCAGAGGTTTGTGGAACTGCTGTATAAATGTTCATTCTTTTATTAGACAGGAGCAGTGCGTCCGGAATTTTACAAAGACAGTGACTTGAAAATAGGGGCAGTAATTAATGTTTGGGGAAGGCAAATATTACTCTGCGATTGTGATGAATTCACTAAAGAACATTACAGGAAAAAGTATGGAATTGGTAAGTAGTGATCATTATCCTTTACTTATGAGCATTTTTATACTTCTGAATTTAGCAGAACTGTCTTCAAATTTTATTACTGACAAAACATGTTCATTAAAACCTTTAGCAATAACAATCTGTAGTAGGCTGTTAGCAGCAAAGCAGTAATTTTGCAGGTAACCCAGAAGGGCTTTCTTATACATCGCTCCCTTCAAAACTAGCACATAATGTATGTGTTCTGCTCCTAATGCCTCTATTTGAAAACTACAATGACAAAATAGTCAAATGGATAGACTGGCATTTCTTCTTCTCTCCTTTCCCCTCCCCTTCCAATAGATGTGTTTGCAGTCAGAAAATAATAAAGAGCATGTAGTAAGTGGGTAAGTAGGATGAGCTCAATTATTCCCCCTTATATTTCATTTTATATGGATGTCAGAATCCTCACATAATAAGATTTTTTGACATGACAGTTTTAGTCTATCACATCATTGGTTTTTACAATGCAGTTTTGTGTATTCTGGACCATTAGAGTGTGTATCTTGTGAAGTTTCAGTACTAAATTCTAGAAACATTTAGCAACTATGTCCATTATGGAAAAGCATTTTGGAAATGAATAACAATAGAGGCTTTCATTTATCTGTCTTTGAATGTCTCCAGTCAGACTTGCTAATAGTTCCACCATGGACATCTTCTTGCAAAAATGACTTAGTTATTTTCTGTCAGTTTATTCATTCAATAAATATAGCTGACATCTGACTATTCAGAGATGGTTGGAAGAATCTTGCTATGGCCTTTCCCTGCCACTGTGAAATAAAGCACCTGAGCAGACAATTTCTGTTACCTTGTGATCAGATAGATGTGTGTGTGTATCAGAGAATTCGGGAAATTAAATGGTGTAGCATTGCCATTCAAACTCTAGATTTATTATTTGGCAAAATATTTCTCATTAGGACTTTCTCAGTAATACCTTGGCATGTCTGCACCAAAGTAAACCTGATCTTGCCAGTGTGTGAGGAAGCCATGTTCAGTAACCATGGTAACACCCGAGCAGACTATTTCTGTTACCTTGTGATCAGGTAGATGTGTGTGTGTATCAGAGCTTGTCTGCTGCATTGGGGGATTGAAATGGTGTAGCATTGCCATTCAAACACTAGATTTATTATTTGGCAAAATATTTCTCATTAGGACTTTCTCAGTAATACCTTGGCATGTCTGCACCAAAGTAAACCTGATCTTGCCAGTGTGTGAGGAAGCCATGTTCAGTAACCATGGTATTACCTGTAATAATAGCAAATTTAACTCTAGAGATGCAAAATAGGGGGTTCTGCTCTGGGAATTTCTTCAGCCAAGACCACTGCTGCTTTTTGGCAGCAATATCCTCTGTCTGAGCAAATTATCCTGAACAGAGAATGGGGATTTCTTACTCAGGGCAGGCAATAAATGAAATGCAGCTGACCATCCTGGATCAAACAAGCAGTGCAACCAAGTGATACACAAATGCAAAGGCCCTCCCCCTCCTCTAATGCTGGCTCAGTAATTACTGCTTATGTCTCTGGATGTTAAAAGTTAGGTGGTTTGCAAGTTAGGGGAATTCAGAAGTTGCTGATGTGCAGAATTCTGGAGAACTGTAGGTGGTCTAGTCTGTTCTTTTCTGCAGTAAACGAGATTTCTTTGCCTCCTGAGGTATTTTGTCCTAACCTCATAGTTAAAAATGCTGCTTGAAAGCTACTCTGAGGCTGGTTTGTGTAAAGTGAGAGAGTAAATTTTTTCTCTTATCTCTGTTGGACTTGGGGAACAACTGCTCAATACTCTCTTTTAATAACCTTGTACATATCTGAACATTATTCCAATACAAAACCTTACTCCCCTGCCCCCATCCCAGGGCATTTGCTGCTAAGGGAAAACATTTCAGTCTTTCTTCATAGTCCATTCTTTTCTATCTCTGATAATTTTTCTCAGTGCTCTCTCCAGTTTCTCTGCCTTGTTGACACCAAACACACAAAGATGTGCTCTAGCTGAGACCTTTGGGAAACTGGGAAGTGTTTTACACATACCTTTAAGGATATATGATGGCAGAGACTCTGGCTGACATGGAAAACCATCCATCTTGATGCAACCTGTCTTGTTCACAGACAATACTTTCCTAGAGCTAAGGGATTCACACATTTGGCTGTAAAATTCTTTCCTGCTTTCCCCACAAGGATTAAAAAAATGTAGGTATGACTTTTTAACTGGAAGGAACCAGGACTAAAATCAGGAGACCAGGGTAGGTTTTGGTTAAAAGCAGGTTTTTAGAGAGAATTAGTGAGTGTTCACTCTTAGTGATTTACACATTTTGTGTGTGTCTATGGATGTACAAGGTACTCTCAGTGGACTCAGTCCCACAAAGTGCTCAGAATTCCACTCCCATCCAATTAAAACTGGAATGGACTTAATTGCAGTTCCAGTCCAGGGAGACCATTTACTTGAGCAAGAGTAAGCAAGTAGATAAATTAGTACTTACATCAAGGCACAGTACTCAGCACCTCATGGCACCAATCCAGCTGTTTTGTTATTGTGTTTTTATATTACTCCCCTTCAATTTATACTCTTCTGCCAAAGCCATTAAAGAAGACATTTATTTTTGAGTCTGCAGTTTCAGCACAAGTTGCTTGCCCACAGAATTTGCCTTTTAGGAGAATGAAAAGTAGTTTAGATTTCTCTTGAAGAACGTGATATATTTCTAATGTGGGGTTTGCCTATTTTAATATGTTTGTGAAAAGCAGAGTTTTTGCATGAATGAGTGTAACTAATGCTCTTTAGTAGGAAGCTGATGGCATTACTGTCACCTAGAATACTATGAATGCAAGAGAAAATGCATTAATGTGTGAAGTTACCTGTCCACACTTGCTAGTGCAGCCTCAGAGGAGGAGAAAAAGACTCTGTAGCCATGTAGGTGTTGTGGTCACCCTGGTGAAATGGGAAGCAGGCTGATGTGCAGCAGGGGGAAGCTGGTACTTGTCCTTCTCACTTAATACAATATCTTAGCACAGAGTATAAAGTATTCTTTCTTAAATAACAGATTACTCAAGATGGAACAAAACCAGGAAAATCTGGTTTCCTACAGCTTTTTCTTCTCTGTCCCAGCACCTCCCAAGCCTGGCCGTTGAGGCTTTTCAGAGCACCGTGCAATCCCTCTCCTGTGCCGGCTCTCCACCCCTCCCACCCCCTCATTTCTCAGGCTCCGGCCCTGACCCGCTGCCGGGGCAGGGCCGAGTGCTGCTGGCCAGGCAGCTGCTCAGGATAACGGGGATAGCAGCTGGCTCCTTGCTTTCCCCTCAGCGGGGCACTAAAGCCTGCTGCCAATTTTCACTAGGCTCGGCAGAGGTCAGTGTCTCTGGTGTTTAACCTCTCCACTACGCGTGGTGGAGACTGAGCAGCAGCTTCTGAATATACTTGTGAATATATATATTCCTCCTTTTCGCCCAGGTAACAGTAATAATCATTAACTAGTACTGTAAATGGAGAATTTCTTTGATGTCCATCTGTTTCAAGATGGACATGTTCTGTGAGCATTTTCTTTGAATCAGGATAAAGACTGTTTCAAGATGGACATGTTCTGTGAGCACTAGGTTTTCTTTATTCCTGCATGTAAAAGTTGTGGATGTAGTTTTTTTTTGCCTTCTTATTTTACTTCTTACCTGAGTTGCGAAGCAGACTGTCGCTAGAAGGTCTCAGCTGTTTGTCATACATCTTCTCTGATATAGTCATTATTCCTGCATGTAAAAGTTCTTATTTTCTTCTTATTTTACTTCTTACCCGACTTGCGAAGCAGACTGTTGCTAGAAGGTCTCAGCTGTTTGTCATACATCTTCTCTGATATATTGAGAACACTATGCTAACTGCCATCTCCCAGGTTATCACCACCTCTTTATATTGTCCAGGTCTAGTGGGATTTCTCTTTCCTGTTCCTGGCTTTAATGCTCAGAGGTGCCTGTCCTCTTCCTCTGAAGGTAGAATTTCTTTCCTGCTTATAAATCCTGATATTCAGTATAGTTATCATTCTAATCCAAAGTATGTAGCACTTGGCTCTTCCTTGAAATATGGTCTTATCTAACTCATGAGGGTTTTCCTGCAGTTCTTCAATGAGGGCAGAAGGTAATCTTACATTCTATACCAAAATCTCAGAATATATATTGAAATGGAAAGCTGACACACTCATTCAAACTGGTTTAATGCTGCCTCTCTGGCAACAAATTCTTCATGAGGAATTTAGTTTTTCTTACTAAGAAGGCTTTGCTATCTTCAGATTGTTTATATGCTAAAGATGTGGCTGGAACTGTTTTGATTCTTGCTGTTCCCAGTGCTTGTTCCAATCTCACTCAGGCTTTGAAGTTGTGAGAAATCTACAAGTATGTGGTCCATGCTTGATAAATGAGGTGAAATAACCCCCCAAGTTACTGCAGTAGCAAGGGATGAAAATATACATGGCAAAAATACCTGTGCTATTCTTTCTGGAAGTAAAATTTGTAATCCCAGACTTTCATTTTACCTTTACCCACTGTAAATTTACTCTGAAAATGTTACAGCCTGGAAGAAGTGAGAATTGATTCCTTTTCCAGACTGGACAGAGGTAATTTTCTTAAACACCAGTGATCACCTTGAGAAAAGTGCATTTTGTATGTAAGTGCCAGCTGTCTGTCTGACTCTGCCCTAATGCTGTGTGGCAGAGCAAAGATGAAATGAGTTTTGAGCTTGGGTAGCTGGCTTTTCACAAGTTCCAGAAATGAGTTTTTTGACTAGTTTTGTAACCTGTATTTTTCCATGGTAATTTCTTTCTGAATTCCCTCATTCACAGGAGAGAATATGAATATATAATCCTTTAAAATCCTGGAAAATATAGGTGACACAAGGCTGGATGTTTGTATTTTTCTATTTAGTGAACCTAGACAGGTGAGGGTTGGTCTCTTAGGTAGCAAGTGACAGGACAATATGAAACAGCCTCAGAGGAGGTTTATATTGGATATTAGGAACCATTTCCTGACTGAAAGGGTTGTCAAGCTAGAGCAGACTGTCCAGGAAAGCAGTGGAGTGGAGTCACCATCTCTGGAAGTGTTAAAAAAATTTGTAGATGTGGCACTGAGGGATATGGTTGAGTGGTAGACCTGACAGTGCTGGGTGATGTCAGAGGTCTTTTCTGAAAGTAGTAATTCTATGAATGACACAAGTTAATTTTACTTCAGGGATGAGCTGGCAACCAAAGGGCTGAACTTCCCTTTGGATTTTACTTATTCCAAGCTTCACTTGAGAGGTATTCAACACATCCCCCAGGGATAAAACATTATTCCTCTTAATTTACAATTTCCTTCTAGTTTATAAATCTAATTTTCGTCCACATGTTCTAAAGTTTACAAAAGGGGAAATGCTTCAGCCTGTCTTGATTAATGCCTTATGCATGGGTGTGAATGTGCAGACTGTGACCGTGTAAACACAGGCCTCCTGTCCTCTGCTGCCAGGATCCCGTGAAAGTGCCCGAGGAGGGAGGGGTACCTGGTACCCGCTTCTGGCAGGATCTGTGACACCTGAGCGGAGAGGCGGGGCTCGTGTCTGCCAAAATGCGCGGTTCCATGATTCCCGATTAAAAACGAGCGCTCGGGCTGAGGAGCGGCGTCCGCCGCCGCCGCCACCGGGTGGCGCTGTGGGAGCGCCGAGCCGCCGCTCCCGGCGCGGGACCCGGGAAACCAGCGGGAAACCAGCGGGAATTCACTGGGAATCCAGCCGGGAAACCAGCGGGAATTCACTGGGAATCCAGCCGGGAATCCAGCGGGGATTCAGTGGGCATCCAGCCGGGAATCTCGCCGGCGGATCCTGTGCGCTGCCTGCGGCGCTCAGCACCTGTAGGCATCGGGGTTTGCGCTCCTGCTCCGTCTATGCCGATTTGCAGGCTCCCTGTTTATGCTATCGGGAATTGCCTGTATCAAGCACACGCTGTGAAAATGTGGTGTTTTGGTCACAAACGGTGCTTAGAAAATAGGGGATGTCATACAGTTTAATGGGAGTCTCATGAGGTTTAATAAGAACAATTTCAAGGCGCTGCACCTGGGCTGGGGCAATCCCCAGTATTGGTGCAGGCTGTGGGATGGGCAGATCCAGAGCATCCAGGCAGAGAAGGATTTGGGGGTGCCCTGGCCGTGTGCCCTCTCAGACCAGAGGTCAAGGGTGTGCTGGGCTGTATCCAAAGCACTGTGGGCAGCAGGGGAGGGGAGGATTGTGCCTCTCTGCTCCACTCTTCTGAGACTCCACCTGCAGTGCTGCACCCAGCCCTGGGGTCCCAGGACATGGTCCTGTTGGGGAGTCTAGGAGAGGCACCAAGCTGATCAGAGGGAAGGAGCACCTCTCCTATGGTCAATGTCTTGGAGGATTGGGCAGCTCAGAAGGCTTTGGGATGACCTAAATGTGGCCTTCCAGTACCTCTCCTATGGGCAATGGCTTGGAGAATTGGGCAGTTCAGAAGGCTTTGGGATGACCTAAGTGTGGCCTTCCAGTACCTGAAGAGAACAGACATGAAAAATGGAGAGAGACTATACAAGGGACGGGAGTGACAGGACAAGGGAGAACGGCTTCACACTGAAATAGAGAGAGTGTGCTGAGGTCAGATATTAGGAGGAAGTTCTGGGCTGTGAGGGTGGTGAGGCACTGGAACAGATTGTCCCAAGAAATCTCAGATGCCCCATCCAGAGCAGGTCCAGAGAAAGGCAACAGAGCTGGGGAAGGATCTGGAACACAAATCCTGTGAGGAGTGACTGAGGGAGCTGGGGGTGTTCATCCTGGAGAAAAAGAGGCTCTGGGGTGACCTTATCACTCCCTACAACTCCCTGAAAGGAGGTTGGAGCCAGGTGGGGCTGGGCTCTTCTCCCAGGCAACCAGTGACAGGTTGAGAGGCCACAGTCTAAAGCTGCTCCAGGGGAGGTTTGGGTTGGACATTAGGAAGACATTCTTCACAGAAAGGGTGATTACACATGGGAATAGGCTGCCCAGGGAGGCAGTGGAATCACCACCAGGTTTTTAAGGAAAGACAGAACATGGCATTCAGTGCCATGGTCTGATTGACAAGGTGGTGTTTGGTCATAGGTTGGACTTGATGATCTCAGATGATCTAATTTAATCTATTTGATTCCTAGAGTTGTTCAAGGCCAGGCTGGGTGGAGCTCTGAGCAACCTCTAGTGGAAGTTGCCCTTATCATGGCAGTGGAGTGGAATGAGGTGATCTTTAAGGTCCCTTCCAGCCCAAAGCATTCTATGATCCTATGAGTCTGTGATTTTGGTGCATGTTTAAACACACATACTCTTTCATGGTGAAACTTACTTTGAAGATCTCCGAATGGTCTTTCTTTGGGCTTGGCTTTTTTGCTTCTGAGTCCCAGAAGGGGCACATGTAGTTTTTATGGAGAAGAATGCTGGTGTAGTTTTGCAAAACCCTTTTTGACTGATTCAGGTGAAAGTATCAGGTTTTTTAGTCAGACCATGTTCTTCTGAGAGGTAAAGGCTAAAGGAGAGCTCATTTTTTACAGGCTAAAGAAAAATTCTGACATTTGAATGCTTGTTTTATTTTTCAACTCACACTGCTGTTAGGCAAGTCAGATTTTAGGTTGTGCTTTGATCTTCTGATATAGCCATGTTGAAAACATTTTAATCACAAACCAGTTCAGTGTTCAAAGTGACAGCAGTTTTGTCACCCTCCTCTATTTGCACTGAAACCCATACTACAAGTTTAGGTTATCCATCTCCCTTCAGTTCTGGGTAGAAAAGTTAAGTTTTAAAGAAAAAAAAAACAACCTTTATTTCATGGGATGCATTTTTATACACTGTTCTTATATCTCTTATATTCCTCTGACCTGAGGCAGACCCTGTGCTGAGCAGACCTCCCGAGGTCCTGTCCAACCTGAGTTATCCTGTGTTCCTGTGGCTCTTTTCTTCCTTTGCCTCAGATCTGCCCATTTGCTTTCTCCCATAAGTTCCTTATTTTCCTCTCACCTTCCCATTTTCCATGAACCTCATTTCAGCAGCAGACTGAGCTCTGTGGAGTTTTATGTGACCACACTGGAAGCTGTCCTGCAGCAGAAGGGCAGTGCAGGGGTGCAGCAAGGGGCCAAATGGACAAGGTTTTCACCAAGAGAGAAGTAATGAGAATCAGGGAAGCAGCACTTTTGGGAGGTACCTCTGTGGGAATTGAGTGCAGGTCCCTGGCCAGATGTGCCTCTGCTGAGTCAGGACAGCTCCTGCTGTGTACCTGGGATAGTCAGGACCACTGATCACTGCAAGGCAAGACTTGAGCCTGGGCAAAATGAGAAAAAACAAAGCTTCCCAAAACTCTGGATATAGTGAGTTGTGGGCTGAAGTTATTGGCTTTAGTGTACCGAAGACTTTTAATATATGTATGCTTTAAGTAATGAATAACATTTTATTCATTTATGGGTTTTTTTCCCTCTAGCCAAAAGCACAGGGCAGGAAACTCATAGGACAGTTATTTACTTAATCATGTTGTCTCAAAGGATGAAACTGAAAAATTAATTTAGAATTTTTAATTTACTATTTTATCCCATTTTGAAACTGTATTTGTCTTTCCTTTTGTCTGTGTATCTTAATGATATTTTTCAAACATTTTGAGATTATAGATGAAATCCTGAAACCCTTGAACAAATAATTTTGCTGTTGGCTCTGTGGAGTCATTTTTTACCCTGTAACAGTAGGAAGGATCCTGTTTTGACTTTGATCTGTGGTCTGTTACAGAAGTAGGCTAATAACTATTCATATTGGAAGTTTAAATCCTTGGTAAAATGCCTTCATCACCAGTAACAAATAAGTCTTCCTCTCTTTGCTGCAGTGGATTTCACCCCAATTCAGTATAAGACTCCACCACCTCCAAAACCAGAAAAAATTATTCCTCCTTATAATGGATTTGGTTCTGAAGAAGATTCTTTGAGCTCCTGTAAAGGTGTGGTTATCCAGACTGCTCATAAGGATTACAGGCAATTCCTGCTGAAAGACAGGTATTTTGTGTGAAAATCTATTTCAGTTTTTTAAATTATGTATTTTTGTGAAGGAGATAAATGTTATGTGGGGATGTCATTTTTTTCAGCAAAATATACAGCTCATCAGACTTTCAAGGGACAGGTGCACGAGGCCTGGGTCAGTGACATGGTATTCCAATTTTCTGCAAACTCTGCAAAATTTCTCTTTGTAGAAGGCAAATATTATGACTCTTCCATCCTCTACCTCCTTCCCTCTGCTGTCTTCAGTGGGAGTTTGACAGAAAGCTTAGTCCAGGCATTAGTCAGAAATTTTGGATGATCAAGCAGACCAACACAGATTTGTTTTTGTTTGACTTTCTGATACTTACTTTTTTTTTTTTTAAATCTGCTGAATTTAATGCAGTTTACTGTAGCACTACTAAAGCTTTAACACTTTACTTTCTATTGTGAAATGGTTTGTTAGGCTGCCGTTGTTGAAGCCAAAGCAAAAAAGCAAAGTCTCCTGTTACAGATTCACCTGGAGAACCTTTGTAAAAGACGAAAGCAGTTAGAAAAGGTTTGGGCTTATATTGATAGTGTGTATACAGACACTGCAAATTATTTAAAACACAATCACTTAATAAATATCTAGCTAGTAAGGTCATCTGGTGGACCTGAATTTGTGGAAGATAATCCTTGTATGAATTGCTATTCAGAATTTGCTTTGAAAATAGACATACCTAAATGTGTTTTTCCTTTAAAAATTTTCTGGAAAGTAACTTCAGGCTTGATTTGCAACTCAACTTGAATAAAAATTAATTCCAGACCTGTGGCAGAGAAGTAATTTTCCCCTGAAAATTATTCCTTTCTCTCTGACTGACTCTATCTGGTTCTGTTAATTTAAGCTGAAAATGATTTTTGACAAAGTAGTGAATCTTGTGCCATTTTCCTTCTTGGTGCAGTAATAACACAATTAATGTATGTTACAAAACTCAGGAGAAGGCATCTCTTAGGGGTGAAAACTTTTCTCACACTGTTTTTGATTTCTTACCTGTTCCTTTGCTTGTTTAGGTATGGCATGGACAGCAAGATCCTGCGCTATGCGGCGAAACTCATCACGGACATCGCCGTGGACAAGGATCGTAAATTCATGATTTCCTTCTTCCTGAGTGATGACACCATTTCCATTTTCGAATATACAGAGAGAAACTCAGGTAACAGGTGGCAATGTCTCTGATCAGCCCCAGTTCCCCTGCTCCTTTGGTTGGACTTTGCAGTAAACATTGTGGCCAGACTCAGCAGTAGCAGAAGCAGGGATATGGATTTTTAAATGCAGTGGGAATTACATCAGCAGGCCTGCTGCATTATCTTGCATAGCTGGATGTCATAGTAATTCATGATCCTCCTCACTCAGGCTTACATTGTTCATTGCATGACAGTTCTTCACAATATCCTTTGGGAACTGCAAGTGTAATGCCTTAGAACTTTTATTACATTTTAATTTGAAAATCTGACCTTTAAATGTTTGCTTTTGTTGTGGATAACATACAGGAAAAGTATTGTAACTGATGATAAATAGGGACAGGAAATACAAGACGTCAAGAATGAAAGATTAAATCCTTTGTTTTGCAAAATTGTGTTATGAAATCTATACAGCATCCATTGTATAGAAGCAGCTCATGAAAGCCAAACAGCTGTGACACTTTCTAACATACTTTACCATTAATTATGGAGTGCTGAGCATTTAAAGAGGGAAGATTGCCCTCTGCTAGAGTCTGGATGTGTGTTTGTGTACAATACTGAACTGTATTCCAAGAGCCAAGCCGACAGTATTGAAGTGACAAATAAATGCTTTGTTACTTCTCAGTTCCTTGGCCACATTTATCCTATTGCTGGAGCATGGTGGCCAAATGTTGACATGTTTAAGTTCTTTTGGCCTCTGTTGTCTGTTTTAGGCTGTCTCCAGCTGAGGATATGAAGGGTTTTGTTATTTTCAAGCATCTTTTTATTTTCCTGAAGTGTCTTGTGGCCGGATGGAAGGACACAGCAGTGGGAAGGATGTCAGGAAGTCATTCTGTAGTTCAGAGAGATGGGGGAGCTTTGGCTAAGTATGACCCTGGTGGAGAGATTGTCTTTCTGTGAAGCCCACTAAACATCTTCAGCAACAGTTTCACAGCAGTTAACATCCTGAAGTGTCTTTTCAATCCAGAGAACCTCTGATGACATCTCTGCTTGTATCCAGCCATATTATGAGTAATAATAAATAGGACCCTCAACCCCAACTAAAATACAAGCAATTCTCTGTGAAGTGTTTTGATAACGTATAAGAGTACCTGCTTAGGACTTGGATGAGCATTCCCAGTTAATTCTGCTCCACTACAGCATCAAGATTTAGCACTTTTATGGCAGCAGTGTCTTGTTTTCAATAATTTATCCACTTCCTGGGATCCAGTGGCCTGAAACTTATGCAACTTCTTTTGTTGCAGCTAAATACACACACACACACACACACTCTTATGTATATATTTAATATGTAGTGCTGCTGTGAGGCTCAAGAGCAGCTCAGTTCTCCACCACTCAATGACATGTCTGATTGGCATTTTTTATGTCCAGAGACATAAAGGGTGCTAGAGGTACAGCTACACTGTTAAATTGAAGAAGTCCAGGGAACAGTTTGAATCTTGGACTTCAAGCATGTGTACTGCCTGTTCAGTCATTTCTACTTCTTCTTTGCACCATTTCAACTAAACAAGGCCCCAGAGAGCCTTGAACATACAGTAATAATAAGCTGTGACTCCAGATTTATCCTGCAGCACCCAGAGAAGAGTCAAACCACGCACTGCAAAGCAGATGTGGTCAGCTGGTCAAGCCATCAGCAGCATGAGAGCCAGACCAGAGGTTGCTGCCTGCCTTCCTTTTATTTTGGAATGAGAATATGTGCTGGGATTTTATCTGGGAGTCCACTGAACACTGCTGGTCAAATAAAATGTGAAACAATACATGGGCAAATTTGCCCATTAATAATAACAAATGCTTCAAGGCACATGTGAAAGGCATGTGTCTGTAAGTGGACTTTTAACTTCCCTGGGTTGTTAGAATGGATGGAGTAGCTGACTTTTAGAGTGGTAGAAAGGTGAAATAAAAGGATGTGGCTGAGAACTGGCCACTGGAGAATTTAGTGAGAACAGCATTGAAAAGGCAAGGAATGTCATGGAGGAGGTAGAGCAACAGTTGGAAAGGGGCCTGGGTCTGCTCAAGTTTGTTTGTTCCCACCTTCCTTTTCTTTCTACTTCTTTTCTCTCACTATCCCTCCCTCATTTTAGTCATGTCTGAAGGAAAAGTGAATGAGTTTCTTCAATGTTAAGAATGAGAAGGCTTTGTAGAGGTTGGGTAATAGTGGCTAAGAAAAAGGAGTAAGGTATCCAAAATTACAACCTGGCCATCCCTTTTGTGCACAGGTTCAGAGGGCTGAAATGTTACCTTTTTATTTACATGAACTGGTATGCTTCAAATCCCAGTGCTTCAAATCCCAGTGCTAAAAGGGAAGTAGTAAGTTGCTCTTAGTTTTCTTGCTTCAGAATCCTGAAGGTTTCAGAGAAGTACTTCACTCTAATATTAGTAAAACTGAAACTCTATGAAATTCACAGGGCTGGACATCTTGAAGCACTTCTTGAGATGGGGATCAAAGCCTGAGAACTTTGGCTCCCTATGAAGAAGATCACAACCCCTTTTTTACTCAGTGTAAGACCCAGCCAACAGCTGTACAAACACCTGCAAACTCTGATCTGATCTTAATGGAAGAGGGTCTTTCGTGGTGGTGTTTATTTTGTGCTTTGAGCCTGGCTTTTGTAGATTTCCATCAAAACTCCTTATCAGGTTTCAGTGTAAAATCTCTAACTTAATGACATATTTTCAGTCATTTTTCTTTATACCACTTGTAATGTATTAACCTGTAACATTTAAAAAACCATTATGGGACAGAAGTAGGTTTGCAATATAAGTGCACAATTGCGGGGAAATAAAGAAGCAAGAGTGAATTTCCAGTCTTACAGAGACCTATTAAATATTAAAAAAAGTTGCCAGGATTAGATAACCTAAAAATGTCTTATTTGTTTTTATAGCTGGGTGAAAAGGAATGTGTTAACATTAGAGTCACATTAATGATTTGAATTGTTTTTTTGATTCAAGCAAGATCTGATGATTACCATAGTGGAGGGATTTTTTTTGTCTTTTATGGTGCTAATAAAGCAATTAAGACAGACGTCTGCTCCAAACTCTGGTTTAATAAGTAGTTTGGGTTTCACACTAATTTATAATTTTGTCTATAAAAGGCATTTGATTACACTGTTCTTCAGCCTTTTTTTACTGGACTTGCATCAGTACCTGGAATTAAGGCGTCACTAAATGTTACTAAAGGAAGATTTTGGCTTTTGGCTTGGAAGCTGAAGTATCAACAGGAAGCAAACCCCAGAGTTGTTGTAGGGCACAAATCCCAATGAAACTAAACACATGACAGAAAGATTTCCAGAAAGCTTAGTACATGCAATGCAGTCCTATGGTACACCAGAAGTTAATACAGGAAGGTGAAATGTTCCCTTTAACATCTTACCCACCCTTGAGTACATTGTGCAGTTTCTAGTGACACAAATGAAATCATTATACTGTGAAAAGGAGCCATGTGACATATCCACCTCACAAAGCAAAGAGCAGATCCCAGTTAAATTGCATTGGCAGAACAATGTGTGGAAGACAGTATCATGTCACTCCTACGTCTTTAAAAAAGTTTCAAAAGCCCTTTAAAGGATGTTAGAATTAAAGTACATCAGAATTCACAACCTTTGTAGAGCTGCACTCGCTTAAGTGTTGTTTTTTATTTTCCTTTTTCTGCTTTGAACAGTTCAGGGATAATTGCCTGCATCTTACTCTTTGGATCTTAGGTTTCTCAAGGGCCAGTTCCAAGGCTGGTGACAGGGTTATGGGAACGATTTGAAGAGGCACATTTCTGTCCCATTTTAAAGAAAAGCAAAGCAGGGAAGGTGTTTGGCAGGCATTCAAATGAGACATGTCACAGAATGCACACAATGTCACTGTTGCTGTGGACACTGGCAGAGACAGTCCTTTTAGCAGTGACAGGGAGGGGAAGAGAGTGTTCTGAGACAGGAAAGTGGAGAACAAAATGTGGTATTTAAATACAAATAATCTGGTTTGGGGTGTCTTTTTGCTGATGGCTTGGAGGTTTTTTGTGTGCATGTGTTTTGTTTTTTTTCCAAGTAAAGCTATAATTAATTATTTTTAATTCTATTCCCATAGGGATAGCTGGTGGGAAGTTCCTGGAAAGAAGTCGCATTAAGAAGCCTGGGCAGGAACTCTTTAAGAGTGAGCCATCTGAATACTACAATGCTCAGGATCTGTTTGTTGGAGCCAGAGTTTGTTTCCATGGTCACAACTTCATTTTGGTGGATGCTGATGAATACACGTTCAACTACATGGAGAAGAATGCAAATGAGGTGAAGCAGGCTCTTGTTAATTTCTGTTATCTCTCAGGACTGTGGATTATCCATATATTTTTCAGAATTATTTATACTGCTTCCTCAGCCAAGTCTCTCAGCCCAGTGCTCTCTGTCTAGCAATGGATTTAGGGAATGCCAGCTGGGAGTGCAGGCAAGTCTGGCCACTCTTTACTGTCCATTCCCTTTTCCTTTTTCAGAATCCACTCAGTCTTCATTAGGGGTTGTCACAAGGGATATCCATGCCTATTCCTTCTTGGGGCTGTTCATGAGCATCTTGTCCCTGAGCTGATCTAACCCTTGCTGAACCTACAGATACTGCCAGCTTCCACAACTTTCTGTGGCATTAGGCTGAAAAGTTCACTGCCTGCTATGAAAATCAAATATCTGATAGAAGAAGTATGTTTTATCTGTTTTAAACCAGCCTCCCACTAGTTTCAAGGCCATTTCTAATGAGGTTTGGGAATGATCCCATTCACCATATGAACCACCTTTATAATTTTGTAAATCTAAGACATTCTTCCCCCTCAGCCTAATCCTGTGCAGTAACAGTCTCACCCTTCTTAGTCTGTCCTTGCAAAGTAACTGTGAGATGAGACTGGAACAGTGTTCAGTACTCAACATGTAGACACATCCAATTTAGTCTTACTGATGAGGCTATTTTATGTCCTAATATGATTTTTTTGGGTTCATACACATTTTTCTACCAAACCATTTCCTTTGTAATATTAGAAGTTCATATCCCAGTAAGGAATTCAAGCTTACAGTGTTTATTGAATTTTACTGTCTTTTCTTGTTTCCTTCAGAGGGAATAAATTGTGAGCTGGGGTGCCTCTGCTGCTTTATACTTTAGCAGAATGGTGCAATTTTTGTAAATGTGGATTAGCACCATCTGCCTTCCCTGGAACAACAAGGAAGATTTGCAAAATACTTGTGGATGTAAAATGCTAAGGCTGCTAAAAGCTTAAAGCAGTAGCATACAAAGTTGAAGCCTCAAAAATGCAATCCAGTGTGTTTCTTTCCTGCTGAATGGTTTCTCCTCCTGGTAGAATCAAAACCAAAATTTTCTCCAAAATCCAGAGATCATCTTTAGATTGATTCTTTGGAATGTTTTTTGCATTGATTTTCCTGGATCAAATGGATGAGACTTTAGTTTTCCAGACTAAATGACTGTATAGTATCAAAATAAAATCTACAAAATGGAGAGGCAACACTGAAAATATAACTTTAGTTTTCCAGACTGAATGACTGGAATAGTCATAGTATCAAAATAAAATCTACAAAATGGAGAGGCAACACTGAAAATATGTCCTTAAAGTGAATTTTGAAATGTTCTTTGCACAATTAAGGCTTTAATGCAGCTGGTAGGAAAAAAAAGGTTGATTCTCCCAGAGGTAGGTGCTTCACTAAGACGCAACACTGAAAATGTGTCCTTAAAGTGAATTTTGAAATGTTCTTTGCACAATTAAGGCTTTAATGCAGCTGGTAGAAAAAAAGGTTGATTCTCCCAGAGGTAGGTGCTTCACTCACATCCTTACACTAGAGCTCCAGAAGTTTGCCTCAGTTCCTCAGGGGATCACCTACTCAAATCACAACAACTTCAGCAGTTACTAGAGAAGATCAGAGCTGGAAGATTGTTTAGAAAAAAGGGGAAACAATATAAATATGGCTGTTTGTTAGTTGTTTCTAAAATTAGAAAACAAATAATTTTCCTTCTGAAGACAAGAAATTTCCTTCCAGCAGAATACATTAATGTGTTTTCTAAAACTGGTAAAAGAAATCTGTATGGAATGTTTCTTCATGGAAATTGCCATTTTGACCAGTTCTATAGGCATATGGTGATTTAGATGAATTTAGATGATTTAGGTAATCATAGTGCACGTAAATATTGAAATATTGAAAATGCATTTGAAACCATCCAAGAGAGTTGGCAAGCTTTAGTTTTGTGTTTCAGAATTATACTTATTGTATTGTTTTTATGTAAAAGGGAGAGAAAAATCAGAGTCTTGTAATTTTGATTGCCACCTTTACTGAAAGTAACTTCAAGGACCTAGTTTAAAACTTTTCAGCACTTCTGGTTTATTTTTCAATTTGAGTGAAAAAAAAAATTATTTAGAAAGTGTAGATTTGCTTGCAAAACAGAACAGGTCTGTTGTGCACAGTCCTACTGGTATTATCCAGGTTTGGGGAGGACTGTTTCAAACAAGGCATCACTGGAAGGGAATTCAGCATCTCTGAAATGTATCTATTGCTCTAACTTTGCTGTGTGCTGCAGCACAAACTTAGAAAGGGATTTTACTTCCACTGAATTCAGCATAATAATCTCTGAGTTAAGCAAGGCAGTCAAACCAAACTAGACTGTGGCTAGAAACATGTCAGGAGTTACATGAGAAGGGGGAAAGCTGGTGAAATTATTGCCGTGCTGTTCGGACACTCAATGCCTATGTGGGTGTTTGGAATATGCAGTTTAGGAAAAAAGATGTAAAAATAGCTGTTTTAATAATGTAAAGAATTATTAAATGCTCTTAAATATTCAGAACACTTTGTCCATCCTGAAACACTCTGCTCTCTGAACCCTTCTGCTCAGTCTTTTCTCCCTGTTCCTTACTTGAGCAGCAGAAGGCTGTGTGCTTATGCCCCAACAGTGACATCTTGGAGAGGGGCCTGGAAAAGCTGCTGCCTCTAAAACTCTGATTGCAGGCCCAGCTGCTCCAAGTACTGCCTTGCAGGGCATTGTCTGCCAGGGCTGCACCTGGGCTTTTGGCAGAGGCAGAAATTGTCTTCTCCAATTCTGAGAAAAACCCACAAGAGATGATGTATTGATTAAACTTGGATCAATTTGTACTGCTCTGGCAGTGCCATAGGGACTTTAAATACCCTTTTCTAGATCACTTTGAACAAACAAAGCTGTAGACACACTTCAGCACAGTTGGGGCTGAGGCCTGATTTTTATGTACTGGTCCTTAATACTAGTCATACCAAGTTTCAAATAATTGCTATTGGAAGAAATGGGAGAAAAGTATTTTCAGGCAGTTCATTGTGCTTTTTAAGCTAGACAGAGCATGACAGATATGAGGACATAGCAGATAATCATACTTGAAGTCACCCCCAATTTAATGACTTAATACTTCTATGTTTTATATTAAAAATGAGTATAGCAAATAAATCTTTGCTAGAGCACTAACACAATCTGAATATAGATTGAAAGCCTTAGTGCTTCAGTTCTTTTTAGTCTGAGTTCAAATTTATTTTAATGGTCTATTTAGGAAGAAATAAACATTTAAGCGTTTTTATACACAACAGGTAAAATTGGTTCCTAAAAAATTTCCAATGTGTTGTTTCTGAGTATGCAAGACAATGTAGTCCAAAATGAATGAGTCTATTTGTTGGAACCTTTCTGGAGCCAATGGTGAAAAATTAGCTTTAACATTGTGAAATTTATGACTTGAGAATTCAGTGAGGTGCACCAACATAAAATGAGGACCAAGTTATTAGAACTGTACTTTAAATGTTTCTACTTCTGCTTTAAAAATGCAATGTTTCAAGCAAAAGTGGATGTTCTTTTATGTAGCTACACTAAACTTTCTGAAAATGCACCATCTGATGATTTTTGTTTAATTGTTTATACTCTTGATAGTCTTACTGAGATTCCCATGGGCTCATTTCTCCAGCCTGGACAGGTCCCTCTGGATGGCATCCTATCCTTCAGGTCTTTATAATCTTATAATCTTTATAATCTTTATCATTTTACTTTTCTCTTTTAAGTTCCCCATGGCTGATTTTTGTGTCATCCTCAACAAACTGAAGAGCATGACAGAATCTCATGCCAAAGAAATCAGAAAGACATTTGCTGCTGCTGACCCTGAGCATACCAATGTGATTGGGTATGACACTTTCAGGTAAGACAGTGGGTTTGGGGTTTCAATATTTAATAAAGGCACATTCCCCCAGAAAGTATAAAGCATGACTGGGTTTTGATGCTTTCTGTAGCTGACAAGTGGCATAGATTTGTTTTGCATTTGCTTGGAGATTATGTGTGAAAAAGAAAGTAAATCCATGTTGCAGGGGAAAAAAAAACAATAGTTTCAAGTAAGCTGAAAAGCACAAGAGAAATATCTACTTTTTATGGAGCTGACACAGAGTTGTGAGGAAGGGCACAAGTCAGCAGTAATATATATGCTGAAAGATAAAGAAAAGTCCATCCTGAGAGTCAAACAGTAGTTTTGAAATTCAAGTAGGAATGTTCAAGTTGCCTCCTGAAAATGGTGTTTGCATTTTGAACATTGGTAAAGGAGACAGTCTTTACAGAACTGAGGTGTATTGAAATTATAGAAGGCAGTGCTAAGCATGTTTAAAAAGGATTGGAAAGCAGTAGTGAGAACCATAATTAATACTTGGGTTTTAATTTAAGCCTAGATAAAGGGAGGAGAAATCTGGATTCTGGCAATGATCCAGATATGGCAATGGGCATACTTGTAAGAGGAAATAATGTTCAAATACAAACTGATTTCAGTTTATCCCACAGCCAGAATACTTGAGAGTATGAACTGTGTTGGGCACAGTACTGGTAAGGATAATGGTGTGAAGCAGAGGAGAAAACTTTGCTTAGAAGCGTTTGGTTTTCACAGAAGTAATACACTGTCTATTTAGGAACTGTCATAATAACTAAGGCATGTAAGTAGATGAATATTGCATGGAATGTCATCTCCATAGGAATGCCAACCAAGGCAGGAATTGCTTCTGAAATATCTCAGAAGAGAAATAGATCAGCAGAAGGTTCTTTCAGCAATTCAAAGTGAAAGTAGTGAGAAATTAAAACAAGCTAGTCTTCAGAAATGAAAAATAAGTGATTTAAAGGTAGGATTTAAACTAAAAGAGGCCACAGTTTTTGGCAGCTTTTGGTCAAAATATTTCTGAACTCAGATATTTTACTCAGCAGAAGTGAGATTTTGAATTGCTAATTGCATTAAGAGGGAAGATGTTATTACTTGAATAAGAAGAGAGAAAATTGAAAGTTTATGTTTAATAGGAGAAAGTTCCTGGCACCTGGAAAATGTTTTTAATTTATGTACAAGGTAACTATTTAAAATTTAAAAAATACTGTTCTAGTTCAAATTATGAAATAATCACTTGCAAAACTTTGTGCATGCACTAAAAGCAACTCAAAGGTTTGGAACATTTGTATGATAGAATCAGGGACCCAAACTTTTAGAAGGGATGATTGTGATTTTAAATGGCAGGGAAAGGTTTTTATTTTATCCAGAAGAGGCTCAGTTGGGTGTAAATTTAATCATGGACATAATCTGTGCAGCTGTGAACAGCTCAGTGGTTTAATTTAGGGTGGTGCTATTCTGTGACATGGAGAGAGATATGTCTGATCACATGGAATGAAGGGACTTGGTTTCAGCCACAAAAAATGCAGGAGCCCTCTCCATGAGCAGGAAATCTGGGGAACCCAAATAATCAGGGTTTTCTGGGGCTCAGTGCTCATCTGGGCCAGTCTCAACACCCTCTAATGGTCCCCATCCCTCCCATGGGGGAAGGCTGGGGTCTAACAGGGGATGTTCACACTGCCAGAGGAAGAATTTGCCTCTAAGGAACCTTGAACATTTGTGCTCTATAGTGATCGTAGGTTTTGTTTCTGTTCGTTTGTGTTACATCCAGTAATCTAAAGGTTCTCATTATTATTATCTGTGAATCTTATTTTAGAATGAAAGAAGCATTTTTAGTGACAAAAACAAGAGCACTTTACATCTATGAAAATTCCAAGATACTTTTATGTGAATAGAATATTTTTTCTTTCCGTTTCTTATTGTGTACATCTCTGTTTATTTTTAATCTGCTGTGATATTTGATTACTATAACTAACAGCAAATGATTATTTTTAGTGCAGGCAATTATCTGTATGACAGCTTCAATGATAATACTCTTTCCTTATCTTAAGTACAGCTGAGGTTTTACTCAGCTCTGAATTTGGCTGTTCAGATTTCTTCTTTTCTACCTATGTAATTTTATATAACCTGCATGTAAAACTACATCTATAAGTATGATGTAGTGAAGAGAATTGTGATTATACAATTTACTTTAACTGCTTTCAGAACCCAAATCTTCACTACTTCATCCAGGAAATAAAAATGTCATGTACACTGAAGCTGTCCCCTAAGCTATCATTAGAACTATTGAAATCCTTGTTAAAAAGAGAATTAAAAAATCCTTAAAACTTAGATGCCTGTGCATCACAGAGCCCTATCCAGGCTGTTTTTTCTCATAAGCTACTGGCAAGACTGTTTGCTGTTAGAGACAAAGAACCATGTGGGTCTAACAAAGATGCCTATCTTCAATTCAGCTTGAGAAGCAGCTCTCTTGAGCAATTAATTATGATTCTTCTTTCGTGATAAATTCAGATTGAAATCTGTCTTATTCTTCTAGAACAAAAAAAGAAGTAAAACAAGAGATAGCTAAGCTGTGGGAACAATTATTGGAGCTTGTTTTTTTTTTGGTCAGGGAGAGTTTAAACGTTGTTCTGTTTGTGAGCCTTGGGTCTTATTCATTAGACCCTCACAATCCCTAAAATATTCTTTAATTCCCATGTGAAATAATTTTATCTGTGGGTTTTAGTGATTTGATTGTCACTGACTGGATTGAGAAAATAAAAGACTTTTAAAATCCTGACAGCGGAAAAGTCTGTGCCATGTATGGAAATCCAGTCTGTGGAAATGGCTGATGTTATCTGAGCCCCCAGCTCTGCCAGCCCAAGCACTGGAGTGCCAGGCTTATCAGGCAGCATTGTCCTCTGTGTGTGCAGTGGTTTTTATTGCAGGCTGCTGGAAGGAGGCTCCAGCTTTCACTGGATCTCTGAATGCTGCTGCAATATAAATAATAATATCCAGTAAGTGGAAAAATAATACTGACAAGATAATGACAATATTAGTAGATGGACCAGGTCTTGGTCATTGAGTTTGTGTAATCTCAAATAAAGTTTGCTACTGTCAACAACTTGTCACTTCCTTGTATTTATTTCCTGCCACTGCAAATAAAAGATTATTCTGATTAATTTAATATGAAAAAAGAAGCATTTGAATCCAAGTAGACACTCTACAGTATTTAACCTTTCTTTGATAGTTGTGTAAGTGCAATCATGTTACATGAAGTGATGCTTTCCTTTGAACAGGACCACACAAGCCTCTGAGAGGAAGCAAGTGAAACTATGTTTCTTTCAAACTTTTCTTGTTAAAAGTTTGCAGATTTGGAAGGGTCCTAAATTTCTGTGCTTTCAGTTCACATGTGGATGTTAAGGAGATCCCTCATCAGATTAATTAAACAATTCAAGTATTCTCCAGGCAGCCATTTAGCTCTTGTGTCAGAACTTTGTGCATCACTACTAATTTCTTCCATTTGTTTTCAAGGATTGGAGTTTAATCACTGATTCAGTGTCCTCATGGGTATCACAGGGTACAGCACTAATTGCACCAGCAATTATGGTGAAGTTTATTCTTAGTGCAGTTTATCCAGAAGTACTATATATAATTAATTTAATTTTGACTAAACACATAAGCCTATGCTGATGCTTGATTGTTAAAAAACCTGGTTGAACATGAGTGCACCAGAGGCAGATGTTTGGGATCATAGAGCCAATGTAGTTACAGTAATCCAGATTTGACAAGAGAGCTTGCAACAGCTGAGGGTGCTGACATTGTCCCATCAGATGGATCTCAGGAAAATTTCTTCTTCCGTGGGCTGGGCTGAATTGTCTGAGCAGCACAAACAGATGTGGGAGAGCACATCCCAGGCTCATCCTTGCATGGGATCTGATTTTCCACTTACAACATCCAAGTGTAAGCTGCTCTTGCTGCTGCCTCCTGTCTTACATTCTTGCCAGGGGGAATTTTGGTTGATTTGGAACTTTGTTGATTTGGAACTTTGGTGATTTGGTGTAATTCTCTGTATGGTATCACCGGTAAAACATTTCAGTCGTGGTTAGGGTGTATTTTTGTATATACAGACAGCTACTGAGGAAATTTGGACATCCTCCCCCAAAATTAGTGATTATTATTGATTTTAACTTATTTACTTAAAACTAATGTAAGCTGTGGTTTTTGTGCACAGAAATTGGATAGTCAGTGTCGCTGGTGGAGGATTTACAGAACACGAAATTATGACTCTTGGGCGTCATTATGGCATCAGAGATGACAGTGAAACAGACCTGCTCCACCTCCTTTCAGTGGCTCAAGACAAACTAAAAAGAAATGCCTTTGAATATTTTGAACAACTGATTACAGTGTTTTCATACAACGACCGAGAAAAGTAAGTCTCCTCTCTTTATCCCAAACTGATATTTGAGAAGCTCTTGTAAATCCACCTACTTTCTGGTTGTTGCTGAGCAAATAGTATATTGTGGCCAAAGAATATTATGTGTAATGTTAAGCCTCTCTCAGCACTTGACAATAGACAAGAAGAGGACAGCCTTTTTGTCTCTTTTGTATTTTGTACATGGGCTTTTTATTGTAGATGCTGTACTGAACATTCTGTGACATCAGATACCAGTTCATGGGCAAAACACAGGATTTGAAATCAAAGAGGAGAAATAGTGATTTAAGGGGGAAAATAAAAGAAAGAATTTGGATTCTTTATGTGACTCATTTGCCCTTTTTGTTCTCTGATGTCACAGATAAAGACTCATAGAGAATCACTGAGATCTCAGTATGAGAAAGACTACAATGTGGCCTTCAAGTTTCTCAGCTTTGTAATAACAAAATTTCATACAACTTTGTTGTCTTTTTCTCTATCCTGATATTCCTCACACATTTTCCTATGCACAGAAACATTCACTTGAAATAAACCTGGAAAGTACCTAATGTATGTTCCTATCCCTCTCTTCTTATGTGCAGGTGTGGATTGTTGCCCTATGAGACCTGCAGGACTATTTTCAAATCCTTTAAGTTGCCGCTTCCTGATGATCTTCTAGAAACTTTACTGGCCAGGTAACTCAAGGGCAGATAGGATGACCTGCATGCATTGGTGCAAACCAATGCTAAATATCTACTGCAGACTCAAATCTTCAGAATTTGTCATTTATCTAATATGAATAATTTCATGATGTAGATTTTGTCCCGACGCACACAGACTTTTCTATTTATAGAATATTTATAATCAACTGAGATGCATCCATCTTAGCAACTTCTCTTCATTTTGCCTGGCATAGTAAATCATCTGGGGTTTGGCAGAATTCTGTGGAATTCATCTTTCCAGAGTCAGTTACTGGTACTTATCATTTTCAGTAAAAGTCACTGCTTTTTTTGCTTTAGTTCCTGTGTATAAATGTGAGGTAAAAACAATAATCTTATGAAAACACGTTGTGTGAGTTCCAAGGACCACACTAACATGGATACAATGAAGTGTCTTTATCAAGTTGACAGCATCAATAGTAAACAAAATTGTTTTGCTACTCCTGTTAATCTCACCTGAAACATATTTTATTGTCATTTTTTAAAAAGGAAAAGGAGTGTTGGCATGGCTTTGGTAGTTTTCCATGTCACATTTAGCTTTTTTGAGAAATTGCTTTGCTAGCTGTTTTAATGGGAATAGAAGTGAGAAGAACTAGTGAATTTAGTGCACTTGTATTAAAGATCAGAGCTCAGAGTAAGCTGTGGTGCTCTGAACACTCATGTCTTGTTGAGTTTGGTTTTCCTGGTCAGATTTTCTGGTAATAGGTTTAAGTGCATACTTGCTGGTTTCTTCTTTTCCTTGAGGGAAATCCTTAAATCACTTGTTTTGTCTGTGCTTTCAGAGTGTGTTAAAAACAGGAACAGGTCTTGTCTTCTGTCATGTTTAGATGCTTTCAGGTAAATATACTTCTTGATTTCAGGAGGAGTTGCAAATTAAGCATCTGGGTTTAGTAAATAATGAAAAGACCTTTGTCAGGCAGAAATGTGGAATCCATTTTGATAAAGCTTCTTTGTACTGCTGTTCATCACTTGTGACACTGAGTTATAAGCATTAGTCTTCAGAAATGTCTGAATTTTAACAGTAATCTACAACTGACATTTCAGAACTCCCACCAAGCTGCCCAACACAATTGTTGAAGGACAATTGACTTCCCATGTGAGACAAGAGGTTCACACAGATTCCATTTCTTAAGGACTGAGCTTGGATAGATGCACAACAAGGCACTGGAAGTTTTCCTTTATGTACTCACTCAGCTCTGATAAGAAGCAGACAAGCCTGACACATCCTGGGCTCTAGGGACATGTTTATTGTTTGTGAATTTATACCAGGGAAAGCTTCTGTGCCCTGATCCTCTACTTTCCTAAGGAGTGAGTGTAGGCAGTTAAAAAGAAAAAGCCCAGTACACTATAATAAAAATTAGAGATAAGCTTAGAACACAGGGAGGAGATCAAGGGCTGGATTTCACCCAACTTTAGCAAGGTACCCATGACAGCTGGATGAGGTTTCAGCTGCTGTAGGTTCTTTCTGTAGGTGGTGGTGGAGAGAGTTACCTCCTCAGCCTGCATCAGAGCTGCATTTCCAAATTCCCATTCATTTTCCTTTTCTAAAGGGGCTGAGGCCGGCCTGTGTTACAGATTTCTGTATGAGAAAGGTAAATGAGAGTGGTGTGAAGCTGGGCCTCAGAAATCAGTGTGGGAAGTGCTTCACTTGACAGAGAGCTTTGTGTAAGGCACTTCTAAGTTACAGCATCTGCTGCTTCAAAAGTGGCAGTTTAGGTGGTGTCATCACAGCACTGCAGGTAATGAGGAATTGTCACATTCTTCATCAGTGTGCAAGTGGCACTGCTTGGGAAGTTTGTTGTTTTATGAGGGTGCAGAGCCAGGGAAATATTTTTTAACTCTGTTTAATAGGACTTAATATCCAGTAGTGTGTAAATCGAAGAGTTGAGTCATCTTAATGAGATTTAAACTCTTCATTTATGTCTGCTATCTGTAGGTTTTTCAACACTGAAGAATAATGAAGCAGGCAGGTTTATTGTTAAAGAAGAACAGTTTCATTCCTGGGGAGTTTGCAATTCAGTGTGGCCAAGTTTGTCAACAGTATTCCAGTATTCTTTCCTTGTTTCTTTTTCTTTTTTTTTTTTTTTAATGAGGGAACCATGTAGTTTTGTGTCTAAAACAAGTGGTGCTCCTACTCTCTGAATCTTTATTTATTAAGGAAGAAAGTGGTACAATAAAAGTTGCTGGACTGATTCCACAAAATCAGTATATATAGCTAATGCACTAGCTGGACCCCATTCAGCTATAAAATGATGCTGGACAATGTGATCAGATAATAGTTGAAGGCTGAAGCTCTGTGTTTATTCAGCTTTGCTATCTGAGATTAGGTGGCAAAGACTTTCTCCAGGACTTAATGACTCTATTTTTCCATTTTGAAAGGTAGTACTCTTAAAGTATTTATTATTTACATTTGTAAATTGTACTGCAATGATCTGTCACTTATTACAAGCAGGGATGGGACTAGAAATTACTGTCTAGTTTTGTGGTCACCTCCAAATGACCCAGGACTTTGTTTACTGTACCCAAAGGCCACTCAATTACCATGGAGTGAAGGGAGACTTAACACAAAAATTGGGGTTTCATAAGACCTTTTCATATTGTCCATCTAGTGTGCATTTATATTTTTAATTGTGGGGTGTTGAAATAGGAGGATTTAGGTACCCAAAAATGTGAGCATTTTTCCAATTTACCTGAGCTGGCATGTTAAAAAGTATTTGCTTTTCCATCAGCATTTTCTCACTTACTTTTTTAATCACAGAACAATACAGAATTTAATCACATTGTATTTAGCAATGCAGACAGTACACAGTTGCTTCTGCCAGAAAACTACAGTGGTCATTGTAAACATGTCTTTAAATTTATGCAGGCATAATTAACAATTACAGTTTGTTTAGTAAATAAATTTTGCAAAGTGCTTAAGTAATGAGTTTAGGGGGTTTTTCTGTTATTTTTATTTTCTGCAATGCTAAATTGATGCTAACAAGGACTTAAAAAGGACTTATAAATCCCTGGAGGGTTTATAAACAGGTGGTAACTAAGGAAGGGAAAACATGAGAGGAGAAAGAATGGATGACAAGTTTACAAGCATTACATGTTTATTATTCTGCATTAATTCAGTTGTTAATTGTAGGCCTCTAGTTTTTTAATTTATGTTTTTAATTTTTCTGTTCAAAGTAGCTGAGTAGTTTTTCACCTCTCTACACTGCTGGGGGGATGATGTTTGAAAGGTGCTTGTTGTTTTGAAAAGGAGAATCTCCAGTCCCTCAGGTAGCAGTGCCTGATGGCAGAGGGTCCTACACGGTGATCCCAGGTCTCAAATCACTTCCAGGTCAGGCCAGGCCACTTCTGCCTGCTCACCTTTCCCCAGGATTGTGGCTGTGTAATAGTCTTTTTTACCTGGTTTCCTACCTGTAGTATTTTTTTTAGGGCTGACCTTTTTCTTTCAGGAAGAAACCCTCTTTTCCTGCTACAGCAAATGTCCAGTAGCAGGAGCAGCAGTGGAAATGATCATGAGATCTTTCTCCTGCTGTCTTTTTATTACCTTTGATGCCTGAGGCACCATTGTAATGTCATTTGTGATTAAAAGGAGCTCTAGAATTCATATTTTAATCTCTTAAGAAAGATTATTGCTGTTACTCAGTTTGCTGAGGAGCTATTGGTTCAATTCATGGTTGTTCAAGACGTGAGTAAATGTAGTATAAATATAAATTAAAAAAAGGAGATAGTAGCCATTATTCATTTAATAGTGACTTGTGGTCTTGCTGGTTTAAATCGTTTAATTATGAGCAGTTTATGACAATTGAGTTGTACACCTGTGGCAATTTGGTCCCTGTAGAACTGTGCTGCACAGAGAGTATCTAACAGGCTGAAGAATCCCAACATTTTCTTTAAGGTTAAAGCAGCAGATGCTTCTGCTCTGTTATTATCAGATTAACTTGTTAATAAATGTTGTTTGAAACAAAGAAATAAAAAACCCCTCTGAATGCACATTAAAATTTCATATAAATCTTTGGTGTATAGATTTCTTGATGGGAAAGAAAAACTTATTAGTAAGTAACTTACTCACCAAAGCATCCTCAGGAATGATCTTAATGTGATTTGACCAGATTTTTCACCTACCTGGAGTATTTAATTATGCATGTATTTTTATAAGCAGAAGTGTGTGATTATTTCTGTAATGATAAAGAAAATAAAAAGCTCTGCAAACTGTGATAGGGATGGAGGAGTGACTTTTATAGTCTAAAATCCCATACATTGGTGAAGTAACAGGGAAAAACTGAAGAGAAGGGTGGTTTAAAGCTATCTTTGCTGCATCTTCTTGATAAGACAAATCTAATTTCCTTTTCTGAAGAGCACTGTCTCAGCATTATTAACTCCAGCCACTGAAATGTATGACATCTCTGTCCTAATAATGCACAAATTGATAACATCTCCTCTGTCCATCTGGATGCTCTGTGCCAAATCTCTAGTGTCTGCTTTTAGTAGATTGATACAATAAGTCACAGCAGTAAAAAGATCTAAAGAGTAGATTGTTTTCTCTTTCTGGGTTATTCTGAAGTAGTATTTTAAGATGCTTTCTGTAGCTATTTAATGATGAGATTTAGGAATCCCATTTCCTCTGCTCATGTTAAAATTCTTGGTTATAGATAATTTCAAACCCATATTGTCATCTCAGCTCACTAGTGCTGTCACATCAAATTACTTTTCTCCTTGTAAATGTTTGTCAAAAGCAGAAGCAATGGTTTCCTCAGCTTTGGTGCCTCAACAAAAATTTTAAGTAGTTACACACCTTCACTTGTTCTTTGCTTAAAAATCCTGCTTATACATAATGTAAAAATCCTGCTTATACAGCTCAGCATCTTGGTGGTAGAATTAATCTTTTCACTTTTCACAATGAGCAAAAGGTAACTACATAATAGTAGAAGGAAAATAATTTGTCCTAATTGTTCTGAAATTCCAATCTGTCTGCCATTATTTTCCCAAGAGATATAAGCTTTTTGATTATCTTACTATATCTCATGCAAAACTTGTCTTTCCTATTGCCACCTACAAAAAAAAACCAATCAAAAACTCTGAAACTAACAATCCACTGGAAGTGAGAATGGAAGTTTTCTTGTGTATTGGATATATTCCCCAAAAGTAAAGCTTTGTGGAAATGTTAACTTGCGTGTGAACTGTGGTGAAGAAGCAGCCTGTCATAGGAGGGTTTCTCATGGCAGTGGTTCAGGCTCCATTTAATTCTGGTAGCAGTAGCATTCTTTTCTGACTTTGCTTTCATCTTCAGCATAACTCACTGTACTTAACATTCCAGTTTATCACTGCTATCTCTGTTTATGGCTCTCAGTATATTTTATTGTTATCTTTCCTGCTGACTATTAAATGAAAGGTGTGGGGGGAGGAGAAGGAAAGGATGGTTTGCAGTTTATTGCAGTTTATTTTTGTCACCAGATCTATTTCTCCTCTGGTATTGTTTTCCAAGTTTGTGCTGTAAATTCTCCCTTAATGTGCCTTCATGCTTAATTTTTGTTAGAACCCTCTGTAGTGATTGAAGGGTTTTGAGGCCTGTGTTTTGTGCACTGCTATTTCATTAAGGACAAGGCAAAATGATTTCCTGCAATACTTGTTTCCTGTGCAGTAGTTTTTGCCTCACCATATGGCAGAGCAGAATTGTTTAACCTGGTGTCTCCCACCAGGTAAGAGATATTGAGACTTGCTGGGTGTCTGTCTTTCTCCATGGACCCCAGTGAAGCACAGACAGTTCCAGGCTATGTTTTTGTGCCCAAACTGGGTCCCTTTTGCAGGTGGGAGGTGTTGGGTGAGACAGGTGTCCTTCAGAAGCTGCCAGTGCTGTATTTATGGCAGAGCATTCCAGCTGTTCTTTTCAAGCTTCACCCCAAAGGTGTCTCTCAACATTTGGCTGGTGGCACTGAAAGAACAGTGCTTCCCGAGAATCCCCTGAGTGTTCTGCTGGACTGGGGACTTCTATTTCTGAAGCTGCTTCATCCAAATCAATGGCAGAAGGATGAAGTGATTATAAATGTATTCCTATGTGACTTATTAGTGCAGGGTAAAGATTTTAGAAATCTGAAGGAGGGAAATAGCATTTTCCACATGTACCTATAGACCTGTAGACCTTAGCTGGCAGCATATATGTCTTCTGGCATATATACCTTCTGGCAGCATTTATATGCATTGAGGGGACAGCCACAACTGATAAAAATATATCCATTTATACATAGAAATAAAGAACAATGTCATAAACCTGCTACCAAATGATTTTAAAATCTGGCTATTATTTGATATCTTAGCGAGCTGTCTGTTTGTCAATTGCAAATTGATCCCAAGGTGTGTGCAAACAGCATTCTTGAAAGATTACTTATTTTCAGGAGAGGATTGTAGAAGTCATAATAGAGCAGGTCAGTTGTGTTACAGCACAGGTTTCCTGTGTCTTCTCTTTCCTGTGTTTTCTGTTTCTTTTCTACACAAAGGAAGCGTACACTGATCATCCCAACTCTATGTTTGTCAAAAGCTGTGAGATCAGTGTTGGAAAAGGTTGGGCCGTGCTTCAAAACTAAAATAAAAATAGTTGAAATGAAGTAAAGCTTGAAGGAGTTGAGTTTTACTATAAAAGATAATAATAAAGTGTAAGAATATAGAAAAGAATATATAATATAGATGTTCCTGACATTTTGTACTTTTTTTTCACTCCTGCCAGTGTTTGGGAATAAAGTAGTATAAAAGTTATTATCCCAAAGGCAATGATTAGTATGCTGTAGATAACATGACATAACTTTGTTAAAAATTCTCTTTAACCTTGAGTCATCTTATGGATATTCTGCTCAGGTTTGAAGATAACCAAAAGCAAGTGGACTATAGAAACTTTGTTCATGCACTGAACTGGAGAGAGAATCAAATCCGTGCTTTTGTGGAGGAAAAGGAGCAACCCAAGGTAAAACTAGGGTCTCAATATGATTTTTCCAACTTTAACGTGACTGTCTTAGCCAACACACACTACAATATTTTTTCCTATTTGTGTATTTGTACCTGTTTTCTTTAAGCAATTATTTTTAATAGATTTAATAGGGAGGTTTAGGGTGAAGCAGAGAAGTCAAACAGGGATGAGGAGGTGCCTAGTAGGTATCACATCTTTGGGACATTTTATAGAAGAAAAAAGAGAAGGAGATGCAGGTGTACTTATCCATGGACAATGGGCATGAGTACTCCTTCCCCCACAAATATCTTTGTCACATGTCAGATGATCTGTTCACTTGCTGAGGTAGACAGAAAATACTTTAAGCTCCACTGACACATATGCAGAAAATAGCTCTGCATTTTGTATAACTCCTCAGAAACCTGTACATAGCACCCCACATCTCTGGTGGATGTACACAGAGAGAACTGATGGATCAACTTTGTTTATCTTCAGCCTGCTACTTAGGGAAAAAAAATGCAGTATCAACAAACTGCAGAGACTAATCTGGTCTTGCCATCTTGTGCTGAGTGGAACTTTTAAAAATAGAAGGTCCATAAGGCAATTATGCTGAATTTTAAATACTTTGTAACAAATAAATCAAAAGACTTCTGCCAACACATCATTTTGCTGTTCTAGCCTGGCCAATGTGTTGTACAGAATGTGTTTAATTGTGTTCAGACCATTTAGAAACACAGCATTCCTTTAAATTCAAGTTCACTCATGGCATAGTTTAAACCAGTATTCCTCAGGCACTGTGCTCCTGACTCCTCACTCCTGCCTGCCTTACCAAGACCTTGTTCTGTAGCATCTCAGACTGTTGGTGGTGTCTAATGAGGGCTGTTGGTTTGCTCTGCTTTCCATGGCTGATTATTTTTGCTTTGTTTTTTGAAGGATTTTTCTGTCTTGTACAGATAAAATCAAAACTCTTCCATGTGTTTTATATAGCAGTCCTGAGGATCATGGTATGAATTAGGCTTTGTTGAGGGTGTATTGTTTGTTTTTATAGATGAATTCTGTGCTTAAGCAATAATTAAATATTTAATATTTTAACAATGGTAACTACAAAATGGAAAAAAAAAATCAGGGACAGGAAAAGTTTTAAATTTTGTTCAGCTTTAGAATTCAATTGTCATTCTGTGTAAGGTTTACCATAAATGAATAGCAGTATTTTGAGGCTACAGTACCTGTATTTGACAGATAGATTTCAGCAGCAGAGTTGTGCTTGTTTTAGCTGGCTTTCTTTTTTATTCCTTCTCTTTATCTCATTATTTTGTATGATTTTTGGTGTGGAGACATAGAGGGCTTTCAAGAATTTGAAGTATAAGCATTTTAATGAAGAAAATGTAGCATTATTTAATTTAAAAATGTCTGCAAAAGGGCTAGTGATAGAAAATATTTTAATAAAATATTTTGAAACATTGATAAGACTGTGCATGTTGTAATCTTTTAAGAAGATGTCCTATATGAAGACCCAGTTTTTCACAGATTTGTCTGTGGAATTGAAGCAGCTCATTCAAACTTATGTTGACCAGCTTGTAATGATTCCTGTTTTCATTATTTTGTACTAAGATATTCTTTGGGTTACTAATTTCAGAGGGAAAATATCTGGAACCAACTACCACGATCCCCTCCCGTGACTGGGATCAGATACCCTCCTCTTCTGGATGATCTCTTTGGAAAGGAAGAATAATCTCATCTGTGCAAGGCACTGATTTAACATTGGTGCTTCAGCTCTGAAGATTACTTAGAAAGATACCAAAAACATTTCTTGTATAATAAGAAAAAAAGCAGATACAGGTTTTATTGCATTTAATTTCTTGTTCCAACAGAGATGTATACTTGTGTTTTTGGAACTCTTTCTAAATCAACAGCACTCTGTCACACTCATACAAACATAATTAAAGCTAGATCCTCTAATCTCTGCCTGGCTGAATGGAGAATTTGTGAGTATTGAGAAATCTTTGAGTCAAACACTGCAAAATCTGACTGACCCTGCATTGTTCTGAGAACAAACCTTGTTGGATGACCTCTTAGAACTGGGTTTGACTGTGTTAGCACAACAATGCCATTCCACTCACATTTCCTCCCCTGCTCTGCAGCTCTTATCTGTGGTTTTGCTCTATCCCCGTGGTGATGCTCAAGTGCTGTTCATGTCAGAGTTGGTTATTTTGTGGAGGAAATGCCAGCAAGGTTTTTGCACACTATAAAGCTGTTCTGGTATCAGAGATAATTATAGCCTTCCAAAGTGGAAGCAAATGTTTTGCAGGCACGGCACAGAAGCTGTCAGTTCTTGCTTTTTGTTTTATATGTGACTCAGGTTAGTCCCACCCAGCTTTCCTTGGGTGGGACATGTCTGAAGAGAAGGGATTTCAGGGCAATTTCAGTGTGCAGCCTTCTTGCAGCAGCAATGTACTTGCCCTTTGAAAATTCGCTGATGCCGTTCTCTTTCTCCATGGCTTGATAGAGTTCCTGTTAGCATTTTGTATCTTTTTTAGCTTATGCCACCTCAAAGCCATGATTAGATCTGGATTTACTTTGTGCTTTTGTGAGTGGAGTAATTACCCCACTCTGAGGAATGGAAGAGCTGAGGTGAAGGTGGAGCTGATTCATCCACGAGATTCCACTGGGGAAGGGGAAGAGTGTGAGCCAGTGCACCTCTTCTGGGGCTTGGGAAGACTTAGAACCCTGCTTTTTTCTTTAATTTGAAATTACAGATTTGAGGAGGAATTGTTTGATGTAGAAAGATGAGGATTCAATGTATCTAAATCCCCAAATTGAGGGAGAGACAATAGTAATTTTCTGGAAACTTGGAGATCCCCCTTACAATTACGATTCTATATAGAAATACCTTCCTACACCTTTGCATGATAATGTGAATGAAATTCTTATTCTTTTTGTACCATATGGTAAAATACAAGGCTTTTGAAAGCCCTTTGTCTTTTTTTGCAGTGAAAAAGGTCTTGAGACCTTTTGCTGCTGCTGAGGAGGGGTAGCAATAAAATGGGCAAAGAGTATCTGTATCCAGAGGCTCAAAGTGAAAAAGGCAAAAAACCTAAAGTGCTCCAAGCTGTAGAAAAGTCTATGAATTGCTTTTTGATCCAAAAGAGGAAAATTCCTTATATTCCTTATATGACAAGAAATATCTGACCACAGGGACAGTGCCAGAATCCAAAACAACAATTTGTGTTTGAAGCCAATTTGGTGAAAGCTGGATATATTTATAACATGTCACCAAGACTGAGATTGATGCTAAATGAATGCAGTTTTCCTTGTAAATTTTTAATGTTCCCAAGACTTCAGAAGGATTTTTTTCAGTTGTGGAAATCTTGTACAGCTGAGGGTTTCCAAGGAAAGGGGACTCTGAGAACTTCTCAAGTAGCTTCTAGAGAAGATAAATTCACTTTAGTTTATTTCTTTTATGTGTATGAGAAAAAACCAGCATTTTTAAAAGAAAAAAAATTCAAGAAATATAATATTTTATAATTTAATGTGGAACCATGTTCATAGGTCTGTTCAGTCATAGTTTGGTCTTGTCTGCACTGGTCAAGAAACGGGAATATAAACTGGAATCAGTGCAGAGAAGAGCTGGAGAGGTGACCAAGAGAATGGAGATAAGAAAGGTGACTGAAGGAACATAATTTATTTAATGTAATAAAATAAAGGCTCAGATTGAATTAATCTCCTTTCTCTCTGTAATTACATTGTTGCCAGGTGAAGAAAATTATCTGGTTCAGGTAAGAACATTGGTAGTCTTAAGGAAAAAATGGGTGTAATTTACCATGAATAAATTAAATCTGGACAACAGAAGGTGGTTTCTCACTTCTAAAACAACGAGGGTCTCAAACTGCCTTCCAAGACTGATGTACTCAGTTTTAAGGTTTAGATGGGTTCATCTGATGATGGTAATTTTAGGAGGCTTATGATACCATTCTGAATTATTAGTCTCAATTCTGGTTTTCCCTTTTTCCCATGCATCTTGCATAACCCTGAGAAACACAAAACAATCTCCTAGGAGAGGGCAGACAGGGCCTGAAAAATATTTTCATTGCTTGTCACTGTGCTCAGTGTGTCATACACTGTGGTCCAACATGCTATAAACACTTTTCACCAGGTTTTCTCTCTTACAAGCAGCAGTGCTTCCAGAATGGAAAGCCCTGGCCAACGAGCAGCCCAATAATCCTCTTTGTATAATGTGACTTACAGCATATGCTGCCCAGAATATTTCAACCTCTCCTCTAATCCTGCCACCAGCTTCTTCTCTCTTTTCACATTGCTGATGAGGGGCCTGAATGAAGACAATACCACGGGGTTATGTTTCCAGATGGCAGGAGGCCACGGCTTTAAAGCACGCCTGGCACAGAGGGCAGGCAGCCCCCACAGGTGCCATTAATCTCAGCCCTGGATCTCTGCAGGGCAGCCAAGGGTATCTCCTTTCCTCAAATATCTGCACTGGCCCGGCAGGAGCACGGGGATTCACGTTACAGCCCCGCTCACTGCCCTGTGTGCTCAGTGTTAATGTTTGCTTCCTCAGCCTGGCATTTGGGAAGAGGAGGCTCCAAGTTCTCTGGGATAGCTGCTGGCAAGGAAATGGCTGCAAACAGGTTGGCTCAGGGTGCCTGGGCTGGCACCTGCAGTTGGTTCCCCTCGGATTTGGGGCATCTGCTGTGGGCAAAACTCGGGTGTTCCTCACCAGGCACATATTTTCTTCGTCATGCAGCAGCTACTGTATTTTTCCAGGCAGAGCCACTTGCACCAAGATCAGGCAGATGTCCATCTGCATAAATGAAAGGATGAAACTCGTCCTGCATTTGTTCCTCATGTGCTGGTGTGAGTTCATCCCACTTCATGGAAAAAGTTTGGGCTCAGTTGGCTCCTGTGTCTGCTCTCTCTGTTTTGTCCTTTTAGCCCAGAAGACATCGCTGCCTCCCAAAGGAAAACTTGCTGTGGGAAAGCTGCGGGGATCCTAATTCCACAATAACCAAAATTCTGGATGTTTTCATCACTTGACTGCATCCAGAGAACAGCAATCCTTGTATCATTAGCAGTAATTCACCAGGTGTGTGCTTGCTGCGCCCTTCTAAGTGTTTCTGTGGTTCAATATATGGAACTAATAGAAGAATTTTCCAGCTTTTAACATTTTGTAGTCCAGTGTCATGGAGGGAAACATCAGTTCTTTAAGCATTAATGTCCTGTACCCTCAGTAACTGAACTATTGTATGATTACTTGCAGAATATCTTTGTTTTCAAGGCCATTTAACCATCAAGCTGCAGTACAATGAGAAAGACAGAATAGTGGCTTGTTTGTGAAGAATTTACAATATCAGAAGGAAAAAAGTATCACAATTTGAGCTCAATTGATTTTTAAAATTATTTTTACGTTTTAGAGGGCAGTATAGGTAAAATTTAAGAGAAAACTATCTGGAAAAAAGACTTTTTAAAAGTTACTCTTTGCTCTAAATCAATTTCTTCTTGTAGTTTGTTTCAGGGAGTGACTCAGACCCAGTCAAAAGCAGAATTTCTGATTTGGGCAATGGTCAAAGAAGCCAGAGAGAGGTCTGCGGGAAGGTCCATGTCCCTGCCAGTTTCCAATGTAAAGTTTAAAACTAGGAAGCATAACCAAGATTAGGAAGTTAATATATCTATAATATATTAAGGTTATGGATTGATTATATGAACTCTTCCTCTTCACATTTCTCTGGTCATTTCTGAATCATCTGGAAGTTTCTTCTGGTATGTATTACACACAAATGAATGAGCTATCCTCATCTGCCCTTCACCCCAGCCATCTGTCCTCTCTGCTCTCCTCTTTCATCAGGGTAGTTTCATATTTAGAACCATGAACAAAGAGAAGTAAAGGAGCTGATTCACAAACCTGCCCGAAATCTGATGCACATCCCTGGCAGGCAGCATGGTGGGATGGTCTGTAACAGCACAAAATTCACTGTATCACCTGACAGCACTTGAGAAACTCCCACTTCCAAAGCAAATCTGTCAGGATGGCATTGCCTTGGAGGACTAGAGGAAGACCCTTTGCTGTGCTGCTGGAGGGACAAGGCCACCTCCAAATTAGAATGTCTCTGGGTGACACTCATGTCCCCTGCTCTCAGATGGCAGCAGTGCAGGTGTCTGCACCTGCCCTGACTCTCTGGAACCCTCACTGCTGATGGAAGGGAAAGCAGCACCTCTGGGCAGTGAGCAGCCCACAGGGATGTTCAGAGGATGCCTGATCTCCCTGCCCATCCCTCTGCACCAACTGAAGGCATTGGAACAACCAGCTGAATGCAGATGTTTGCATTGCTGCTGGGGGAGTGAGTGCCACCCTTGGGGTCCACTGGCATTGTGACAGGAGCTCCGAGGCCAAGCAGGGTGACCTTGGCTGCTCCCTGCCCGTGGGCAGGTTGTGGATGGTGTGTAGGATGGGGCAGCTGTGGACAGTGTGGGCTGAGCAGGGTGGAATGGGCAGAGTCCATGAGACCAGGAGTCCAAGCTTGACGTGCACAGGATGTCTCTCCTGGGATATTCTGGAGCTCAGGATGAGCAGATTCAGGGCTGTGTTTACCAGGTGGATCTGACTGTGCTTGGGCTTGACTCTGCCTGGTGGGTCTTGCTCAAACTTCACCCCAGCTGGGTAAACAGGAGTATCTGGGTTGATTTAAATGCAACTACAATTTCTTTTGTTGGAACTCTCTGAGAATCTAATTTAGCCAAGTCTTTAAGCGTGTGCATAAGGCTGTCCTGTTTGTTCAAAGCCACCCGAGTGTGTGCAGGCAGCTCACTAAAATCTGTCACACAAAGCACTGCTGGAAATGCTTTCCTAACAAAGAGAAATCCCTAATTTGTGGCATTTAGGAATTAAATCATTGTAATAACCCCACTTCCCCCCAGCCATATAAGAAGGTAGCAGTGAAAGGAGGTGATATAGAACAGTCTGGACATGTTTATAGGCTATATATTGTGTGTTGTTATTGCAGTTTTTCTACAATATAAGCCAGCAATTAGCAATTAAATTCCCATTATGGGATCATGTTGGTAATTGAGATAAACTGTAACTGTGTAACTGTTTTAAGCCTTTCTTTTAACTAACCCAAATACTATAGTACTTTTATAATTTAGAGATAATATTCCCATTAGTAGAGTTTATGACTCAATAAACAGCTCCCACAAGTTCATAAAAGCCAAAACTGTAAACACCAGGACTATTAATGCAATAGAAATTCTGTGCCTCCCTCTTCTCTTGGTGGTCTGGATAGAGCAAAGGGAAATGCTATCACAGAAAAAAATCCCAACATTTATTTTGGCTACATAAATATAAATGAATTGTCTTAAAACCCATCTGGAAATTTCTTCTCCTCCCCATGTCCCAGGTGGTCTGGCAACAATGATGCATTCTGCTTTTGTCTGCAGGCAAGGGCAGGAGCTCCCATCATTTACATGAAGGGATTGCATTTGAAAGCCTGGTGGTGTCTTTACCCTGCCTCTCCCTCGGGAGAAATAGGAACAAAATCTTCTCTAGAATTGGGTTTCAGTGTCGTTTTCTATTATTATTGTTATTACATTTATAATTGTTTTAAAGGAAAATCCTCACTGGAGTGCCTAGAGTCCACAGTTTTTGAACATCTCTCCTGCTGGCATTTTTTTTTCTTTTTTTTGACAGCTAAATGAATTTTAGGAAATTCGCCTGGACATTTATACAATCAGAGCTTTTGTAGGTCAAGCCTCTTTCCATTTAGGTCTGGGGGCAGTGACTAATTTAACTATTTTCAATAAAAAATGAGCATTATTCTTTGTCCCAGAGAACATCATTTTGCATCATGTAAGGCTCTGTTCTACTTAGCAAATCCTTGTGCAAGGAACCACCTCTATCTGGCATCTTGCTTTGCTGCTGAAGGACATTTCTTTCTGTGTTGTTAAAATCACATTGCTCAATCTCATCAAAATGCAGGAAGTTTTTATTTTTCTCACTCACCATCTGGGTGGAAGTGGTTGTGAAAAGCTGGAGGAACACACAGAGCCACTGCTCCCGCACTCCCTCTCCCAGTAGGTAACTCACCCTGGGATGGAACACACGGTTTCCATCTGTTTTGCCATTGCATCAGGCCTCCTGTTCCAGCCACTTTTGTTGTGAGAGTTTGTTTCCAGTGTAAGCATCTCAAGTGACTGCTGGGATTCGTGTCTATCACCTCACTGCTGCTGGATTCCTGACCTTTACACTTACAAGGGAGTTTGGCTTTCAGAACCCCAGGAAAGCTCAAAGAGGCAGAAACTCAGACATTTTGTCCTGCAAGGCCTGGTAAGGAGTGAGCAAATGGTCTCTCTTAGGCTTCCTGGCATTTCTATTTCACCGGCCTTCCTGAAGTTTCAAGTTTCCATAACAATGGTATCAAACAGAGAGGGCACTCCATCGGGAATGTGCCTGCCTTCCTCTCACTGGTAGTATCCCATGAACTCTCTTCCCCCAGCCAATTCTCGAGAATCCATTTAAACACTCCCCAGTAAAGTTTCACGGCATCCCAGCAGGTTCAGAGATGCCCCTTTGACTCCCTGTTGGCCCCTTTGACTCCCTGTTGTCAGGCACAGAATGAAGACAACACAAGACCCGAAGCAAATCAAGTATGTGAATTAGAAAGACTCGGCAACCTAATGAAGCAAAATTCCTTTTTGAAGGCAAACAATCATCAAGGACCTGAGCTGTCACTCCAGAGGCCCCAGCAGTTTCACCATTGATTTCTGTGAAACAGAGGAGCAGATTTCCTGTGGGAACAAGGCTTGGTTTTACTTTCAGGGAAAGGGCAATTGCTTTTCTGCATTCCTACCCTTGCACACAAAACCCCTGACTTGTTTTGGGATAGCCCACATGCTTCAGCTGCACCAGCCCAGGTCCCAGGACTGGGTCAGATCACACCTCAAAATTCAGTATTGCAGATTTTTAGGTGTGGGGGTTTGTGACAGATTCACTTGTCCCCTTAACCAAACTAGTGGTTGGCTCCAGAGGAGGTAAAGCCCTAAGCCATAACTGGGCCCAGAGGAGTGGAGGAGTCTCCAGTTCCAACCTGTCCTCTGAAAACCCACCAAGGAGCAGGGTGAGAGGCTTGTCCTTTGAAGTCTGCAGGTGACTGTGGCTCTTGTTGGCCCTCAGGTCCCTCTGTGCAGCTCAGGAGCCGATGTGGGACTGTTTTCCCAAAGCAAACCCAGCAATTGCAGGATTGCCTCCACACCAAGGAGAGGCCTCAGCTTTTGGACCATTCTTTTCCCTCCTGGGCTGTTCCTCTCAGTGGCACAAACCTTACCCTTTCCCTGGGTAAGAGGCAGCACTGTCTTTCTTGGGGGTAAGCATGGTAATCACTGAACAGAGAGAGACATGGCTCTGTCCCAGGATTTTCCTGGGAAGCTGTGAGAAGCTGTGAGAAAGCTCAGACAAAAAGAGAAACAATTCTTATCTCCATTTGCTGCACCTGTTGTTGTGCACATGTGGAATGTGTTAAGGAGATTGTTTACCAAAGGGTGGTTCCTTAATTGGAAAGATGGTGTTTGGATGGATTGACCAATTGGATCCACGTGTGTGTGTGATGACTGTCTGGCAAGGGTGATGAGTTTTTCTTAATATTTATTAATATAATATAGTGGAGTAGCAATAAAGCAATTGATGAGCCTTCTGCAATCATGGAGTCAATGCACATTATTCCCAGTTCAGGGGATTGTTGCTACAAGAGGTGAGGGTGAGTGCACAGTCTTCCTCCTGCTCCCTCAGCTGAGGGTTTCAGATGCTCTGGTCCTTTTGAGCCCTGCCCTGCAGAGCCCCAGACCGAGCTTTTCCTGGCACATGGCACTGGTGGCCCATGGAGAGCTATGGAAAGCACGAGTGGCATGAGCATTAACACCAGGCAAGCAGGGGCAAGAGCTGCACCACTGATGTGTGGATGCTGATGAACACTTCCCTCCCCTCGTAATCTTTTTATAAGATTGTACCACTGGTGGTATTTGAGGCATCTCTGGCTCAGTGTGCCAAAGGCCTCTCCTCTTGCAGGAGGTAAGCTATAAATCATAAATCAAGAGACATTTTTTTGGATTTAATATTGCTAATTTAATACACGTCAGTGATGCTGACCATGCATCAACTAAAGAAAGCAATCAGTTTTCCACCTCTGGGGAACATTTTCAGAATGTTTAAGGTCCAAAAGCTGGATCCCATGTTTCTGGAACAGGAGGTTTTCAGCACAGGTGAGCAAAAATAATTTTCAGGATGATACAGTATAAAGCTGCATTTATCTCAGGAGTTTAACTAATAAATAATGTACTATTGCCAATAGATTTAAAGTATGATGCCATCTGTGTGCCTAAATGTTCAAACCATTCTTGAATGAAATGGTAACTGTCTTTCTGAAGGGTAATAATGCAAGAGTCAGCATAAAAGGTTTGCCTTGTTCTGGACTGCATCAGTTAAAATGATGGCAGTAAGCAGAAGAAAGATGGGTTTATTAGGACAGTAATGGGATTGTTGCCTCTTCCCTCCTCCTGCTTGCATCACTCACTGTATCTGCCATGGGTGATGCAGGGAAAATGGGGACCCCCGAGTCTGCCAGGAAAGCAAGGGGGGGTTGCAATGGGATGTATTGTTTTTCCAGGAGTTTGTTTTAGGAATGATGAGCAAGAAGGACTGGGAAGGACTGGCTGCAAAGAGATGATTATAGTTGGGTGAGTAAGCCTTGGCTCACCCTCTGGGAACTCACAGCCACTGCTTCAAGAAAATCAGATGGCCAAAGGTGACTCATTAGACAGCATGTGCTGGAATTGCACTGATGTAGTGGTGAGAAGGATCAGGAATGGAAAGTGAAAGGGACAATCAACAGTTATTTTAACAAAAATGAAATTAAGTTTTTTTATTATTATTATTTTCATGAGGTTGCTATGCTCTCAGAACCTCTGTTCACAGCTGTTGCTGTCCCTTATCCAGAGTAGTTTTCAACACAAGGTGAAAGCCACATTGTGAGTTGGGCACTGGCTGGTGTGACCAAGGAGGGCTCAGTCTCTGCCAGGCTGCACTTGCCATTCAAGTGGCAAAGATTTCAGTCTGGGTTTTTTTTCAGTTTGTGAGAGTGATGCTGTAATGTTGGCCTGGTGGAAACACTGCTGTACACAGTTGCTAGGGAAACATCTTCAAGTTCATTTTTCTTTGAGTTTTGTCATTCAACTCACAACATTGCTGTAATTATTCTTTTAAAAGTGGGACGTGGGAGCCATGAAGAGGTGCCAGTCACTGATGTAAGAGCTGGCATTGACCAAACACTCTGGCTTGAATCTCACCAAGGGTCTCAGGGTCAGCAGAGAGGTTTCTGCAGGTGCTGGAGGGGTGTGGGAAGCAAAACAGCTTCAACATGAATTTGAATAATGTGTGGAGAAACCCCTCCAATTATGCCTGCAGCAATGAGTCAAGTTCAAGCTTATATGAGTGAGATGTCTGGCTAGACTTTGTATTTACATTTCAGTAGCCTTTTCTTCTGACAGTGATGCCCCTTGTCTTGCTAATGAGTCTGCTAAAAGTGTATTGGTGGGCTCTGTAATGAAAGGAAATGTGACAGGATTTGTTGACACAATGCCCAAAACGGATCGGAAAATTCTCCTCTCAAGAGGAAAGGAAATGACAAGACTTTTTCAATTATTCTACTTTGAGTGTTATTAAAATCACCCCTGATCAGACGTCACAGAGGTGGTGATGGTTGTCCTAAACACAAACCTTTGTGGAAGAGGCTTCTTAAAATGGGTGCATCTCCCAAACATTTGTATGTCTAAACTGTACCCTGAAGGGATAATCAGGCACAAAATCACTCATCCCTCTGTGGGGATTGAGTTGGGGACTCATTTTCTGATGGACAGTTCTAGGAATTGCTTTGTGAGCAGAGGCAAAGCAGAGATTTTGGAAAATCAACTACACTCTTGGTATGACCCCACTGTAATGCCTGTTTGTCAGCAAAGCTGCTCCTGGAGCCTGTTGTCTCTGCACAGACACAGTGGGAGCTGGGTTGTGACCCAGGTCCTGCCCTGGAGGTACATCCAACAAAAGTCAGGAAGAGCTCCCCAGCTGTGAGCTGAAGTGGCACACTGAGATCAGCACAGCAACCTGAGGTGAAATCCTGACTCCCTGAAGCCCTGAATAGCTCCTTCTCCAGTGTCCTCATCTTCCCCTCTTTCCTTTTGGCTCAGGTAATGTCTTCAGAGGCCACAGGACTTCCCATCTGGGCTCTTCTGTGTGTTTTGTCTTCCCTGAGGGCCCAGTGTCCTGCACTGGGTGATGATGTGCAGAGAGGGGACACAAGGAAGGCCATGCAGGCTTGGTGACAAAGCCAGAGCCATGCAGGAGGGTGACAAACTCTGGGCCATGAGCTGCTCCTGGCAGGCTTGACCATTTCTCCTGCTCCTGTCCTTGGTATCCTGCACAGCCACAGGCTGCCAAGCCCAGGGAGGCTTTTTTGGAGTGAGGTGGGGTCCTGGGCTTCAGGAGAGAAAGGAGAATGATGCCATACCAGCTCTCTCATCCCCCACCCCCGCTTTGATGGAAAGTTGGGTCAGTATTGTTTTTGTTTCTGCTTCTTTCTCCCTTGCCAAAGAAATCATTGTGACTAACTCCTCATCATACGTGTTCAACAGTGTTTCTGGGATCAGGTCCTCCTCATGAAAACAAAAATAATCCCTCTTGTTTCTCCTCCCAGCTATCCTGTAACATACGTAAGTGTTCAAGGAAGCCAGGAATGTATTTTAATTCGGATCATTATTAATAAGTTCAGGAGCTATGAGTTTTCCTCTCTTCATTCAAAATGAATTATGGCTTGGAGAAAAATATATCCATCTTACAAAGTTTTAATCCAAAGGGACACCTCCTAATTAAATTAACCAGCAAAAAGGAAATACTTGTAATAAGGGTGCAAGATAAATATTTGTATCGTGCACATTCTAATTTATCACAGCCTTAAAAGAGTCCATAAGGTTTGTTTTTCTTCACTGCAGTGTGATGCACTCAGATCTCGTTCTCATTTATGAATTAGTGTGTGTCACATGGGACACCCCCCCATGGGCTGGGGCATTGGCCTGCCAGTGATATATTGCAGCTGGGAGAGTGAAGATGAGTAGTCCTCAAACTCAGGCCCTAAATTTAACATTACCCAGAGACAACCAGAGCCCTGAACTGACTCAGGGCTAGAGGCAAAGCTGCACAGCCCTGATGTGTTATCTCGTGGGATTGCACACTGCAGTGGTGCTGCCAATTTTGAGGGAGCGAGGGGAAAGCACCTACACTTCCTCCCTTAATCTGCTTTTATTTGCCTGGGTGGTACCATGGTATACTCACTGAAGCCCTGGGTGGGCAAAAGGTTTAAGTGGGAGCCTATTTTTAAGGCAGCTGATAGGTTGCATTAATTGCACAGGCAGTGCTCTCATATTTGTAGCTGTGTTCATGATTAAATATTGATGCCTTCGCTGCTATAGGTAACTTCTACATATTTGGGTTTTATTTAGTAGTTTTCGGGAAAAAAATACCCAAATCACAACTCCTGCACATATGCATTTGTTTGTGCATTTCTCCTCTCCTGTGTCTGCATGAATACTCATGGAGTATTTTGCATACTCACACATGTGCTGGGGTGTACAGGACACACAGACACATCCAATATAGAATTTCATATTTTTACCCAATGTTATACATCTGACTACATTTTAAAAGTATGCAAATTTCTGGTTTGCAAAACTGGGAATAATCAGGCTGAAGGAAAATATGCTAAAGTATCAATAAACATATACAATTATTCCAGGAATTGACTGTGCACAGGGAAAGGTCTGATTTAGACTAGAGTGGAATAATTTCAGTTGGAAGGGACCTACAAAGTCCAATTGCCTGTCCACCTCAGGGCTGACCAAAAGTTAAATCATATTGTTGAGGACATTGTCTGAATGTCCCTTGGACACTTACAGGCTTGAGGCATCAACCACTGCACCAATATTTCTGAAATTTTAGAGGCAAGACAATACTAGTGCATTTCCCAGTGTAGGAGGGCTCTAATTATGAACTCAGATCATAGCATTAATTGCAGATGCTGAAACAATGTGACAATGTCTGGATGTTCAGTTGGTGTCTTGTGTTGTGTTTGATCCACGAGAGATTACAGGAGTGAAAATTGTCAATGCAAAATTGGAGTTTACAGGGGAAAATTTTCCATGCATTTTCCAGAAATCGATGCTTTATTCAAGAAAAATGAAAACTTTCTAAGTGTTTTAATTGTGGGTATACTTTGGCCCAGTTTGTGGAAGAAGCTGCAATTTTAACAGGAAAATTAGCACAGATAATTGAATATTCCTTTGTCTACAGGGAATATTTGTTTTCCTTTTAATTATTAATAAAACCTCACCTTTGAACATTTTATTCCATATATAAGAACTATACATAGAAATAATACAAGAATGAACCTAAGAACTACAAACTAATGTGCTGACCTTCTATACAAGTCAGGGAATTGAAAATTGTATCATACATTAGAACTGGCAGACATGGATGGATCCTGTGTGCATGAGAGAGATGGTGGCAAGAAAGAAATGTTGCTTTTACTGGGGAGATCCAGGCTGTTCAAATCTGCTGGCAGGCTTTGCAGAGGTCAGTGAGGATGTGCCTCAGCAAGGCATCACTGATAAAGCACATCCAGCTTTCCAAAATTGGCACTTTGACCCAGGCACACTGGGGAGCCAAACTGTGGATGAAAAAGGGCTGAAGTTCTCTCATGGATCTGCTTCAGTCCAGAAAACAGTGTGGATGTGTGTGGTATACTCCAATGGGTTAATTAAATGTCTGTAAGATGGGATGAGCAGTGGATTAATGACATTTGTGGAAGGTGCAGGACTTCAGAACTGCCAACAGCCAAGAATTGCAGGAGGATCTCACTCACTCCCAGCTGAGTGACTGGGAGATCAAATACCAGTAGAAAACCAGTGCTGGGAAAAGCAAAATAATGAAACAGAGGAGAAGTGACAAAATGACCACAGCTCAGCCAGCAGCTGGCAGTCAGCACCCTGCTGCCTTTTAGAAAAGAATTTGGAATATTGGTAGAAAATTCTCTGAAAGCAGAGTTCTGATACTCAGCAATGGAAGGGGAAAAATAGGCAAATTAAGCACTGGATACTACCAGGGCAGGAAATTGTCATATGAATCATAAACCCAAGCCATGCCATGCTTCAACCACCCTAAAAGGGATAGGGGGGAGCCAGAGGTAGAGAGAAAATTAAAACAAGAACAAGGAGGCTGTGACCAAGATTGCACGAGAGGGGGTGATGGAACAGCTTATGAAAAAGGCCTGTTCAGGGGAAAAAAAGCTCTTCAGTCTTTCTCAAAGTAAGAACAAAGAGCCTCCCAAGGACATGACCAGGTTTAAACAGAGGGTGAGGATTTGCTGATTTCACAGCGCAGCTGCCTCGTGCCGGTGCCCCCACCACAATATTCTGCAAAGGCCAAGAGGGCAGAGAGGCTCCAAATTGGGCAGGTTCAGAGAGAACCAGGCTGTTGGTGACTGTCAAACACAGCACTGCAGCTCCAGCTCAGGAATCCTGGTGATCATGGAGTGGTGGGAGCACAGCGGGGACACCAGGAAAGGCCCCATGGCACTGGTGCTGTTTCCTCTTTGCTGTGCTCTGAGCATCTGCTACCAGCCATGGTCAGAAACAGGATCCAGGGTTGGACCAACCCTTGTTCTGACCTCAGAGAGCAGCTCTTGTGTCCCTCTGTCTCACCAAGAACTACAGATGTGCTGTGCTGATTTCTGAATAAAATAAAATAAAACAGTCTAACTCTAAATAAACGGAATGTTCTCCTTGAACTTAAAAAACAAAACAACAAAAAGCCCCAAAATAAAACCAAGACAATGTTTATACTGGGAAATGTGCATTTTTGTCTTCCTGGATAACTCAAAAACAGCTGTAGGGGTTTTGTTCAGACTCCCCCTCTCCAAAGTTCACTTTTAGGTTGAGACAAATGTTTTCAGTGCCAAAGAAGACATTTGAAGAAGACCGTAAATGAGAGAAAACAGAGTTAAGATGCAAATGGAGTTTTGCTGCAACCTTAACCAGAAATCTCATGATTTACAGTCATTTCTGTAACATTTGCTTATCTTCAAGGAGAGGAGGGCTCCGGTTTAGCGGAAGCTGTGTTTTACCAGGGGGATAAACAATGGTCTTACTGAATAACCAGCATTTCCCAATGTTGTCTCGTGAAGATTTCAGGAAAAATCTCCTCAGAATAATGCTCTTGATTCTAGGGAGGAGAGATTTGAAAGAAAACATTAGACCTGATAGCACTTAAGCAGGGCTGGGACAGGCCCTGTGCATGTCACAAGAACCTAAGGAAATCTGGAACTAATCTTGGTGGCAGGCCCAGCGGGGGATTTTGCCTTAAGTAAAGACAGGATTGCCCAACATTTCCCATTATAATCTCTTGCTTATGCTTTCTCATAACATTGGCAAGCTTTAGCTCTTTAGACTAGTATTATGTACACTGGATATCTTTGCCTAGCTTAGAAGTTTGGGAAAATGTCAGTGCAAATGGAAACTTCTGAGGAGCAGGAGAGAAAAGAAGCAGAAATGGGGGTTTACAACCCACCTGCCAGCGTGTTCCTGTAAAAGTTATGAAGTCCCTGTGGAGATGTGGGATGGACTTGAAACCTGGGAAGAGTTTTCTTGGTGTCACCACAAAAGCTAGTTGTCATTTAGAAACACGATCCTCTAAAATCCCATTTTCACATGCCCAGAGATGAGCAGAGAGGCTGCCAATGCATCAGCAGAACTGGCAATGCTCCTATCCCATTATACCATTCCTGGGTGGTGGGCACTGTGCCAGAGGGGAGGAATTATCCTGAACAGTTTTTCTGGGGGGTAGGATGACCCTCAGTGCTTGGTTTGGCTCTTCCAGGTAACTGGAAGGTGATTTTGTAAGAGCAACAGTGGTGTGATTTCAGGCCTTGATGCATGAGGGAGTGCTGGAACAGAATGTGCAACCTTAGCAAGGCTGGATTTCAAGGACAAACTCCCAGAACTTCAAGAATTCCCAGCACTCTTCCATCTTCCAGGTGGAGTCAGTGTGGTTCTCCAGTGTCAGAGGCAAGACTGTGTGCTAGCAGGCAGGTCCTCCCCCTCTGAAGGGGAGATGAGAAATGACCAAAGGTGATAAGTACCAAAAAGCTGTTGACATGTGCTTAGGACTCTGGGAGACAATGTAGGAAATTTGCGTTTCCTGCTCTGCCAGAGGCACATTTGATGAAGCAGCCACAATATATATGTGCAGAAGGTTTGAATGAAGGGTCATTATATGTTGAATTAACTGTATTGCAAGAACATTAAAGAAAACAAGAGCAGGAGAAACTCTTCAATCCATGAGAGGATTTGTGTGATGCCTCAGAAAACCAGATCTCCGTGTTAGCAGGAGGCCTATCATTCTTGTGGGGTCATTGGAAGAGACCCAGGGCCTTTTGCACTCTGCATGTGCAGCATAAAATAGCTTTGCATTTGCTTGATCTTTTCCATTATATTATACAACCTTGAAGAAAGAAAAGCAAGCCTCGAATTTGTGATTTATGGCTTGATATTTACTTGCTGTATCCGGGTGCGAGACCTAGTCCAAGAAACAAAAAGAGACCATGAGCCCAGAACGAAAAATACACGCTTAAGGACTAAATGTATTTTTCTTGGAGCACAGTCCCAGTGAGCTCTGCTTGGAAAGCCGACCGCCTGCTCACCCTGCCAGGGTTTCCAAGTTCAGCTTCCACGCTGAAGTCTCCCTCTCTCAACACTCCTTGCACTTGGCTCAGCAGACCTCAACCCCCGTCCTCGCTGCTCCTTGTGGAGGAGATCCCTGCACCCCTCGGCTGGGCTGAGAAAACCCCTTTTTAATAAATTAACACAGTGTGATGGGATGAGGGAGCATCTGGTGCTCCCAGCCCTGATTTATTTCTGCAGGAGCACACAAAGCTTCGAGTGATAAATTATTGAGAGTCAATGGGCCCTTGGAGAACAGGGCTGTGATGAATAGAGAGCAGTTGGCATCCCACATAACCGTGGGTCCCAGAGGGCTACCTAGGGAGAGGGTAAGGGGAAAGAAAAGGCCAAAGCCTTTGAAGGATACAGCTGTTGGGAAAGTCTTCCTTTCAGTGAGATGTTACTTTTATTTTTAACGCCTTTTTCAGCAGTGGGAAATGGGGTTAGGAATCCTCTAGGGATAAACAGCAACCATTAAACCCATACCTGCAGCCTGGTCTGACACAGGACAACAATGAAGCTGAGTGTTGACCTACCTCAGTGAATTTTTCATTAAGGACATCAGGGGCTCATTTAAAAGATGTTGCAGTTACCAGAGCTGTCTTTTGCCACTTCCAAGGCAGAGGAATCCACAGTCGTGTCTCACCACCAAAGAGGCCACAATGTGCTTGTTTGGTATGAAAAACAGAATTATTTTAGAGTCAGTGTTTAAAGACACAAGAACAAAGGCCAGATAATGTAAACATTACCTGATTGCCCTGCTTGTGTGACGCTTTCACAAGGAGCAGTGGAAAAACCCCTGATGCCTTTCCTTTGTGACCCTGGATATTGTGGTCATAGGGAAAAATTCCCCAGGTGTGGGGAGGTGGTGACAGGGATCACTGCAGGGGACTGCTGGGTGGCACTGGGGCAGGAAATCACTCCCTGTGCCTCCATCCCATCACCTGGCAGCCCGGTGCAGAAAAAACCATCACTGATCATGCGAGGCCAGTTGGCAGAAGGTTTGTTGCACCTCAGGTTGTGAGAGCAGCCTTTTCCAAGCCTGTACATATCACGAGCTTCACTACGCCCTCTGAAGCAAAATACACCCATATCTGGCATGCAGGGTGTGAGAGCTGAAATGAGCCTGGTGCCCAGAAGTGAGAGGATTGATCCAGAAGGAGAGCTAAAAAGGGCAGTGCACTGGACACTGACCTCCCCTGTCTGACTCCAACTTTTCACTGGATTTCCCTTCAGGACAGCATGGAGGAACCTGTTCTTGGACATCTGGAGCATCCTCGTGCAAGCACTTTGAAAATCTTAAGCTGCCTCAGCCTGTCAAACCTTCTGAGTTATCTGTATTATAGCTGGCAGACAGGTTATATCCCACACTAGTGATAACCTCACTTTGGCTTGAAAATTTTCATTTTAGTTGTCACAGAAGCTTTCAAATGCTACATCTTCCTGGCTGCTTTCTGCTTTCACACACTTGAATTTGGGGGAGTTTTTCACATGCACAGCCACCGCAGTGAAAAAAAAAAAAGAAAAAAAAAGAGTAAAACATTTTGGTGTTTATTTTCTCTTGTTTGCATCTGCAGCTGGTCACATGTGACAGCATTTTGGCTGATGAAATTTAGCTCTGTGTCCTAACCTGAGTCACTGCATCTGCTGTGGAGTCTGGAGTAGACAAACCTCTACAACTCCTCTGGAGGGCTTCACAGCCCAGGCTGGGCTCTGGGCAGGCAGGGGTCAATTCAGGCTGCCTCTGCTGTTTCAGGCTTTACCCATTTCTATTTACACCCTTAGCACTATTTTTCTGCAGCTATCACAAGGGAATGGCTTCTGAGCTGCCCCTAGAAAGGTGCGTATAACTCACCAATGTCAGGACATTTTGGTGCCCATTTAAAATCTTCCTCATTTCCTCTCACTCTCCCTAAATTTCACAGTTCCCAGGGTCTGAAGTGACAATAAAGTCTGAATAACTTCTGGCAGTCTATTTGCTTTGCCAGCCCTCTGCATGCACTGACTCTCCTCCTGGGCTGGGAGACACCATCAGGGGGTCCACCACGATGCATCTACTCTGCTCATTCATCACTTTTATCAGAGTTAAACCAGTGGTTTTCATTAGTGCGCTGCATGAAAGAAAAACACAGCACAGATATGTCATTTAATGTATTAATTAGAATTAATTCACGTCTAATGTTACCAATAGTGTCCTTCCTAGAGCATGAAAACAAAACATTTGTTCTTTTTAATGGAACATTTTTTCCCCTTTGCTTCCCACGTGAAGAGGGGTTTAGTATCATCATTCCCACTCCTGTATTCCATATGTAACTCCACATCAGATCCTGAGGTATTTCATCTCTTACCTGGCAGGGTCAGTTTAACGTATCAAAATCAGCCTGGCTTGCATCTGCTTTGCAGATCATCACTGGCATACTTTAAAAATTGTTATAAGTCTATAACAATGCTCTTCTCCCCTCCCCCAGTGCTCCAGTAATGTCAAGATTTATTGAATCTGAAGGTCCAGTTGTGACCTTGGCTCCCACTCACTAAGTCTGAACCGCTGGGGTCCATAAATCTTTGTGTGCTGTTCAATTTATAGAAGTGAACATCTGCTTATCATACAATATTTAAGTTGCAGGTGTATTCCACCAGTAAAATAAACACATGGGCTCAGCTGCCTGGGCTATAGGACATGAGGCAGATGTTGATGGGATGGGGATGGTTTTGCCTGTTGGGAGAGCCCTGACCATTGGCAGAGCTGCTGTGTGGTGAGGTGGCTCTCAGGACTCTGCATGCCTGAGAAGTGAGGATGGCACAGCTTTAACCCCAAAACTCAGCCTAATCCTGCTTGAGAGCAGTGCCTGAGATGCACACAAATCACACAAGGGAAAAACTCCTGTCTTCCTGCCTCTCCTACGTCTGGTGGGAAAGGCATCAGCCCACGTCAGGATGGTTCTGCACAACCTGGGGAATGAGGCAGAGCAGTGGCTCTGTTCCTTCACTCACGTGCTGAAAAATACAGTGCACCAGAGAACCCTGTCTCAGAGCATGCACGGAGAGGGAGAGGCCTACAAACACCTGAATATGATGAGAGAGGCTGAAAACTCCTGCTGCACAGTGTAAGCTTTCATTGCTGACCCCAAATCATTGGAAAGACAGAACCAGAGGAGCAGAAAATATCCACTGTGAGTGAAAAGAAGAAAAGAGGAGGTGAACAAATATAATATAATATAATTATAATTAGCAAATATAATTATAATTAGCAAATATATAATTATAATAAGCAAATATAATCAGAGGGTCAGTGGTGGCTGAGCTGGGAAATAGAAAGGCAGCAGAAAACCAAGGTGCCTTTGTGTGACCCCTAGGAGATGACAGGACACAGGATTTTTGACAAGAGCTGAAGAAGACAGAGGAGACAGCAGTTCCACAACAAAAAGAGGGAGATGTGACAGTGACATCACCCAACTCCTCTGCTCTTCCCATGAGTTGCACACTCACACTGTACACAGAAGTGCCACTCCAAGCAGTGCTTGGTGAGGAGCTGAGCTCAGAGTGGTGAGGAGCTGAGCTCAGAGTGTTGTGGGCACACACAGAGGCTGGAGCAACATTTCTGGTTGCCTTCCATCCCAAGAGCTGGCAGGGAGAGAGCTTTCCTCCTATTTTGCCCAAGAGACTCCTTCTAAAGGGCTTTGGCCCAGTGCAGGGTGAAGTGTCAGTTGCAGGCAGGTAGTAAAAGTGCCTTTGGGCATGAAGCATTTTAAAAAGCGTGTTTGCATTTAAAAAAGTGCTCGTGCTCCCTTTGTGAGAGGAAGAGCCCCTCTGGCAGAAGCCCAGCTCCCACATGGGGCTCTCTCCTCCCTGTGAGCAGCTGCCTGGGGAGGGAAGCAGCCACACAACGTGGCATGGGCTGGGTGAGCAGCTGGGCAGGGAGTGCCACGGGCCATGGGGCTGTGCCAGCAGCGAGCTGGCACCCAGCTCAGGGGCCCTGCTCTGCAGGAGGACAAAGGAGGAGCAGCACTGCAATATTTCCAGGGCAGACCCTCTTCTGTCCAGGCACGCGGTTGGATGCTGTCCTTCTCCCTGCTCACTCCTCTCTTGATGCTCCAGGGTGTCCATGTGGCCCTGGAGCAGCCTGTGGCACTGCTGGAGAGTCTCTTCACAGCCTTGCACAGAAAATGGGAATTCACTAACTGGGCATGAGTTGAAGTGGTGAAAGATGTATTTTCCATGGGTTTTGTCCCTGTCCCTGCTGCCAGAGCTGTGCTCATGAGCCTGTTCTGCACATGTTGGAGGGTGACCAGCTCAGATCGTTGTTGCCCACAAAGGGCAATAGTTAATAGTTAACAATAACAAAGCACCTGAAGAAAAAATATTATGAAATATTGTAGCTGTACTTCAATAAAAACATCTATTAATACATTTCAAGACCTTCCACAATTGTTTTCTCCTCCCTCCAGGGTAGCCTAACCCCAGCCATAATTTAGCATGAGGCATGAATATCTTCACTTATTGTACCCATAAAAGAAGAAAATTGGGAATTTGCTCAGACTGCCAGGAATCTGGAATTTGTTGATGAATGGACATTTGGCTGAACATAGTGAATTCCCAGCTAATTGAAAGCAGATAATGAAATAATGCATTTACCTTGAAAAACATAATTTTCTTAATAAATAATTGAAATGGCATTCTTCTGACAGATGAAATAAGAAAAAAATAATAAATAAATTCAGGATTAATTCCTGTCCTATATATTATAGCGTACTTTAGTCATACCTGATGAGGAGATTAAAAACCATAAATCTTTTTTTTTCAGCACAGTGCCAGAGAGTGCTTTGGTCTAGAAAATGCAAGGGCCATCCTGTTCAGGGGAGTGTAGTTTCAGTTATCATGAGCCTATGCTTCTGTCTCCAAATATCATACCTAGGGAGAAGAATGCAGAGGCCAGGGGAAAAAACAACCTTGGAAAAATGTATTGGGCATCCAACATGATCACAAATACTTGAATTAGCGTATCTGTTGGTGTTCACCCTTCTCATCTCCTCATCTTTGGGGTGGGCCAGCAAACCTGTTTCGCATTGCACTGGTGGGATTCTGTGGCCAGGAATTACCCTTCAGTCAAGGAGCAATGATTTTCAGCTGAAGGCAAGCTAATGGCTGAAAACATGTCAGCTTGAAACACTTGCAGATGATGTGATCACACCCTCCATTTTAAGGAAAATATTAGCAAAGGATCCAAATAAGAACATATGGGTCCAAATACCCCAGTCTGGGTAGGGCTATGACTTGGAAACCCTTCTGGATCTAGAAGTAGGATCCTCCCATATTTATGCAACAGGACAAAATTAAACTGCAGAACTGAAGAACTGAGCTCCAAAGTGTGGAGCTTACAAAATGCAAAGGTGGATTTTTTAAAATAGATTTAGCTTGACAGTAATAATTTCTTGTCAGGTTGTGGTTTGAGTGGAACACAATGTTCCCAAAGAGACATGAAACCTGACAAATTTTAATCTGCTAAACTGCAAAACTTGGCTATCCTAATTGGAAGCGTTATTAATCTGGGTTAAGTTTGGAATTATTTTTCAATGAATTTGCAGCAGGTTGTGGTTTTGGGCAAAAGCCATGGAAAACTTGGTAGTTACACAGATTTTTAATGGGAATAAGGAGAAAACCACAGTGATTTTGCTTGAGTTGTGATTTAGAACTTTAGACTTGGTCAAATTGATGGGCTGCGAGGCCATGTGAAATAAAAGAACAAGTCTTGTAAATGGAAACTTCCCCAAGTGCAGCAGATCTACTCACAGAGGTGCTTCCTCTCAGATCAGTTCATGAGCTTTAAGCACAAAAACATGTCCAGCTTCTTCCTAAAATCAGTGGGCAAGATGTCCTGCAAGGCCACAAAAGGAGCTGAGGAGTACGAAGAAAGGGGATGAATTGTTTTGAACCTCTACCTTCCTTGCTACTAAATCTTCACTGGTTTTCACCTGTTAAATCTCTGCCTTGAGAAAATTTCTGTGTGGTCAAGACAAAATTAAAAGAACAACTACTGAAAAGCTTAACATTGAGTACACATGGTTGCACTACCTAAGACATCTTATTTTGTTAGTCTGTAAGAGAATCTCTGGTGAAAGCAAAGAGAAGCTTTGGGAATGTTTGAGCACTCTAAGGTGTAGAACAGGGTTTTCCCTGTTCTCTCAGTGGTGAGACAGTCTGATGGTTGAAAGATCCACTGAAGGAATATGCCACTATTGCCACTCTGCCACTCTATTTTCTCAGATTTTTGGGGGGTTAGTATAGACCTTAGGGCCTTCTTGAATGATCTTCATTGTAATACAGCCCATAGAACCTACATCAGTTTCTCCAAAGTCAGCTTTAAATTCTCCGTATCTATGTTTTAGAATACTTTTTCCCCCCTTTTTTTAATTTAAGAAACACTCCAGGTTTTATTAGAAACTGATTAATTACAAGCTAACAAGTATTGGTAAGTACTTCTGGCAGTTAATTATTTTCCCCTCTGAAGAACAATGTCTTATTTCCATCAGAATGAATCTATCCATCATAAGACCATGAGACTTGTTAAACCTTTGTCCAAGAAGTGAAGGACTTCGTCTTTGGGCAAGTTCTGCTGTCTGTGCAGCCGTAACTCATTAGCATCATGTCGTCCCTGAGCCTTCCTTTGGACATGTCACACAAATTTAGCTCTTGAATCTCTCAGAATAAGGCATGTTTCCTTAACCAAGTTAGTGTGTAGTGTGCTTTTTGTCTAAATCCCCTCTTTTTTTTTTTTTTTTTTTCCCTTTCTGAACACCAAAACAACTGTAAGAGCCATCACACCACTGTGAAACACAGCAGATACCTGCTCCATGGTGGACCCTGCTTTGCACAGCCAAAAGCTGTCTTGGCCCCTTCAGACCCTGAGCTGAAGTTTGCTCTGACTTCCTACCAGGATCTGGAGATCTCTGCAGAATCACCAATCCACTCCCTTGGCAAGCCTGGCCTGCTTTGTTCTCCCTGATTGTGCTCTGCCAGAGCCAGGGGGCAAACGGGCTCTGCCATTCACCAGTCCCTGTCTCTCTCTCTTTCTTGCCCTCAGCAGGGAACAGTTAAACAGTGATGAGCCAAGAACCCTGCTCATGAAACTGGACAATTCCCCAAAGACAGTTTTATCTGAGGTAAAATAGTCCAGTTGGTAAAATAGTCCAACAGTATCAGATCTATCACCTTTACTTGTTCATGTCCCAGCATTATATGGTTATTTTGATAGGGTCTGTTTTTGATAAGCTCATGATAATTTCAATGTAATTCTATTTTCCCCCTGTAATTCTTAAGAGAGTTCCCAAATAACCATTCTGTTATTTTGTTCAGATTGGTGTCAGGCTGACAAGTCTATATTTATTCACATCATCCTAGTTACTGTGTTTAAATGCTGGCACAACTTTATCTTTGCTTCACATCTGTAACTTCTCTAGTGTTCCAAGACTTATTCAAAATCAGCAGCAGGGGTTCAGTGAATATCTTTCCCTTTTGGATGCAAATTATTCAGGAACTGCCAATTAAAAATTTCCAAGTTTAGAAAGCATTGTTATAAAAGAAAGGCTTGTTTTTCTTACATAAGATGCCGTGCATTATCTGGCTTTTTCCCAAACAGAAGTGGGAAATATTTACTCATAATTTTTACTGCTTTGGGTTTATTATTGACAGTTTTAGCCAATAGACTTTGTCCATTTGGAAGCAATCTGATACCTTTTTATTGATCACATTTGTAGCTAACATACTTTTAAAACTCTGCTTACCATGGATGTCTACATTTGTCCTTTTCTTACCATGATGCTAAAATTTACAGCCTGTAATTCATAGTCATTCCCACCAATTTACTCAATATTTTTTATTAGTGACTTCTCTGGACTTAGGTCTTTAGTACAGGTTCTCAACTGACTATACATCAGAGAATGCACTCCAGAATGTTTGTTCCCAAGTTGCTAGAAATTTGGAAACAGGCCAAAACTCTTCTCACCAACAGTGCAAGTTCTCCTCAGATGGTGCTCAGCTGATCCTCCTGAAATACCCAATAAAGATTGATTGAAACATTCCAGCCATGGGAATCTTGATTTCAGTCATGGTGACCAGATCAAACTTGTGTTTCCAAAGGAATAAAAATTACTCCCAATTCACTCTATGAGCAATTACAGATTTTTTTTTAAATTTTTTTTTTCCGGTCTTTCTGATTTGATGCTAAATGAATGGTTGGATCTTGTCTTGCCTGTCACTCCTCTGCTCCAGTGAGTCAGAGAGGTCAGTCCCTTCCTGAGACAAGCTCCCCATCCCACCACAGCCCCTGCACCAGAGAACAGAGCCAGCCAAACCACAATGTCATGACAGCTGCTCTTGGTATTTTAAAATGGCAGTGGTGGTTTTGCTTATGAAATAAAATTTCTAGCTGTTTCTCACGTAACACAGGAGACACCCTGTCTCAGTGCAGATTGAATTATTATAATGAAGCAATCATCCTTTTACTGCAAGTCTACCCAAGTGATAAACAGAAACAATACACAGCTGAAATATTGGCTGACTCCCTCCAAAAAGTCCCCTCAGGTCTTTAAAAAGATGTGGAAAAATAGTCTAGGTTAGGCCAATGTTCAGCAATAATTAGGGTAAAGAAGAGAAACATGAAGTCATTCTTCTTTGAGTGGATTCTCATTCATCCTATTTATTAGGATTATCTGAAGGTATTCATGTTGATTTAATGGGAATGTATAATTTATCAAAATCTCAACTTTAATTTCTTGTTGATATTCACTGCTGGGTGAAAAACACAGAAAGAATAATACAACTTGAAATTATCAAATGCTTATTCTGCATTTTGTACCTACAAAGGTTGGATGGTAGTGGTGAGGCTGAGCCTGGTCATCTTAAGAATAATTTTCTAGAATAAATCCAGTTGGGGTTCATGGTTTGCACGTGGGCACTCAAGGCTCAAATAAACCCAGGGGAGGATTTATCTCACCTGGTTTTAGGAAGCTGGAAGGAAACTTTTATATCATCGGTGGAGAATGGCAGATTTGTCAGGGGTCTCACTTTTCCTTTCCTGTAACAGATGCCCACACAGGTGTCCACAGAGCCTTTGGTTTTAATTAACCATGATTGTTTATTCACAACAGCCCCAAACTCTGTTGGTCCCCTCAACAGGACTGTCCCAGGAGCAGAATCCTGCCCAAGCTGGGTGAGGGGGGCAGGGAGCAGGTCTGAGCCAGCTCATCGTTTTGTGCTGAAAATGTGATTTGATCCTCTTACATTTCAGAGTTTGAGAGACAACAGTGGAATTCCCACAGCTCTTCCCTTCCAAATGTCCTGCCAGACTTGGAATGCTCTTCAGCAATTTGGGAAGGTATTAGACTTGCAAATCAATTTATTACTTTGACTTTGGCATTCTCATTAGGGCCCTGGCTGTACATCTGAACTGTTACCCCAGCTCAGTTTACCTTCTTGTAAACTTCACTGATATGTGAAGTGTTGGATGGGTCCTTTCTGAAACATATTGTCCTATTAAAACACATTTAAAGAGTCTTGTAAACCCTGGAGATTAACCCCAATGTTTATAGAGAGTTATAGATGCTAATTCTTGCATATTTGTCATTCCAAAGCATGGCCTGGTGGCAAACATTCTTCCTACACCACAGCATTTGCATCACTGGGATTTGTCCATGCTCTGATCCTTCAGGACAGAGAAAAGAGATGGTGGGAAAGTGAGGAATATGGGCATTTGCCATCCTAGACTACATTAGCTGGTCATAAAACCTTAGCTAGCTCATAGCAGGAGACTGGGAAAGAGAAGGATCATCCCCAGAGGATAGTTTTAATTAAAAACCTACTGATAAGAGATGGTCTCATCCTGAAGAAGAAATGGAATTTTCTCTTTCAAACTTTGTTAATGTTCCTGTTTTGGAGCACCTTTGTGTATGATCTCTCCCCATTGCCTTGCAAAAACACTGAGTTGGCAGCAGCAACTCCACAAACCTTCAGCTTCCTCACCAGCTGTGTCTTAATCTGCCCAGAACTCACCAGTTTCCTCTCTTCTAAGGATGGAAGATTTTTAACATCTGAAAGCTTCTGTCTGGTGGCAAAATAGTAGATAAAACAGTGACAGATTCAACTGTTTGGGGTATATTGGTATAACTGTAGGGAAATATGTCCTGTGTGATCATAGAAATATGTATGTCTACAGGTTTTGTATGTGTTGTATGTGTATGTATATATATATATATATGTATATATATGTGTATAAAAATACACAATTCTACACACACGAAGAATTTGGCATATATTTTTATGGCCAGCACAAATCGGAGCAAATTCAATTTGTCTGAGTTAAACCTTTACAATATCTCCATAAAGCTAACCCTGGCGACTTTTTTTGAGGAACAGAAAGCACATTTTGGGTGCTATAACTTCTTCAGGAGACAGCAGATGTATCAATTGTGACACAGAGGAGTCACAGCTAGCTCAAGAATTTCAGCCTTATGGATAGATGGGCTTTATGGGGAGAACTGACATTGGAAAGAGAGACCACTATGGAAGGAGACATGATGATGATGATGATGATGATTGATGATGATGGTGATGATGATGATGGAGGAAAGATAACACAGCTCTGTCCAAGCACTTTGTGAACAGCTGCTGTCCAGAAACGTTGTGAGGGGTACAAAGAACTCCATTCCCGATGTTGATTATCCTACTTTGAGGAGAACAGGTCTTTATAATTTTGGTGGTCTTTTTCTTCATGCTTAATTTGTTAGATAAACAGATGCCTTCAATAAATCAACTGGATTTATTATCTATTTAATTTGACAGTCTTCTGGATCCCAAATTTTGGCTGACCACTGTGACTAAGATGAGTGAAGTAGATGGAAATTAATCATCCTCAGGCTAGCCATCTCAAATCCAATTTTTTTCTTTTTGATGAAGATTCTTTTTAAGCTCAAATGAAAAGAAAACGTTCTCTATACAACTGGGAAGCCAAGAGGAAATTACAGGACAATTAAAGGAAAGGTGCTCATGCAGTCTCTTGTTGCTACTTAAAAAAGCTGTGTTAACAATTTGTCAGCAAAAATTAGTCTGATAAATCTCATAGATATATATTTTTTTTTTCTTCTTTTTAATGCATGTCCACAAGAGCTCAGTATTTTGAAAACCTACATTAATCAACAATATTTTCTGAATAACTTTTCAACAATATTTCTTACTGTTATGGCCTAGAGCAGGCCACATTGAATAGTAGATGCATTGGTTGTGTGTTTCATTATGTTTCACACATTTGCTCTCTGCCTAAGGAAGTTCAGCTCAAAAAATCAGGTTTCTAGTGATCTTATCTCTTACCCAGGTATATCTGTGATGTAACACAGTGAAAGATGCACTCACCTGTCTAAAAAAAAATTATGTGCAACATAGATGGTAAAAAATACGTACTCCTTTTGGATTTTGGAGCATGCTGGGGCTCTGGGTTTCTAGTAACAGTTAAATCTTTGGGAGCTCCTTCCCTTAATCCCTGTGCTGTGTCCAGCCTCAATAAACAGATATGACTAAGAGAGGGCAGCCTGTGAGCAACAATTCAAACCCCAGCACGCTTTTCTATCTGTTTGTTTAGTTGTTTTTTACAGTAATTAAGTTCTCCTGTTAACAGTTGTGTGGGCACTGCATGGAAATTTTACTGATAATGCTTGAATTTCACCTCTTGCCCTTCCTCAACATCTCATTCAGGAAACTTGCCTTGTGTGGGAGCAGTTCTGTGTCCTGCTAATCCAAGAGCACAGGTCAGAGTGAAAATGAAGCCATAACATAAAGACAGTTTGGCCTTAGGATGACTAAGGAATTTGAGTTTGTTATCTCAAATAGCTAAAACTCGAGAAGCCAAAATTACTTCATCTTGGAGCAGTGTAGAGTTGGATGAAGACAGCTCCTCCACAGGCAGAGAAGAGGGAAGGCTCTCCTTATAAAATTTATTAATTTCATGACTGACACGGGATGGGTGATAGCTTCAAATAACAAATCCAGTCCCTGCATTTCCTTGTGGGAGCAGACTGCAGCAGCTGATCCTGCAGCAGGGTGTGGACCAGGGAGCTGCCTGCCTTTCCCAGGGCTGTGCAGGATCCTTGCAGGCACCACAGCTTGGGCCCTGGGGCTGCCAAAGCAGAGCCAAGGGTGCGCTGGGTGTGTGACCCTGACTAGACACAGTCCCTCCACCCAAGGAGAGGAAAGCTATTTAACTGGCAAAGGGGTCAGTAACAAAAGCCTGGCAAGTTTTGCTCATATTTTGGGAGTCATAGTGGCCCCCTCAGCGTTTGTGTCTCCACTGTTTATCTCAGTAGAGTAAATTTAGACCTTTATTTTTCAACATATATTATGTGCAGGCTCCTATGCTCTGCCTGAGCTGGAATTCCTTCCATGGTCGCAGCAGTGGGCAAGGGTGGTCATGGAAATTATTTCAGTCTCACTCCTTGAGCATGTCCAGAGGGAGGGGAAAAGTTTCCAGGTTGCTTTGTGGCCTTGCTCTGCAAAGGCCTTGGGACAAGGTTCTGGGCAGCAGGAATCAGGCTGTCAACATTACAGGGAGAAAACAAAACTTCAGGATTTCCCAGCTGCTAACAAATACACCCTGACTCTTCTGGTTTCTTTCTTCCTTAATGGAGAAAGGAGAAGGCGCTGTTGATTTGGTCTGCAATGAAGATTAATAGGAAAGACACCCGAACACTGAGTGTGTAACAAGATAAAGCAACTTGCAGTCGCTGAGTTTGGTCTGGGTGAATGAGCCCTTGATTGTGCAGCTACCTCAAAACATGGTGTGAGTGCCAGTGCAAACAGTTTGTCATGAAGCCTTGGGAGACACTTGGGAGACACATTCCTAATAAACAGAGGCTCCCTCTCCTCTGCTGTTAGGGAGGGACCCTCTGGAAGGACATTCAGTCCCATGGCAGAGGGTGGAGAGCAATGGCAGACCCTGAGAATTCTGCCTGTCCTTGAGACCACCAGGAGCCAGAAAGGCCAGATGAGATTCCTGTTGGGATCAGAGGCTCTTTGTGGAATCCAAGACTGCAGCACCACCAAGGGAATAAAAAGTGGCAGCCTCAAGTGAGACTAGGCCTCTCTGCCTTTCTGCTTGCGAGGCAATTGAGGCGACAACACCACCACAGAGACAACCACCAGCTCATTGTTTGCTAATTACTTGCTGCCCCAAGCAATTGCTCTTTGCAATTAAACTGTGGCTCTTTCTCCCTCGCTGGAGCTTGTGGTGCAGGGCTTTATCTGGTTGGGCTGCCATGGGATGACTTGACTTTAGCGTTTGTAGCACCTTCAGCCTCCCAGGGTGGAATGGCTTGGCCTGGGCTGCCCACAGCTGCTCCTCTGCTCCACTTGGGAACTCCTCTGGAAGGGCAGGGCTGGAGGGATGAGCAAGTCAGCTTGTCTGGGGTGACCCCTGGATGGTGTTTCCCTGCTTGGATGAGCACAGGGGGAGAAAGAAAGTGAAGATCATGGGAAAGTGGTGAGAACCACCCTCAACGAGCCAATTGTACTCCAACTTTCCCCCTTGGATTGTGTCAGGTGCCTCTTTCAAAAACCTTAACTCACACTGTTAGGAGTTTAATTTTAGGTTCTTGCCTCCCACATATGGCTTTTATACTGTGGGAAGGCTTCAGACATATCACACTTAATCACTGTTTATCCTTACTCATTTTCTTGCCATGCTGGTTATTTGTTTTTAATCAAGAACAACTTTTTCTGTGTCATGCCTTCATCCAGCTAAATGATAATGTGCAGTTCTGCTCCAAGAAGCCACTATGTCTTGCTGCATCATTTCAAAGCAGGGCTTGCTGAGTTGGGTAACAATATGCCTTTTTCTTTTGCAACCCTGGGGCAGCTGGCACAATTCAGAGGCAGTAAAATAAATTATTTCTTATTTTTCGCCTTGTCCAAAGACTTAGAACATAAATTTCCTATCTCTGGCCACCTGTGTGGCATTTTGGGGATGTAGGACTTTTCCTAGGAGAGGAGAAAGAACAGAAAGAAACCTGTTTGAGTGGCACTGTCTGTCTCTTAATTAGGAAAACCACAGCGAGTGAAAGCTTGGCCCTCCAGAAGATAGCAAGAGCTTTGCTGCAGATTTTCATAAAACCAGGATTAAACTCACCCGCTTTTAACACTAATATAGCAAATTTTGCATTTAACATATCTGGCATGTTTGTCATTGAATTTACTAGTAGCCCAAGTGGGATATTTGGTCTGAGAGATAGTAAACTCAGAGCCACAACCAAATTCCACTGGGGAGCCAATGCTCTCATACCATAGCTGACATTGCCAAGGCAGAAGGATGTGGATACAAATGCAGTTTTAGCTCTGTAAACCTTGGATTCAAATTGGAGGAAGAACTGGATTAAAGGAAAATACATTCTTGTGTCCCATAGAGTCATTGAAACCATGATGGAGATAAAGGAAAATGCTTGTCCACAATATGTGTTAATAAAAACATGAGTTTGCAGGGTGTTAGGGGAAATAACTTCTATGAAAACAGCTCTGCAAAAAGATAACAAAAAGAGATTTTTTTTTTCCTTTTTTTTCTTTTGTTCAGCCATCACATTTTAATCTGCTTCTTTACTTCCACTGGCTATTTCCAGGAACGTGAGTTGTTTGGGAATACCTGTCACACACATCACGTATTTTTCATGTCAGAATCACCACTAGGAGATATCATTACGTTGTTGAGCATTCATTTTTATCTGTTAGTGAAAGAGATGAGTGGATGAATCTATGTTCCCAGCAGAGCTGCCTGGGTGGGATGGACACCCTGTACACACACCAGCATTTTAAAACTTCTTATCTTTCACCTTCTTATTTTTGCCTAAAAAATACCCTGCAAAAAGTGCATATTCTGGATAGATCAAGGGTTGGGTGAGACACAACCATATCTAATTACTCTTGAACCCTTCCCCTCTCACAGACATCACCCTCCAAGCCTCAGCTTTTAACATCAGCCTTGCTCTGGTTTATAAATAATTTATTTTTTCTTTGTGGCCAAGTTTTACAGCACCTGCACTGATGCTGCAGAGTTCCTTCTCTACTCCTGGAAGCATCAGCTTAGACAAGAGTGGCCAAGAGGGCAAAGCTGGAGTACAGTGCTGTGGGCAGAGGACAGGGCACACAGGGGCTGCTGCTTCACTCAGCCAGAGGCACAAGGACAAGTTTTAGCTGGTCTCTGTGTAACCCTTGGGAGAGCAAAGCCCTGGCCTGAGCCTTTTTATCTTCTTGGGGCCCAAAGCCTTGGCACTGCCTCAGTTCTCATGTGGTTTCTGGAGCTGCCAAATCAAAAAATCACTTTCATCTTGCATTCCTGGAAGGTGCTGCCTTCGTGGGGCAGCTGGAAAAGTGGTGGCATTACAAAAGCCAGAGTGACCACAGGGCAGCTCTAAGGGAGGAGATGCTCAGGCAGATGGTTTGCTCTTCACTGGGCCAGAAATGCTCCCCTGCTGAAGAGATATCCCAGTGTCACTCCAATCTGTCTCCTGTTCTGGTGACAGTTTTGATTTTGATTTCTGTCAGTGCTCACATAAGTCAGTGACTATTTCTTTATGGAAATAACCATTAAGGACTGAAACCATCTGACCCTTCTAGAATAAAGATGAGGTCTGATTTTTTTTTTCGGACAGAGACAGAAAGCACATCTTTGGACTTGGATCTTCTTGTACATCATTAGCTGAAGGAGCTATAATCCTAGGCTAAAATAAAATATCTTTCTCAAGTCTTCTTTAAGTTTATCTTACTTTTCAGTCAGGTACTGAAGAAGCAAAACAAAGCAAAGCAGCTCATAAATCCAAACACTTTTCCCATCTTACTAAAGTTTTGTGCCAGAATTTCTTTTATATATAAATGTACATACATGCTCTGTCTGAAACACCCATAATTGCTAGAAAACAGGGAGGCTTTGAAGGATTAAAACAGAGCATTGGACCTGCAAATAAAGATTGGATAATTAGGGATTTTTTCAATTCATTGACAGCACTGAAACAATTAAACCACCGTTTCTTTCAGGTTGCCCCAAAAATGAGAATATTCAAAGTGTTTTAGATTAATCAAAGAGCAGGGAAAAAAAAAGTAACTGGAAAAAAATTACTTTTTGTGCCTGAAATTAAACATTACAAGTACTTAACTGAAACTGGAACTGTGTTTTCAGACATGAAAGCATAGCATTTCATCCTTAAAATATGAATATTTAATTATTTTTTTCACTTTGTCAGGATTTTTTAGTCTTATTTATCTGACCAGTCCAAGGCAACATTGGGCATAAATTAGAACTTATTCTTGTAAATCTGTGCCAGCATTTTCCAGGAAATAAACTATAGCTGTAAACAACATTCCTCTGTCCAGCCAGAAACTATGATGTTACCTGCTTCTAATTTGTATGACAAGTGTGATTCACCAATGACATGCAACTCTTTGGAAATGATCATAAATTCTCAGCCTTATGGGAGACCCTTAGCTTTTCATCCTCCTACAGTAATATTGTACTGAAGAGAAGATAGATGATACTGGTCTCTGCCACCTCCTTGGGAGATGCTTTTTCCCTGAACTCCATCCCCCATGCAGTTATGTGAATCATGGAATTTGCTAGGGCTGCCTGGCATGATTTAGATTATAGACTCAAGTGAACAAGTTCTTGAATGTTGTAATCAACCAGCATTTTTTAATGCTGGGAAATCTTCCATCTCACAATGGGCTCTTATTTAAAATTCTATATATGACAGATTTTACTCCAGTCCTGAGGTTACACAGAAAGCTTTTGAAAATGCATGTTATTTTACATGCTAATGTTTTATGTGCAGCACATATTCCAAGTAATTTTCTGTGCAGACTTGTGGTAACACTGCATTGACTTCAGGAGCACTTCCTTAGACCAATGTCCACGGATGTTGAAGAGCCAGAGCTTCCCTATCCATGACAGCTGCCTTGCATTTGAGAGCCAGTATGGGAACAGAAGGCTCATATAATGGAGAAATGAGATATCTACCAATTTCATAACTCTTAATGACAAATTAATGCACATCAAGTGGGGCAGAGCCTCAGTTTCTGAATATTGGGCCCTAATATTGAGCAATTTTTTGGTTTGTGTTTCTTCTGTACAGCATACTGTGAAGTTCAAAATGTAATACAACAAAGCAAACCCACTGAGCCTGGAGCAACTGCAGAGTTTCATAACCCAGAACATGAACACAGTGGGATGCTGCCAGGCCTGTCAAAGCTGCTGTCCAGACTCCCAGCTCCTGGTGAGTTAAAGGCTGTACCTCCATCAATGGAAATGAGGACTTTGTGAGAGTCAGAATTTGCATTAATCAGAATAGCTGAGACATTTCTCTGGTTATTTCATTTGATCTCTACCTTCCACGGACACGTCTGCTCAAGCTGAAGAGTATTCCTTGGACTAGGAAGCCCACAATTCTTTTTGTTTCTTGGTATTGTCTCACAGGACTATCTTCCTGGACAAAATGGAGGAGGATTTTCAAAGGGTTGCTTTAAAATCTTTTCTTTGCTGGAGACTGTGTACAACCCCAGGAAACAAACTCAGGGGAGGGCTGGGGGAAAGAGCAGACATTAAAAGCACTGTCATATGCTTCTCCTCTGTTCTCAGAAAGCCTGGTTGTATGCACTGCTTGAGGAAGAAGTCATGGGGGTGTGGGCAGGGGGGGTATCTTTTAGTTCCCTGAGGAAACAACTTCCCCCTGTCCTTCTCCAAGTTGGAATTGGACCCTTCCAAGAGAATCCAAAGCGATGCACAGTCCCAGAAGATGTGCTAGCAGTAAAATACAAGGCTTTGCACAACTCAGCAGACATGCATTAAATCATGTCCTTTGATGGGAAAGACATTTCTACCCTGGGTAAGATCCCAGTGCTGCAGATTTACTGCTCAGTTGGGGTGGGTTTGTGGAACGTCCTGAGTATTCTGGTATGAGCTGTGCTGTGGAGGTGGGGAAGGTTTACACCTGCCTAGGGCTGGACCACTCTTAGAGAGTAGTGGAACTCTCTAATGTGATCCAATCCTGGACTACAGAGGACAACTACTCAGAAAATTAGTCTGAAAACAAAAAGTTGATGGAAAATCCACAAATCAATAAAAAAATTCCTCTTCAGTTCCAGAATCGGTCTTGAATCATTTATCACAAAGCTTCTTTCACCAGGAGAGGTGTATGGGTGAGGGAAGACTGAAGGGCAGTGTAAAAGCAGCCAAGGTGCAGCTTGTGAGTAAGAAAATCCCTGGACACGTTGGTCTGTACAGTGCAGCACCAGCCAAATAATGACAGCATGCTCTTGTTGTCATGGCCTGCAAAGCAAACAAAGTTCATGGTCACCTTGTGATTTTTCAAAAAAGACCCAGTCAGAGAGGGCTGTCATGTGAAGCACAGGAAAGGTGAGTGAGATTTTGGTTTTTCAAAGGCAAGCAAGCCAAATTTTGTCAACTGCCAGAGACACATGTGATCTTCCCCTCACCCTCCCACCCCAAAATGAGTGGTACTTGGCAGAGATAACCCCAGACTGTATTGCTGGGAGGGAGATACCCTGCCCTCACCCTCCAGACTGATGTCTGTTCATAGGAAGACAGTCCTGGACAAGGGCAACACCCTCCAGCTCAACCCCTCTCAGCTGACAGGTTCACTCTTTTCATGGAGATTACCTGTAGATAACTTTTGCTTCACATTCAGAAATTATTTGCCGTTGTCTTTGTTAGTTTTGTGGTGGTGGTGGTTTGGTTTGATTCAGCTTTTTGTGGGTTTGGGGATTTTTGGGGATTTTTTTTTTGGTTGGTTGTTATTTGTTGTTGTTGGTTTTGATTTTGGTTTTTTTTTGTTTGTTTGTTGATTTTTTTGTTGTTTTGTTTTTTTGTTTTGTTTTGTTTTGTTTTTTTGCAGGAGAGCGTTCTTGCTGCACTCCTGCCCAGCCACACCAGGGTGCCATGTGGCAGAAGACAGACTGACAGCAGGGTCCTGTCCTTCCCACCCTGCATGCCCAAAGCCCATCACAGCATCCTCAGGGCCTCAGCATTTCAAGGAAACCATACATTAAATGCACACCACAGGACTCAGTGTTCTTTGCTCCTTTCACCAGAAGTATCAGCTCAAACCAGGTTTCCACAGAAGGTGGTAGCTCTGGTGGGTTTGGATCTTGGGCAGGAAGAGGGTGAGACTATGGAGCAGTGGCCCGGGAGGTCAGCAAGCCCCCGTGTATTTGCCTTGTCTTTGGCAAGTTTGTTCCCAAGCCTGTTTGTTCCCAAGCATTTTGGACCAGTTCCCCTCTTCTGTGCCTGATGTCTCTCACAGATCACCAGTGTAGCTGCCCCATGCCAGCAACCCCATGAATTTCCTAATTTAATATTGTTCTGTGTATTATTTATGGCGGAATCCTTTTCCCAGCCTAAACAAATTACTCCTTCATCCTTTCCCCATAAATAATGCATTTCAGTCCCTCGCAGCTCCTCTTGCTCCTCTTCCCTATATGTTCCCATCTGCCCAAATTCTCTGCAGAGCCTGGTGCCAAGGTCTGGGCCCAGGGCTGCTCCTCAGGGTCCTTCAAAGCAGAGCAGAGTGGAGTAATTGTTTACAGCACTTGCTGGCATGTCCCAGAATGACATTTGCCTTTTCCCCAACAATATCACATTGTCAATTCATGCTCGATCCCCGCTTTTCTCTGGTGCCCAGACTGGTTTGTGCAGCAGCCCAGTCCATCTGCCCAGCCTGGCCTTCTTCTGGGCACCTGAGTTATCCTTCCTGAATGCTGCCCTCCCACCGAGTTTCACCCTGCTGATTTTAGATCCATTTTATTTTATCTTATCAGGGCTGTTTTGAATTCCAGTTTTATCTGTGAAATTGCTGCTCAGACCTCTCCAGCCTTATGCTGTTGGAAATCTTTCTGAAGCCAAGATATACCACCTCCACAGCATACCCTTACCCACCAGCCCTGTGACCCTGCCAGAGGAGGAAATTCACTTGGTTTGACACAACTTGCTCTTCACAAATCCACGCCAGCTGTTTTCCTTGCCTTTATGCTCTCAGAGTCCCTGACTGATTGTCAATAATTCAGCTGAGTATTTTTCATGGTGTTGAGCTTCCACTGACTGTTTTACCACTGTCCATGTGGACTTTCTCTTCTTTTCCAAAGCCAGGTACAGTGCTTTTCCCCTTGGTTAGTGAATCCCACATCTCAAAACTCATTCACACCTGACTTTTTGGAAGCACTCTTCCTGGGATTGCCAGGAGTACTCAAGGGGTACGTGGCCAGTCCTGTAGGTAGATCAACATACCCTCACTAACCAGCTTTGAATGAGCTGTGTGTTCCTAAAAAGCAGTTTGCTGCTTTCCAAAACACTGCAAAAATGATGTCACAGAAAGAAATGCTACTGCAAATTAGTCAAGTCAAAAACTTCTGTGTAATTCTGTGAACTGAATTTGTCCCACAAGAGGTGGGCTCTGTGTACAGGTCTGGGAGTGATCTCTGAGCTGACCAGCAGAGTCACTGTCTGCCTTGCTGTATTTTTTGAAAGTCTCATAGGAAGACAGCTCAAAAAGCCTCCCCCCAAGCTCATAAAACCCCTCACAAAACAACAACAAAAACCCACTAACCAAAAAAATGCAATATCCTCTCATTCACCTCTGTCTTAAAGAATTTTCTATTGGAGTTCTCCCCATTCCTTTGAGATTCACTCCTGAGTTTTCTGAATTTGGGAATGACGTAACTTCCTTAATCTTAGCTTGGTCCCCCAGCCACCTAATCCTGTGCTACTTGCACCTACCCACATGACCTTAATCCCTGTGCAATACCTTTCACAGGCACCTTCTTTAAAGATAAACATATGTTACAATAACAGTAAAATAACACATTACTCTCACAGCCCTTCACACTTGTTAACACTCATCTGGATCTATGCAACCTCAGTTTTACATTTACAATTTTATTTCCATAAATTTTAAATCCATACCTGGGCTGTGGGATTTAATCACAGGTAACTAATGGCTTTCTTTATGAATCTTATTGTTGGTGCACTTTAGTGTAGTGCAGAGTACAAAGTGTAAGAGAAAATTTCTTTCCTGGGGACCATATGGTAAAAGAATAAAGCTCTGACTTAATGCCCTTGCTTTGCAGAGTAGCACAGTCAACAAACCCCTATTAGATCATGGGATAAATATTGACAAGTTCCAGAGTATTGTTTCAGCCCGTTGCTATAGTAATTTGAAATTTTGTTCTATGAGCCATATAAAAAAGGGGATGAAACAACACATTAGTATTTAATTATTCCCAAATTTGCTGCTCTGGTACCACTCAAACCAGAATCACCTGCATTTGAAAGAAAAGTGGGATGCGGGCATTTCTAGGCCAAATTGCTCTGTGTAGGCTTTCATCCTGGAAATTATTTATTCATATTAATGGAGAAGAGCAGGCTTTTCCCTGGTCTTTAAGCCACTGATTTAAGGTTCACAACTCCAAACCAGATGACGCTGCCTATTTTTGGAACCACGTGAGTTTATAATTTCATATGAAGGATAAGTGCTTTATTGGGAAGTCACAGAAGGGCAAGGGGTCATGTTGTGAGTTTCTATGAGCAGCGAGCGCCGAGGCACTCAGGCACAGGGCAGGAAGGCATGTATCATCCATAATGCATGGGCTGCCCCTCTGCAGTCTTCCTGTGGTGTGAAAAGATGCTGTGAGGGCATCAGGGAACAGCAGAGACAAAGGTCAGGAACCAGGGCAAGCCTGAAGGGACCAGATCAATTGTAGGATGTGACATGGGATCAAGCAGCTCTTATCCAAGTTGCTTCTTCATAGCTGTAGCAACTGTGTGATGCTCATGTCCCTTGGCAGGACCTGACAAACTGACCAGTACCATTTTTAACTTATGCATTTCCTTCCAAACCCACAGTAAATCACAGTGGAATATTCTGAGACTGCTTCAGTCCCCTCCTGCTCATACAAGTTACTACAAAGTGTGTGCAATTTGAGAAGAAGCTTCTTTTGCACTTTCTCTGAAGTAGGCAATATTCTTTAGCGCTTCTGTATTTTAACTGCTACCTTTATAACAGGTTAGAGGCGTCCTGCTAGATTGTTTCTAAGGATTTTATAGTTGCTCTTTCTTAACATAAGCTCAGCATTTTGTAATGCCAAGGCTCTGGAAGGGAAAGGAAAATGCTTTTCAGTCTGTGGAACACAACACGTTGTGCTGGACTGTGAGGCAGCAGATGGGTGGTCTGTGGATGGATAAAAAAGTAAGAAAATCAAAGCATTCCCTTATACATCTGACAAACAAATAAACTGGAGGTGGGGTACAGGAGAAACAGCACTGAAGATCAGCTGCATTTGGCTGCAGAGGAAAAGCAAACTGGCAGCACGACACAAGCTGTCCTTGATTTCTTTTTTGCAAGAGGAGGCATATTTTTTGGAATGAGGAATGCTGAGCAGCCCTGTTGAGCAGTATGGGGCACACAGCTGCATGGAGTTATGGAGGCTGCAACACCACCGTGTGAAATATGGTAAATGTCTAAATGTCTGGGGACAGTACAATTGCTGTCGTGCCTTTGAATTGGCACCATGCTGCAAATTATTAAATAGATGTCTGCCTGCTCTGGAGGTCCTGCTAAGAGCTTTTGGTGCCCAACACTTGTAAAAGTTATCTTTGTCAGATTGTGCTAGACAGGATTTGTCACTGGTGAGTTTTGGGACCCTTGGCACACCTTGTGACATTTTGCAAAACCAACCAACCCTGGAAGAGTTAAATCTTTCCAGTGCCTGGGTCCAGCCTTTCTCCAAGGTTTCCCCCTTCAGAAAGAGGCAGCTGGCCCCCTGCCCACAGCTTGTTTGGCAGAAAAGGGGTTCCTTTCTTTGCTGAGGACATGGCCCAGGAGTTGTGAGGGAGCCCAGCCTGGCACTGCCCTGCCTGGCAGCGAGGTTCTCACGGCTCTGGGGACTGCTGCTGTGCTGACAGCTCCAGAGATCCACTGGATGACATTTTCCTTTTTTCCTTTTCTTTCTTTTTTTCCTCCTTGCAGTCCTCCTGGCAGGTACAAATCTATTCATGTCTTGTTAAGCCTGATTTTTCACAAGGAAGTGTTTTGTCCCCTCCTGGTCTTACAGGGATCACCCAGAAATGAGCAAGTGGAAGGAAAGGGGAGCAAACCTCTGCTCTCACCCTGAGGGATCATCACAAAGACCCTTGAGATGCTCTCCACAAAGCTGAATTTCATGCAAAACGGGTAAAGAGAACTCAAATGGTCTTATTTGCATCTGCACCTCATTTGTGAAGTGCCACGTTTCAGGTGCAATTGGAAGGTTTGGGATCAGTTTTTAAAATGATCTGCCCTGAAGCACTGCTTGGGCTGCTGGCAAAATCCCTGGCTCAGTGATGGGGCCAACAAATGCTCTTGTACACTCATTAGCTTTCACAAAGGCAGGGCAGCACACACAGCACTCATCTGGGTCCTGGCACAAAGTTTCTAAATGCTCAAAAGTTCAAAATTCTAGGTTTTTTTTTTTTTTCATAAGTAAGTTTTCTGGCAGTAGCAGGTGCTACTCCAGCCTGGAACTGAGGTAATTTGTGTCTCTCTCTCATTTTTCCACAGGAAGCAATAGCCAACAATTCCATTCAGCAACACCTACAACCTTCAGCTCCATGTGCTCTTGACTGCCTTGCCTGCAAAAGCCATCTGGGGAGTTTTCCAGATGCAAATCTGCAAATTTATCCACTTACCTACAACACAGAGCCACCCTGAGGCTCTGCACAGTTGCAGAGGAGCTGTCTCTGAACCCTCCACAGAAATGCCCAAGGTACATCAACTATCCATAGGCTTTTTTAAGAGCTTCCTGTGGTTTTTGTGATAATGTGAACTTTATGGACCAAACTCTCTGTTGGTGTAAAACAAGAGAGTGCTGAGGTCCTGGTTAACCAAAACTAGTTGTGCACATCAAAGGACTCAGATCACTGAGGACAGTTGTTTTTCTGTCACTCAGCATAAATTGGACAGAATTCAGTTCTGCTGTGCTCTGCTGGATGCTGTTGTCCCTTGAAGCTTAAAGCTTCAAGTGTCATCACTCTTGGCTGTAAGGAGGAACCCAGAGGGGGTGGCACCACCTGCTCAGTGTTTTTTGCTGACAAACTAAAGTGAAAGACCCCTCATTTTGGAGCCACAATCCCTGTGCTTCCCTTGCAGCTTGCTAAAGTGGAGTGGCAAAGACAGACATTGCAGGTCCTCATCTCTCCAAGTGTGAGAGTTCTTTTCCCCTAAGTCCAACAGGAATTTTCTCATCTCCAGGAAACCAGGAGTTGTCATAGCTGCAAATTTTGGGTGCAGGAAAAAGAAGAACATTCTCCACTAAAAATCAGCACTGTTGGGCAGGTAGAGCCATGGGGCAGCACTTTGCAGATGCCACTGGCAGCATCAGTGAGAATTAGTGGAAAATCTGTATCACTTTGTGAAGCAATAGCTTGAATATGGAGCAAGAAAAATGATACTTAAGGAAGCTGTGCTTTACGAATGAGAGAAAAATATGTTTCAAAAAGAAGTGCTCCAAAAAAAGTGTGAATTAAGTAACTAAGAGGAAAATTCAACTAAGTCCCACAGGAAAAACATATTTGGACACCCTTAGCTCATAGCACACCCAAAGAAATCTTGCAAGTGTTAGTATTCTCCAGATATGAGAATTTTTTTTTTGTTTGTTTTTAGCATGAATTCTTTGTAATCCAAGGATAGTCTCTGCAGTGCCCCTGTAGGGAACTGTAATTCTATATATGATATTTGTGGGTTTAGGGAGGGAACAGAAGCAGGTAAGTGCTCTCTAGAGAAAAGGCTCTTGTGAAAAGTGACCCTGTAAAACTGAGATGCTCTCTAATAACCACGAGCTGTTGGAGGGTCTGAGCATTGGACAGGGCTGGAGGCAGGTATGCATAAGCAAACATGAAAACAGATATGGAACCAGATAATATTTATTTTGCTTAGTCCTTAGTAGAGTAGTATTCCTGAGAGTAACTGGAGCACCAGGTCTCAGGTGCATTTCAGGGAAGCTGTTCCTGCAGCACAGGCTGTGCCAAAGAGGCACACAGCCTCAGGAATGCAGCTGGCCTGTCACTGCATGGGAAGCATGGACATGGGAATGGGCATGGTGGGAAGAGCAGCCACTGCCATGGGTGCCACAAGGCACAGCCAGTGCAGCCAAACTCCTGGAGGAGGGATGAGGTTCACTATGGTGCAAGGAATGGGAGCAGGGAGTTTGTCCCAGCTCTCAGAGTCACAATTTGCTTTCCATCCTGAATTTTTTGTTAAGATGTCTGTCAGCGTCTACCCAATCTGAGTGTATCTTTCATTTCTCATTCAGCACAGGCTGGTGGGCACAAGAAGCACCTGGACTCTGCTCCTTGTGGCCTAAGGAAGAAGGTGTGTGGCACTCGTGTGACGTGTTTTTCCCCACCAGTATTCCCTGGTCACCTCATCATGGGGTGAAGGGCTCAAGAACATTGTGAAATCTTTCATTAGACCAGCTGAAATACAACCCCCCCCCAAAAAAAAAATCAAAAACCTGACAGTTATATTGGTGGACACACAGCTCTCACCTCATGACTCAGAAACCAGCAGCAGCATCTTCCAAACAGGAAGCCAAAACACAGGTGAGTGACAATAATTCTTTGTTCAACATAGTTGTGCCAGATGACCAGCCAGCTTTAGAGAAAAGGGGTGGTTACAGTCTGTGACCAGATGAGGGTTTAGCAAGAGGAAGTTGATAACAGGTCCATTTCTTCAGAAAAAGCAGGGGGAAATGTGTTGGCAGGCAGCCCACATGGAATGAGCTTTATTCAGCCAGACAGAAGGAAGATCAAAGTAGACCTTAAGTAAATGGACTTTGTTGAGTCCATAATTTCTTTTTTCTACTCTAGTAGATTTGAGCATTTTGCTTTCCAGTGTTGCCTTTTGGAGTTGTATCAGAAGTCACTTTTCAGGATGGTCCTTTGAGACATCAGTGAGAACAGCTGGTGAAAAATATCCTCTAAATGGTGGCTGGGTGCTCTGGTCCTTTATTGAGTGTCCAGCAGAGTTCACTCCAGCACATGTTGTCCAGCTGCATGGTTTCCATCAGTCCTGTGGTGTGTGCCAGGTTTCATGGGGAGCATGGGAGGCTCCCTGGATTGCAGTGGGGCTGCTTGGGGGGCAGTGTGACAGTGGCTGCAAGAAATGGGTTTACAGTCTATTTATTTTCTGCTTGTTGCTGTTCATTTTTTTTGAGGGCAGGTTCATTTTGTTTTACTTCTGGTTATGAGTTTGTTGATGGTGGCAGTTATTTAAAAGTTAGAAAGTTGCTGTGGGAAATTTCTTTCAAAACACATGGCATTCTGTTGCTGGTTTTAGTTACTTGATGATTTTCCATTTGGATCCCATTAGGGTTTAGTATGTGAAACATGAGGGATAGAGGCAGTCGGTTGGCTTGGATTTCTGCACTGAACCAGGCTTCTGGTTCCACACAGAATAAGCTAAGTTGGAAGAAACCCGTCAGAACCATCAAGTCCAGCTCCTGGCCCAGCACAGGGCATCCAGGGAGTCACATCATGTACCTGAGAGCATTGTCCAAACACTTCCTGAGCTCTGCCAGGCTGGTGCTGTGACCACTGCCCTGGGGAGCCTGCTCCAGTGTTCAACCACACTCAGGGTGAAAAACTTTTTCCTGATATCCAATCTTAACCTCCCCTGACTCAGATCCATGCCACTTCCTCAAGCCCTCATGAAAGCAAGTGCCATCATTGCTCTCCTCCAAGTGGCCAGTGGCCCCTGAGAGCCTTCTTTAAGCCACAGCAGTGTCATATCTTTTGAATATATTTGGTTACAAGTTCAGTGGCAATATCTGTGTTGATCTGCAGGCATGCTTGTATATGGAAGATTTAGGGTCTCACTTCACCAATGATAGTGTCCCTGAAGTTAATAGAGGTGTAAGAATATCTCAGAGACAGCTTGATGGCATTGTTGACTGAATTTGTGATGGGAACTGAAAATGAAATACAGGCTTCCAATCCAGCTGGTGAGCATGTGATTTCTGAATGTTGATTAAAACATAGGCTTGGTGACATGGTTATTTATAAAGAAAAATCTTATGTGAAGTTGGTTTATAAAGAAGTTAGAATCTTTTGGGGTAAACTGGGTTCCTGCAGCCTAAATTTATTGAAAGAAAAAATTGGCGGAGTCAGAGATGCAGTGGGTGAGTTCGGTGGTGTGTTTGAGTTGGGAATTGTGGGTATATTTTATTTTGTAGGTCCTTAAGAGAGGCTGCAACACTCTTACTGGGGATGTAGTTGCACAGACAGTTCTTGGCTGTGGCAGCATGAATGGTGCTAATTTGAGGTGCTTCATTTTATGCAGACCACGGGAAAAATCCAAAAATCCTCTGCTTTCTGAGTGAGGAAGGGCTGAGGATGATTTCTCTTCCTTGTGATAATTCATCAGGAAATCTGGAAGCAGTTGATCTGCCAAAGTTGGGGGAGGGGATGGATTTTTTCTTTGGCTCAGGAGAGCAAAAGCACTGAATTTAGGATTGTTGTCTCAGTGCAACCTTTGTGTGCTTCAGGGCTTCCCAAACTCTGCAGCCAGGCAGCCTCTGCCAGCAGCCAGGCTCCAGAGCTACGTGTGCATGCATTCAAAGAGCTCCTGCTCTGCCCACTGCCTGAACCCCCACGTCTCCCCCTCTTTTCCATTCAGATCCTCCCACCCAGGAAGAAGTTGCTGCACGGCTGAGGAGTTGCCCTGGCAGGGAGCTCGGGGGATGTACTGGGATTTTCGGTCATGTTATTCTGACTTGGGGAGCTGTTTGTCCTCCTTCAGTATTCCAGGCAGCCAGCCTGAAAAGAAGTTCTGATCCTGTGCTGCAGGCCAATTGTGTTCACAAAGATCTCTTTGTTGCACCCGTGTCTGTGGCATTGTTCCTCTCCAACAAAACTCCCCTGCCAAAGCCCTGATGCGCTTGGCTCTGAAAGTGCCAGGCTGGTAAGGCAAGGGGTGAATTCCTGCTCATTCACCCCATCCTGCCTCCTGCATCCTTCTGCCCTGCAGCTTTCTACTCTCTCAGGCCATGATGGGTGGGAGAATGCAGGCAGGACGTGGTGGTTTATCCTCCTTGCAGCCTGTGTGTTACACAGACCCCACATTATCAAATGTGCAGAAGTCCTGATCTCCAGTCAGGTTTGCACAGAACCATGGAGTCACTGAGGTTGGAAAAAGGCCTCTAGGATCATAAGCCCAGCTGTCAACCTAGAACCACCACCATGTTCACCACTAAACCATGTCCTCAAGTGCCACATCCACACATTTGGAACCCTTCCAGTGATTCTACCACTTTCCTTGGGCAGCCTGTTCTGATGCATAACAACCCTTTCTGTGGAGAAATTGTTCATAATATCTAACAAAAACCTCCCCCAGTACAACCTGATGTCTCCTTTCAGGTAGTTGTAGAGCATATTGAGGTCTCCCCTCAGCCTCTAGGTTTGCCCTCTGTCAGACCCAGCAGCTGGTTTCTGAGTAGATGATGGTGAATTGGTTTTCAGAATCAGGGCTGGTCCCTCAGCCTGTGGGGAACAGGAGCACTGAGCTCTGCATCATACAGGGGTTTTTAATGCCCATGTGGAGGGATTCTTGGTGTATGTATAAACCACAGTGCCAGACAGCTGGGAGCACTTGGCAGATTTTTAATCTAATGCACCCATTTCTGTCCACTGGAATAGGACACAGGACAATGGAGGCTGCAATCCCAGCACAGCTTCAATCTCAGCACAGCTGTACCCCTGAGTTCCTGCTGCTGGAACCTTTACCTGGATTGCCAAATAATATTGTTTTTTTTCTTGTCAACTTGCCCTGTACTCCTTCATGTATTCACTACTACACTTTTCACTACTTTTGAGGAAAATCTGGAGCTTTTTGCAATCAGTATTTCTATGCAAACTGACTTGTATTTCATAACAGGAGGCGTTATAGGGAGGGAACCCAGGTAGGGAACAGTAAAGACCTTCACCCTTTCTACCTCACACACCTGTGAGCCAGATGTAAACAGCTGCATGGTAGGTGTCATTTGTGATCCAGACTTAATACAAACCATGCTAAGGATTGGCTACAAATAGTTCATTAAAAAAAAATAAAAAAGGCAAAATGCATAGCACAGGTAAGTAGCACCTCTTTTCTTATTTCACCTTTCCTTTTATCTTATTTGCTTTCATATCTCTGCTATGGAGGACACTCTTGTGTGGTGGGATGAATAGCAGCTGAATTTCATTAGTGTGGCCTGGGTGTATTAAATTGCTTAAATAAACATTTGAGCAATATGCACATTCTAAACATTTGTTTAAGTTCTTACCTGAGCAGGAATACTTCACTGCTATTACTTACCTGCACCAACCCCAGTGACTAACCTGGCAGACTGGCTGGTTCTCTCTTTGATATTTCATTTGGTGCATGTAAAATTTCCTAATCCAAGAGTTTCTAGCAGCAAATCCCTTTAAATATTGCAAGGGCATTGCCTTACAGCAAAGCACCTTCTGAAAACTCCTCCATGTAAGGATAATGGACTTGTTGTTTTTGAGATATCAGAGCTGCAGTTGCCCTTGTTCAGCCCTCCACTCTGGATTTTCACTGCTTGCTTCCCACTAAATTTTCTGTTTTTGAATGGCTTGGATTGATATAAGAACCCTTTAATTTATGTTTACTTTAAACTTGCAACTTCTTGCCCTATCCAAAGAATGTTGATAGTAACTGTAGGGAGTGCACTGACTGTTTTCCAATAATCCATGTTCCTTTGCTGGAAACTTTAACAAATATATTGATTTTCAATCTGGATCATGATATTTTATCATCTCACATTTTACAATGTTACATTCCAGACAGCAACAGTTTGATTCTCCTGTTATTATGAGCTATTCATATTTTTATTAGGCTGCTGAATAGTTCATGCTGTGTCAGATCATGCTGGTTTCTCTGTAGTAGTTGCATTATAAAGCCCTAAGGAAACATATTCTGTATAACAGGCCTGGCTCAGACTGGGTGTTAAATCTATGTTATAAAACAGTTTGCACTTTATTCTCTGCATTTCTCTTCTTTGCATTTCTTTCCCCTTCCTTCCTTCCTTCCTTCTTTCCTTCCTTCCTTCCTTCTTTCCTTCCTTCCTTCCTTCTTTCCTTCCTTCCTTCCTTCTTTCCTTCCTTCCTTCCTTCTTTCCTTCCTTCCTTCCTTCTTTCCTTCCTTCCTTCCTTCTTTCCTTCCTTCCTTCCTTCTTTCCTTCCTTCCTTCCTTCTTTCCTTCCTTCCTTCCTTCCTCTCCCTCCCACTTCTCACTTGATCCATGTCTGACTCAACAGTTTTCATTCTCCATACAGAATGGGAATTCTCAGGAAAAAGAACTTGAGTCTGTTCTCAGCATCAGCAACAGTTGCAGAAATGAACTTGTAGCCACGTGAGGCAGGGTCAGAAGTAAATTACAATAAAGGCAAGCTCAATACTCTGCTTCTGCAAGGCAGTCTCAGATACCTTTGAGATACCTTAAGAAAGTGAAGTGCTTTTAAGGAGATTTTAGTGCTTTTCTAATCAGATCTCAGTAAAGCACTGCAGACTTGATACTTACAGTCAATTGCTTCATGTTTACTTTATAAAACAAACAGCAGCCAAGATCTGGTATCCTTAATTGTACCCTCGCTAAAAATTGAAGATGCAAATAAACACAAATCTAGAGATAACAAGAACATGCCTATCAGGTAGGTTTGCACATGAACATAGACCTATGGAAACTGGTCAGCACAGAAGGGAAGAGCTGGAAATTTTGTCAACGCTCTCTTTAATCAGGAGATTAATTAGTTGTGGTGGTCTCCTGCATGGTGTGTGTTCCTGGCCATCCCCACCTGATGTTGTTTCCATAGCATCCCTTTGACAGGTCCTGCAGAGGTGGGGAGAGACTGGAGTCAAGTGTGTGCTGGTACTATCGCACATAAACATGATTTACTTAATCTTCAAATGTCAAAAGAAAATGTAGAAATGTCAGGCTTGGCTGGCAGTAGCAGTTTGTAGGTTGGACACTCGAAAATTAGAGATTCAGTAAGTACAAGACTATTATTTAGCCTTGTTTGCTCCTAGTATCTCCCTGCTCTTTTCCCAAGCACTTCTCTTTCCAATCAAGTCACAATTTGAATCATTTTTGTTCTGGTTCCAGGAAGATTTAAGAACAACTTCAGACTTTAGTAGAAAGCAAGAAATGTGGCTTGGACTTTTTTTCCTGTAAACAAATTTGCAGAACAGTAGCAGGATAATCTTATTTATAAGGACATAACAGAAAACGGAAGATGACATTTAAACATGTTTAGTGTCTGGGCAAATTTATAACATGAAAAAATCACTTTGGCTTTCTTTGAAGTTCTTGCATTAAGACAGTTGTTTGCTACTGAGGGAATAAAAAAATGTGGAAGGGGTGATAGATGTGTTGGTTTTCCCCATCAGAAACACGACTGAAAAATATTTTTAATTTGGAAAGCAAACAAGAAAAACCTTGACTTTGCAGGGTTGAGAAACCCTTGCTACCAGTTTCTGGCACTGTACTTGAATCTAAATGAGGAGTGAACCTTGCATTAATTGCAGCAGCACCTCTTTGGTCTGTCTGAAAGACAGTGCCCCACAAACATGCCATGTCTATAAAGGAATGGAAGAGCAGGATCCTGATGCCTTGCATGTCATGAGGGGATGTGCATGGAGCCTCCCAGTGCAGTGACTGCAAAGTGCTGCTGGGACTGCCCCACCCTGACACTGCAGCCCCCAAGCCCTTTCCACCAGATTCCTCTGGCAACAAACACTGCTTTTCCCTCTGCCCATTTTTTAATGAGGCCCCTGCCCACCTGGAATCTGACAATGAACAGAAGGATTTTGGTTTCCCTTTGGGAGTGGGATGGCACCTCTGGACCATCTGAGGGACCTGGATGTGGTGATGTCCATGAGTGGGAACTGGAACTCATCTTTCCTGACAATGTCCCTGCTCATCCCTGTGCGTCTGGGAGGGTGCTGGGGTGTTGCTGCTAATGGAGTTCTTCACCTGAAGATCTGAAAATTAATCACATATTGACTGGTGGGTTTAGCTCTTATCTTTAGATTTCTGGTCATTTGTACACATGAGGCTGACCAGACAGGTTTCTTCTAGATCTTCTGGATCCTTTTATTTTTCATTTGGTAGCACTGTATTGTCTACAGGCATTCTTTTCATTTAAGGCCATATAAATGAAGTCACTGCACAGCTCCTGAAAAGAGTCGTGTATTTGGGAGAAAACCTATTTTATTAAGTCTGTCATAAATTAAAGATATTTGTGCCTGCGTCTACAGTTACAACATTTTTTTTTTGCTTCCTGTTCTCTTATGTGATTCTTTTATGTCAGACAAGATGGTAATGTACATAAATTATATTTTATATAGTCTGTCAAGCTTCATAGCAGGTGGTGCTTTGTCTTACTACACCATAGATGGAATGCTTTGAGATCAAAGCATATCTTACTGCACAGGAGGATGCCAAGAGACTCTCTCCTTCATGACAGGTGATAAATGATTTCAACATTTGAGCAAGGTGGCTGCCTTTACCTGGAAAATCAGAATTGGCAATGGTAATTAAAGAAACTGCTCATATAGAGACATCAATGCTTGAGTGTTATGAGCAGTCTGAGACTGCTGTGTGGATCAGGGATGTTCATCAATTCATTACAGACTGGATGGGTAGAGCTGGCCTCCAGCTCTGCAGACCAGGCCATTAAAATAAATGTGTTTGATTTACAACTACAGACAATCTGAATTGCTATTTTACTATTGCAAAACTCCAGAGGAGATAAATTGTGCTTTCTAATGACATCATTTTCTACAGGAAAGTACAGCATAAATGCAAATGAAATGTTCTGTGAAAAATGTAATAATCTCAGAAAAAACACAACTCAAATAATTAGAAAAACTAAGTCATCAAACCATGATATTGCATTTCCATATCAGAAGGCTTGATTTTATTTATTTATTTAAATAATTTTTTAAATTTATTTTGAGAATTTCTTCTCTGAAGAAGCAAAACCCATTTCATTTGGAGTTCACTATTTGATTCTCTTAATTCAGTAAGGAATTGTGCCATGATACAACACATCTTACTGCAATCACAGAGTGTGGCTGTGCTGCAGCAGGCAGAGGTGCACCCAGCCAGAATCCTGCTTGGTTTTTATTTATTTATAAATAAAAATAAGGCTTGATTTTATTTATTTATTTAAATATTTTTAAAAAAATTTATTTTGAGAATTTCTGCTCTGAAGAAGCAAAACCATTTCATTTGGAGTTCACTATTTGATTCTCTTAATTCAGTAAGCATTGTGCCATGGTACAACACATCCTCCTGCAATCACAGAGCCCTGAGTGTGGCTGTGCTGCAGCAGGCAGAGGTGCACCCAGCCAGAACCCTGCTCCACACTGACTAGCAGTGGATGCTGGTGGTGAGGAGCAGCCAGGCTCGGGGAGAGGGCAGTTCCTGGGAGCAGCCTCGTGGTTTGGAGCCTTTGCAGGGTGCAGCACCAGGGTTGGTGTTGGTGCTGCCCTGCCGTGGTGGCAAAGTCCTCCTGCCCTCAGCAGTTTCTGAGGGGCTGGGCACCAGGACTTCTCACTGCTGTGGAAGTTGCAGTCTGGATCTGGAAGCTGCAATTCACCCCCAGTAATGCCAGGAGAGAGATCTGGATGAAGAAAGGAGGACAGGGATTTCTCCTGCCTGTAGACAGCTTTAGAAGACACAGTTCCAGAGATGCTGGTGTCTTGTCTACACTACAGCTCCTCATGCTCCACGTGGTTGAACGGGCTTGATCTACTTCCAGTGTGGCCCTACAGCCTCAACTCCCACTTCAGAAGCACCAGAAAGGTGAGTTTGCATGGCTGTTCACAGGTGGCAGATCTGAGGACAGGCAGATCAGGCACACAGGAGCTGCAGCTGTGCTAGCAGGGACCAAGGTGCACTGACTGTGTGCACAGCTCCCACAGCCTTCCTGGTACCATGGTCTGCTCTGTGCCATTAAAATGATTGGTCTTGTTGGTTATGAGTGCATCTCTCTTTTGACAACTAATTTTGAAGAACTGTCGTTTTATAAGTGAGAACATTGAAAATGAAAGAGAAAAAAACCCCAGTTCCTACCGATTGATCATCCCTTTTCTGTGTCCAACAACAGCACAGTAAACTGGAGGTACATGCAGGTACCATATTCCCACTCTCCAGGTACATGCAGGTACCATATTCCCAGTCTCCAGAGGGTTTTAGGAAGCTCAGAGCACAGACATGATTCCTCCCCAAAATTACCATGAGAAATCAGCATCCTACAGTACTGTGTTTTAAGCATTGAAACAATGCAAATGCACCATCCCATTAAGTGGATTTATTAGATCAGTAAGTATTGAAAATACCAAATACAATCACTGTATGGCTGGAAGGGGAAATTTAGCGCTGGTGTGAATTTAGGAGCTCACTGATGAAATTCATGTTAGGCCTCCAGTTTTGCTTAAACAAGTTAAGCCTGGCTGCTTAAACTTGCAGAGTGGCCTGTTGAAATGGAAGGAGTGAGCTCAAGTGGATGAGTCCATCCCGTTCCAAAGCAACACTGCAGTTATCCCAAAGAGATGTTCCAGGCTGGTAGATGACTGTGACCAAAACCAAAGCTTACAGAAGCTGCAGCTACCCAGACTCAGTGCAGCCAAAGGAAGGTACAACTGAGGAGGGGATAAAGCACCCACAACTTCTTTGGGCAATATATTCTAATGCCTCAACACCTTCACAGCAAAGAATTTCCTTCTAATATATAATCTAATCCTACCTTCTTTTAGTTTAAAGCCATCACCCCTTGTCCTATCCCTATATGCCCTTTTGAAAGTTCCTTTCCAGCTTAAATCTCTTTTCAGGCACTGAAAGGTGTGGATAGATAGAATGTAGGAGAATAGAGATAGTGGTGAAGGTAATCTCACCCCTAAGGAGGAGTTACAGCTGTGCTAATTATCAAGAATGAAGAACAAGGCTGCCCTTAATAGGCCACAGCTGGATCCAGTTAGGAGGGGTATTGTAAAAGAGTAGGTTGGCTGGTTAAGATGGAGTTTGTTGGCTGTGTTGGGGAGGAGAAGAAGGGGTTAGTGCTGTGAGGAGCTGCCTGTGAGATATCACCAAGAAGGTAGGAAAGCTTTGCAACAAGATGGCAATAGAAAGGCTGCAATAAGTTTGGAGCCTTCTCTTCTCCAGGTTGAACAATCCCAATTCATTCAGCCTTTTCTCCTGTGAGAGGTGTTCCATCCCTCTTACCATCTTCATGTCCCTCCTCTGGACTCTCACTGGAGACCAGAGCCCTCCTGGTTGTGTCAGGTGTTGTATGTGCTGTCAGCTGTCTCCCAGAAGCCATTTCCTCTGGGCAGAGAGGAAAACTTGCCCTGTTCACATAATGACTTAATTTTCCTTATTTGCAAGGAAGCAACATTTCTTCCTGTGGATGGATGTGGAGTGTGTCCAGGGCTGAATTTCACCCTGGACCACTGATTCTCACAGCAGTGTGCTTTGAACCTCACCCTGGGCTGGGGGTTCCAGGCTCCAGCCACCCCTGTGGAGATGGGGACATTGAGGTGTTTTTGTGCTCTCTTCTGCAGTTTAAGGAGTCCCCTGGCAATTTCTGCTGTTGTGACCCAGTGTGCTCACTCTGGGGGTGAGACCAAAGATGTGACATTTTAAAAATCTCTGACATTATTATGAACTCTCTCTTTCTTTTGCCTTTATCTCCTTCAGTGAGGAACAGTCCTCCTGAGCCCTTTCTTCTCTTCCCTTATGCTGCCTGCAGCTTTTCTCTCAGTGCTTGTAACCCTGTCAGACCCTTATCAGCTTGTGCAGCTCTGTCCATCTGAAAATTGATTATTACCATTTGCCTATGGCTGGTTGTCCTTTTATCTTGCCCCCCAGTATTTTTCATGGCTCCTGTAAATAAGCCCCTTGCCTCTAATGGTGCTGTCACCATCCTCCTCTCCCATGCTGTGCACCACAGGTTCATGTGGATTCTTTCCCAGAAAAGGTAATCTGTTGTTACTCTTTTCCCAAATGCTGGGCTCAGTTGTGGCTTGCCAGGGGATGTGCAGGATATGTGGTTTTCAGTGTCTCCCACTGCAGCAGACTGGGCTTTGCCTCCCATTTCAGGGCTCTTTTCAGTCTCTGTGCATCCCTGCATCAGCCTCAGCCTGTTCTGATTGACTTCCTTTGCTTGGGAAATCCTTGCTCCAGAGTTAATTCTGCTTCTTGCAGTAGCCTCCAAGTTCTAACCCAGACAGTAATTCCAAGAGAGGCTCTTGCCAGGGGTGTGTTCCTGAAGCTCCTGGAGCTGTGCTGTAGCTTTGGCTCTGCTAAGTGAGAAAAAACTTTCCTGTTCCTAGCCTCTGTTTGATAACCTCTTATTTGTCTTTTTAGATTTCAGATGAAGGACAGGACTCACATTTCTACAACGATTTCTTTGCCCAGCAGAGCTGAAGATTATTTGGAGCCTGCAAACTTTCCTGTTCCTAGCCTCTGTCTTATTTGTCTTTTTAGATTTCAGATGAAGGACAGGACTCACATTTCTACAACGATTTCTTTGCCCAGCAGAGCTGAAGATTATTTGGAGCCTCCAATGAATGGCTCTTTCTCCTGCCTCTTCTGCCTTTGTCTTGCAAACTCTCTCAGCCTTTACCATGATCACTCTCAGTACACCACAGTTTATACCCTTTTCTGGTATCCTTTTCAACTCCAGCATGCTTCAGCCCTGCCAGGAATTTTTGCACCTCTGATCTCACACAAAGAATGTTTCAGTTTGTTTTGACCCTGAGGCTGGGTGCAGATGCTCTTGCTACCCTCAAAAATCCTTCTGTTGTCTCACTTACCAGAGCCCAAATAGCAGCTCAAGGAGGATGGTGGATGCTTTGGATTTCCATCACCTGGCACCTTTCTGTGCCCCAGGAACTTGACCAGCTGTGGAGAGTGAATGGCTTTTCTCCTGGGGTCCTTGGTCATGCACAGCCCTGGGGCTGCAGAGCGGCTCTCCTTGTAGAGAGGAATCCAAATCCCTCTTTTCCAAAGGTAATAATGAGGCAGTGGTTTAAAGTGCTTTTCTTAAGCTCAAAGGTACCTAAATTTATATCTGTATGAGTCTTTAATCTCTTTCTTTACCTGAAGCCTGCCTCTGATTTATATTTGCAGTTTAAGGCATATTCTATTTTAGAAAGATATTTCTGCTTCTTTTCAGAAAAAAAACCAAAATCATAAAAAAATGCATAAGATGCCAAAGCTTTACTCACACCAAAACCCATAACAAGGTCTATTTAATTCCTTATTCTAGGCTAATGTTCTGGTGGAATAATTAAATTCTAATGTCCTTTCAGACTGAATAAAGGGCAGTACCCTGAGGAACTTCAGAGAGCTTCACCTCTGCTGTGGACACCAAGAGTCAAAGCATCCAGCTGCCAAGGACCAGGCAGTGGTGGCACCAGATTTGCCCCTGGTGCAAGGTCACAGCTTAGAGCAAAAGCCACAGAGCATTGCTGGCTTTCATTAGGTGAGGATCTAGCCCCTGGGCTGGCTCATTCCACTGGCTGAATTGCATCATTCTGCAATTTTGGTGTCTGCCAGCATGGGCCCAGTATTGCCTTGAGGCCAGCTCCTTGTGCCCATGTGTGGGCACGTCCTTGTGGCTCTGCTTCCACCTCCTCCAGGAGTTCCTCCAGGATCACAAGGACTGGTGTGTGCACAAGGACTGGACACCAGCATGGATTTCAGTGCAATTTGTGCTAAAAAATTGCTCACTTCTGGCTCTGTCCAGTAGGTGGGATATTTGACAGGGAGCCTGGTGAAGTCAGGATTTCGTTGAATTGGCCAAAATGACCAAATGTCTGAAGAGCTACCTGCAAAGAGGCATTAAAATGCACAGGTTTGCAGCTGGGGGTGCAGTCTGAGCATCTGACCATTCCACTATAATGACTTTCGTCCTAATAATAACTTAAATGGTTTCTTAAACATTAACTTGAACTTGCTCAAGGGAATGGCCTTTCTTTCCTTATAATAATTTCACATGAAGTACAGCATGAACGTTGGAGGGTAACTGGAGTTAATGTCAATTATGAATCACCAATTTCCTGCTCTAAATAGCATTTCTTCTCAGAAATTTCCCATATGATGAGTTGCCCTGCAGATATAACCCAAACTGGCTAGCGGAGACTGAATTTCATTTGGGGCTTCCTTTTAAAACATGAGGTGTTGCACAGGGAGTGGCCACAAAATCCTGAGTCATAGACAAATGATTTCATTTTAATTTTTCATGGTACATAACATAGGAAAACATCTTCTCCACTTTGCTTATTGCATTTTTACTGCAAGAAAAGAATATTGTGTGGGTGTTGGCAGGAGGCTGCAATAAAATAAGGTTGCTATTGTTAGTAGCTGTCTGTAACTTGCCAGGTCAGTTTTACAGCTCCAAGCAAATTTATGGGTAGTTTTTTTGTCATTATGGCAATGTTGTTCAAACCACAATCATACTTGATGTTATCCTGAGGAAGGCAATGATGCTTTTCTCAACTGAGTGGAGATATTCCTGCTACCTTAGAGTTTTCTCCATCTTGTGCAAAGCATCCTGGAAATGAGGCTGCAGTTTGATGCTCAGTGACATGCAAGACTCAAAGGGGCCCTCAGGATGTGACCCTTGCTGAGGGAAGCTACTTCAAACCACATTTAGAGTCCTTAACCACCAGTTGTATTCATACAAAACTTCCAGCTCTGCCACTGGGTAGTGTTTAGGACTTTCTGCAAACTCAGATTTCTTGAGAAACACTGAAGACAGGAATCAGCAGAAATGTTATTGTTTGTGGTTTGGGATAGTGGGGAAGAGAGATCAGTGTTGATGCCCAAGGTGCACCCCACATCACCCACTTGGGGACATGGAGATGCAAACACTGGAGAAATTTCCACATGCAAGCTTCCACGTTCTTTGGTGCTCTGATAAACATCTGACACACCACAAGTTTTCACAGAGAGATCCTTTCTCTCTCTATCAGGTGCAAGACATATGCTGCAAATTGCTCACTGCACATCAGGTGTCATTATCCCACAGTGTTTGATGCAAAACTTTCCCTGCAGCCTTGGAAAAAGGTGTGATATTTAACACTGACCTATGTGAAACTGGAGACTTTTAGCTGGTAGGTTAAGCACCTACTGCACATGCTTATAAGATAATTTGAAACAACCTTGAAGGTGGAATTCATCTGCCTTAACCAAGGTGTTCAACAGCTGGATGACTAAATCAAGCTGACTCTTGGCTCCTTTTGTTATTAATAAACAACAGATACTGCCAAAAGGGAGCTCCACCTCCCATCAGGAGCAAAATGAGCAGCCCTTCAGGCAGTACCTGTTTGTGGTTCCCACTGACAGAGAGAGGAGCCCAGCTGGGATGGAGGCAGCTGCCTTCAGGAAGGGTGGATAAACCTCATAAGTGCCTGCAGAACTGTTGGTCTATGTTGTTGAAATTCAGGAAAACACAGCAGCTTTCCTCTTTCTCCATTAGGCATAAAGTAGTGGCAGAGGACACCAGAGAGGCACAGCCAGTCACTCCAAAGGGGATGGGACAAGGATCAGGGTGACAACAGAATCTTCCAGGGAAAAGGCACTCCACCTTTCAGCACCCTGAAGATATTTTTACTCTCTAATTTACAAGTTTCTCATAGAATTGAGCTGTTTTTTGTCTCTTAACCCTGATGTTAGTGTCTCCCTGCAGCTTTTCATCCAGCTGCTCAAATTAAATCCATTTTAACAGCAAGGCTGAGATCTCACAAAGAAAACTAAGTTTCTGGACAATTTCTTGGACATGTGAGGAGATGTGGGGCTTGGGCAGGAATGTTGCACCCTATTGCTGTCCTGCAAATTGCAGCCTGAGGAGGCAAGAAGCCACAGAATGTGTTTGCTATTCAGTGAGAGCGTGCTGCCCCACAGGATGTGTTTGCTATTCAGTGAGTGTGCTGTTCCTTGCTCAGCCAGCAGTCTTGTAGGGGCTTTAAAAGCAGTTGAAAAAAATGTGAGAGTGAGCAAAGGGCAAAGAGTTTAAACCCACATAATCAAGAGATGGGGGGGATCAAGGAGCTGATAGTTAAGTCAGGGAAAACCTGAGTGGGTAACCATGAGGGACATGAGGAAAAAAATGTAAGAATCTAGGTTTCTTCACTTGTCCTGTACAAACTGGGGCTCCTGGTGAGTGCAGGGCAGCATGGCTGTGGCTTTGTGTGCCTGAACCACTCATGAAAACCTTCCCATGCCACAGCATCACCCGCCTCAGACATGGCCCCAACGCTGTTCATCCAGGATCTCCCCTGGCACACAGCATTGCCAGGCTCCTCACTGGTCTGTTTAAAGCACTGATAGTCCACAGTAATCTGTGCCTTGTGGGCAGCACACTGCTGAGGAGGTGACCCTACCTGGCCAACTGCTTCTTCCTGCTGGAGCAGCCAGGGGACACCAACTTCTGCTCCTCTTGCAGCTGCATTTTCAAGTCAGCCTAAAGGCTAAGTACTGTCCACAGGCAATATGTCTCTCTGTCTCAAAATTAATAAGCATATAATTTAGACCTAATTTTCACAGACTTCTCCATAGCAGCCTTATCCCCAGATGACAGGAGCCTTGCTGTAATAACAGCATTTGTGTGAATTACTGAATAAACATTTCCATTTACTGTTTCTTAACAGCACACAGTCATTAATACATACAAACATTGAAAAAAGAGACCGATTTAGTTTACAGAAGATTATGTGTGTTTAGGTGTTTAAATATCCTTGCATAACAAATTTGAGATAAAGCACCATGGGGAGAAAGATGAAAAGCTTTGAGTGTCTAAACAGACTTCTGTGCCACCTGCTCCTTCATTGCTGTAAGTGGTTATGTAGTTTTATTTATTTGGAATATTATTTGCCTAATATTTTTTGTTATCATTAAAATGATAGAAAAATACTTTCTGTAAGAATTCTGAGTACCTTCTACATATACAAAGTGTAAATTCATAATATGAGTACTACATTTTTTGTTGCTGCAGATTGCCATTACAATGCTTTCAGCTCCTCCTACATTCACAACTATGAGAGGAATACTGATGGCCAATCCCCAAATATAAACCCTCCTTCATCAATTCAATAATGGAACAAAGCATGGCCTTTCCCTGAACTGCATTCCTGTGCATCCCACTCCCTCCAACTGCTTCCAGCAAAGGCTGCAATGTCTGTGCCTGTGTGTGAGTGTGTATCTACACTTAAAGGTTGTCCTTGTGCTCCTTTCCTGGTCTTTGCAGACACAACCAGCACAGATACCAAGCAATGCTGTTCTGACAGATTTTGATGATTTTGAGGTCTGTTACCTGCTGTCTCAGAATGTCAAAATTTCCCGGGGGAGGCTACAAAGTGGCAGCACTGGAAAATCCTTAAGATGAAAATGAAATATTGTGTTTTCTGCACAAGTCTGAATGCATTTCACAACACATGCATGATGGAGAGGTGAAATCCTGCTCCCTTGAAGAAGGAACGTGGGCTTGATGATGCCAACAGGGCAAACGTTTGGGTCCCATTGAACTGCAGCCAGTGGTAGTTCAGTGCTTTTCTGAGGACAAACATCAGTCTTGTAGGTCATGTAGTGGTGGTGGAATAAAGAATAGGATCTCTAGCTCTTCCAAACTACATCCTGAGACTACAAGGAAGGGATTTATCTTACCTGATTCTCTATTAAAAAAAAAAAAAAAAGTTCAACTGAGTCACCAGAATATTTATGGTTGTTTACAGAGAGTAAAACTGCTATTGATGTCAATCTGAATTGGGCCTGTACTGGAAGTAATTTGGAATGGAAAGTCTACATTTGCTTCTGGAAGAGCCTAAATTTAGTTTTCAGGCCAATACTTCTACGTGAGATAAGCCTCTTTTGAAGGGAACTCAGATCAGAACTGATGGGAGCAGAATACCTTAAATCTTCTGGAAATATTATCTTATATCTGGGGTCATCTCAGATGTCTAGTGGTCTTTGAAAACTGAGCTCTGAGCTCCTGTTCTTTCTGCTTTTATTTGTTTCTTCAAAATGTCTGGTTTTATGGGTGGGATTAAGGCACAGCATTTGAGAGAGGCTAAAGATTTATGAGCAGCTATGAAAAAGTTATGGACCACAGTGTTCTTGAGTTGGGGGGAGGCTACATTTAATGTTTCTACTTTTGAGCTTGTGATCATGTGCAAGTTCATTCAGAATGCCACAAATGAGAGTGTCAGTTTATAAGTCACCAAGCTGTGCAGTCAATTAATTGCTGATTAACTTCCACTGGCTGCCAAACAGAGTCTGGGAGCTGAAGATAAAAAAATTGGAAGTCACTTTTGCTGATTTTCCTGTATTAAGGGTTTGTGTTGTGGTAGCAAACTGCTGAGCACTACATCTCAAAAATACCACTGTTTGAGGAATTATTGATAATTGTTTAGTATGCTTAGTACCCCACAAAAAAAAAAAGTACAGATATTGTCACCTGCAGATGACACAAAGATAAGAAGCGTAAGTGGTGCCAGAAAAAAACCCTAAAGCAGCATTTTCAGTGAGGAGCACGAGTAGGATATCTACTGTCTCCTGGAGGATTTCATCCAGAAGCTACTTTGTCTTGCACATGGGAGGTTCTTAGGGAAAGCAACCAGCGTATTTAAATCACTTTATTGCCAGAGGACAAAGACAGACAGCACAGCAGTACAATGACAAATAGCCTTCATTTTAAAGGAGGGTGTTGGCTAAATTAAAAAAGGTTCCTGTGTGTAGTGTCTCTGTTTAGGGTGGGAGCTGTGCCAGAGCAGCAGTCTCAGCCTGTGGTTGCACTGAGGTGAAGGTGCTGCTGGGCTTTGCCACCACCCACGCTGGGTGCCCTCAGTGGCATCTGCAGGGAAACACAGAGCTGGGACACGTTTGGTCAGGGAGAGAAACACAAGGTTGGCTCAAGAGGCAAAACAATGTAAACACTGAATATGAAGGGAGAAATGTGCAGCAAAACTGACATCCTAAGAATTTTGGTCCTAAGTGAGTTGTTTGTTCATCCCACAATTCAAACCTGGCTGTGCAGCAAAGCAAGCCAAAGAAAGTTTCCTTTATTGTTTCCATGATGCCTACTCATCTAAAAGCCATCTCCCTTTTAGATTATTCTATTTCTAATGAATAATTCCCATCTGTTCTTTGATCTTATACCACATAAGACATTTAGCTAATAACATCATCCATCAAATACCAACTTGTCTTTAGAGTTCAAACACAATTGACACAGAGCCCTGTCCATCTGCTGGCCAGAACAGATCCAGCTTATGAATGGCCAGCTATGTTGCCTATTTTTTAATTAACCAGCTTAGGTCTGTCCTTCACACAATCCTGCAGGATGACTAGGGGGCACTCCACAGGGAAGTGAAACACCCTTCTCTGCAGGGAAGAGGGTTTGGTGCATCCAGAACTGTGATGTGTTGTAAGTGATGTTTTCCAGTGGATGGAGACTGCCTTCAGCCTCTCAGAACTTTTTAAAAATTTTTTTCCTATTTTTTTTTCATTTTTTTGCATACACCCATAATATTTTATGAAATATTTTAAGGATAACTTCTTTCAAACTTGGCCTTCGTCAGAGAAAGGTGTCGTCAGAGAAAGGTGTGTAAAGTAGAAAGACAATGTTTTCTTCTCTGAGTAAAATTCTGAATTTATTTGACAGAAACTTCAGCAGGGGAATTGCAGATTTACAGAGAAGTATTTATATAGAAAATGCTTGCCTGCTTACCCAACTGAAGAGCCAGGGAATGTCAGATGATTTAGTTGACCAATTGTGGTGAAGCAGCATATCTTGAATTAAGGATATCTGAGATCAATCACAGTTTAAAAAAGCCTAAGAAAAACTGGTCAGAAAAAAAAGGAGATTAATGAGTAATCCAGGGAGCAGGTAGTTTTTCTATGGATATTTTCCAAGTGCAAACAGTTATCAAATTCTTTAAATCATTACTGTCAGATTTTTCACTTTGCTCCATTACCTTGCTTCTCAGTGGTTTGCTTTATCTTGCACATGGTCCATTTGTTTAGGAAGGAATTTGATTCAGGATTTATATTCCACTGGTTTACACATGCCACAGCGTCCTTATCTCCAGATCTGAAACAATAACAGCAATTAAAACAGCGCCTACATTTCCTTCTATTTCCTGGCTTGCCAGTAATAAGAAGTCCCTGCAGAGGGAAGCTTGGCTGGTGGTGTTTTGTGATTTCTCAGATAACAAGAGCTTCACATTTCTGTGGAATTCCCATTTGCCAGCGAGCTGCTGCTGCTGCTGCCCTGATTGATATATGACTGCAATGGCACTTTTCCATTTGACATTCCCCCTCTCTCCCTCTCTCTCCCTCTCTCCCTTAAACAACAGCCCTAACTTTTGTGTGTTGCAAATATAAAAGACAAGCCATGTGACGGGGGGGACAGAGGAACAAAAGCATTTGGAAGTAACAGGACCTCTTTCAGCTCTCCAAAGGGTTTGAGGGAAGGAAGGAGTGGTGCATTTTCCAAAGGTAAGCATGCAAATAAGAGATTCCTACAGATTTTGAGTGTTACACGGACTTAAACGGTGTGCTTAATCTCTTTATCTGACATGTTCTCCTTGTACTGTTTTTTTTAAATTAAACTGTGTTTAAATGGAATCAGCACAGCTCTAGTCCCTGTGTCTCCTTATTCTTGTGTCCTTATCTGAAGGTTGCCTTTATGTGGTCAAATAGGTGGCCCAGGGTGCTTCTGAGCAACTTGGTTAAACACCTATTCTTGCGAGCATGCTGAGCTCCGGTCTGCAGCTCAGTGCTGGCCATAGCTTGTGGCTCGGGACTGAGTGGACATGCTGGTCTCAGCCCTGAATTCCCCGAGAGAGCTCTGGTATGGCCAGCACCCCCTTTGTGCCCCTGCAACAGGGCTCTGCGAGCACGGGCAAGCCTGCTGCTTTAAAGCTGGACTGTTTACTTCTGTCACTACTTACGCCTGCTGTTCTCTTGCCAGTCATCCTCTGGAGCGCTCAGAATAATCTGAAACAACAGGCGATATTTATTTCTAACTTTGCGTCTCACGCTTCGCGGGAGCACTCGTAACTCGCACATTATTATTTATCCAAACTTCCGCAAGGCTTTCCAATGGACTGGTTGAGGACCAGGACAGATTTAGCACGCACTCTTCATGGGCTGGGAGCCGTGAGGAGAGCCCCGGGGTGCTTTGAGGGGTGTATCTGGGGGGTGGCACGGAGCGCTGCTGACACCGGAGGATGCTGCGCGACCCCGGACCGCCCGCTGAAGGAGAGAGGGAGGCTCTCCTCCGCTCCCGGCAGATCATTTCCCTGTGTGTCAGCGCCAGAGGCACGAGCATGACTGCTCTCTGTTTCCCTGGGACGAAGGAAGAGCTCCGCTGCCGTGGCCGGGTGTCAGGGTAGGGTGGCTGCGGGCTCGGGAGCGGACACTGCCCGGAGGAGCGAACTCCCGGCCGGGACCAGGTGAGTGAACGCATCTGTAAAACTTCAATGGGACCAGCAGCAGAGAGCAGAGTAACAAAGAAGACCAGTCTCAGGGCTGGGTTAGCTGCTGCTGCAGTGTCACACGCAGTGTGTACAGGGCGGGGGGAGATTTTCTTGTGACAAATCTGGATTTGCGAGGTGGGGTGTGTGTGCTCTGTGTGTGTGTGCACTGACTCTCGGGGGACTGCCAGGCAGATTTCTTATCCTGCCCTGCAAGTTCATTGAAATTTCTCTCATACCCTCCCTATAACACATCTTACTTGTTTCTGCCAGGGAGAGACAGCATGGCAAGTAACTCCTTAGGGTTTCTGCAGCTCTTTAGAGATTAAACAAATATTTTCTATATGCTACATGCTACTTACAGTTCCTAAAGTTTTATAACTGTGGCTGAGAGGAAGGAACTCTGCCTGTTGAAAAAGGACTGGCAAAAGGTTTTTTAAAACCAGTAATAGGACAAATTCACTTGAAGGCAAATGATTATTTAAAACCAACAGTGGGGACAAACTCACTTGAAATCTGTACTTTATTGCAAAGTTATTTTCTAATAGAAGCAATCCAGCTGCCTGGTGTGGCAGGCTGTGACAATCACAGTGCTGTTATTTGTTCCTCCTCTAAAGAATATAACTACATTTTAAGACCTGTACCTATTATCCCCACCGCCCCCCTCCCTTTTGAATTACTAATAATGCTCACTTTTGCTCTTGCTGTGGGACCTTACTCATATTTGTGAGTAATTATACACATGAATAATTTCCTGGACCTAAATAGAACTATTTGGTGAGTAACTACTTATCAGCTTGAATCAGGGATTCCCAATGTGACTTATATATACAGTGATATGCTCTTGCTGCTAATGAAATCTTATTTTGTATTCTAAAACAATGCTGTAAGATTTTCCAGTTAAAAACAAATGTGGAAGCAATAGGTATTTCAAGCTTACAAAGTAAAATTTGCAATTTGATTTAGGGACAGGGTATAATTAGGGGCTGCTGATGATTAGTTACAGGCTCATTTTGCTACCTGAGGGTGTCCCATGTAGGTTTCCTGGGTTTGTGCAGTGCCTGGTTTGGGCCAGATTAATGTGTGCTGATGCCTGGCCTTTGCAGAGCAGGATATTTGTTATGGACAGTCTTGGGTGCAGTTTGCAGTAGCAATACCCCAGGCAGCTCCTTTGGCATGACGGCTGATACCACAAAAGCCATCTTCCCCACTGGAAGCATCCCTCACTCACCTTTGAGGCTTGGTGGCATCTGCACATTCTTGCCTTCTTGCCTGGCCAGGGCTGCAGTCTCTCCTGCCCAGGTGGGAGGGAGATGAGCCACCTCCTTGGGAGCTCACACTGATGCCTGTGTTTGACAGGGAACCCTCCCGTGGTTGGCTTCATTTCCCATTTCTCCTGGGGCTGACTTTGCTCCCTTCCTGGCTTGTCAGCTCTCAGATGCACTAGGAAGTGCTCAGGATTGTCCTTGGAACTTGGAGAGAATTGACTATCTATGGTGAAAGCTTGCATGAAACCACTGAGACATTAATTTTTGCAACTTGTCTGGTGGATTGTTTGTTTAACTGAAAGAAAACAAAGTCCTCTCTTTCCCCCTCCCCACCTTCCAATCACTATTTTAATCACAATTATAAATATTTGATAGTTATATTTTAAGTATTCCAAATTTCTCTGTCTCATACTCCTGGAGAGACTTGTCCCTGTGAGTTTTAGAAAGGTTTTGCTACATGAGACTGTAGCCCCCTGTTATTTGAGCAATCCACCTCTGGAAGCCACATCAAAGAAAGACACCAAGTCCCTGTGGCAGCAGCTATGGAGTGACTTGCTGGGGCGAAGGATTTTTCCCTAACCCCATTCACTGAGCTCTCAGAGTCCTGAGGGTTTATAACCCTTCCAAAAACTCCTCAGAAATGAAACCCCTGTGACTGTAACCCCCCCATACACAACAGGCCCAGCTAAACTTTTGCCCTCTGTGATATCTTGTTCCCCCGGATCATTGTCGCTTGTGTAAACACGTGTTTCTTTTCATCAGTGTTAAGTGTTCTGCCTCTCAGCTCCCCTGCCCTTCTCCATGTCCTGGTATCTCAGGATGGGGTGAATAGCCATGTCCAGATCACCTTTTTTTCTGCTGCCTGACTTCACACTTGACAGTCCTTTTGCTGAAACTCAACTCAGTGGCAGGAGAATGGATTAGTAGGGTCAGGTTAGCTCAGGTGTCTGAGCCAAGAGAAACCCCATTTTGACTATGCTTCTGTGCATATAAAGAGAAGTTGCAGTCTCTGCTGGCTGTGATCAGCTGTTATTTCCTTTTTATATGTGTCAGTGTGGAACATATTAAAATTTCTCAGTAGTGGTATGTTAGGAATCCCTCTGATGCCCCACCTCTAACTTAGCAGAACAATAAAAGCAAGGTTGTAGTAAGCCTTTGAGCAGCTGGTCGTCTATATATTCCTCCTTTTCTCACATAATCTAATTCAAACTATTATCTGGGTAGCAGTGGCACTACCACTTCCAGACACCATCAGTCCTTGTCCTGTTTGCTGGAATTTCATTGTGTGGTATGGAGATCCTTTCAACTAGAGTGTAGCTTCTCTTCTGGTGTGAGAGCAGGGGGCTGCTGGTGCCATGGAGACACTGGTCCCAGGAATTCCTCCTCCTCATTGCTATTTTTCAGCTTCTCTTTGTTATTTTTCTAGCGGCATCAATCATTTTTACGGCTCACGCTTGTCACATTTTCGTGCTTGTTATTACTGAGCTGCAGACTGTGTCGGGCCGAGGCAGCACAGGTTACGTTGCCCTTTAAGACATGTTGGTTGAGGATCTGAGTTAATGCCTCAGCTCTGGTTTGGCAAAGGTTAAGCATACCATGGCAGTGACAATCACATTGCTGTCATAGCAGCACGGCTCAAAGGGAGTGGGACCTAGGGGAAAGCTGCTCCCCTTGTTAGAAGACACAGAATTGTTACCATGAGCCAAATATTTAGGTTCCCTAATTATCAGAGGATGAGGTATATGGATGGTGGCCTGAATGTTGCCTGTGTATAAAAGAGGAAAGGATTTTGCCCCTGGGGTCAGAAGAGAGGGAACATCCCCTTCAATCATGTGCTGTCTCCAGCATGCATAACACTCTCTGCTGGTCCCATTGGCAGGGATGTGTTTGCTTAATGTTAAAGAATAAAAAGACCCATTCCTACTCCTGCATCTATTGATAACTACAGGCCTCTGAGTTCACTGGAAAAGACAGAGAACAAAAACTGCCCACCTGCTTGTAACAAACTCCAACAGGTAGAGGACACATGCCTGAACGCCCTAGACCTCTCAGCAACTTGTAATTTGGCCAAGAGTAATTTTGCCTCCTGTTGGGTCATAAGACTGAAGTAGAGGTAATTACTGAAGCAAATCCTATAGCTAATGCTTGGCTGGGAACACTTGCAGTGTAGCCAGCAGCCACCCTTGCTGGTTTGCCTCCTGAGAGGGATAGGCAGCCCTAGACTGCTCAGCTCTGCACCTGGTGCTTCACCAAGGAGTAATCCCATCCAGCACCCTCTGGATGGATGACCAAGTGGAAAATTGTATTCCTCTGCTGTCTGAGACTCGAGACCATGACTACTCTGCTATTCAGTGAGGCACAAGAATAAGGAAAGAATCCAAGGCTGGCATCACCTCACCATTAAAAGGCTCTACTCCCTCATTAGAGAGATATCCCATGCATGCCCCTAATCAATCTATTTAAAGCTTCCTGGAAGCAGGAAAAGGAAAGAATAAAAATACAAGCACTCTTTTGTCCCCCAGCAGTTATTCTTTGGGAGTGCATTAAACCCTTTTCTCCGTGCTGGCTGTGCCTGTCTGCTGGCCGGGCGCCAGCCTGCAGTACCCACTGGAGTTTGTTATTTCAACTGCTGAGCAGGAAGGCACCTCCTGTTCCCCCTCTCCTAGTACCTGAAAGGCTGGAAATGTTCTTGGGAACTTCAAAAGCAGAGGGAAGTTCAGGCAGCTCAAGTGCCATTCAGCTGGATTTCTTCCACCTCATGCACCAGGTCCCCATGGCAGGAATATTTTTGGGGCCTTAAATGAGCCCAGGGAACCAGTCCCATGTGTGCTCATCCCACGTGTGCTGAGGCTCCCAGGGTGCTTCCATTATGTTTGCTGTAATTACCATGTTGCTTCTTATGCTTCACATACCATGGTCTTCCTATTTTTTTATTTTTTCTGTCTCCTGTCAGTCACAGGCATTCATCTCCTGAAATATTAAGACTTAAGGAAATTTCATAGTAAAAAATGGTTTCCAGGAGTTTTTCTCATCACAGCTTTAGCAGGACCAGAAGATGGACTTCTCTACCATGGACAACCATATAAAGAGGTTTAAATTTCCTTCTTTCAAGCCTGTGTTCCTTCTTGCTGCCTTTTTCCTTCCCCTCTCCTCTTGCCCACCAGCTGCTGCCAGCTCTGGCCAGGACCGTGTGTTGTTTGTGTAGCTTCTGTGCAGGCACACACTGCCCTGCTGTGTGATGCGTGGATGGAACTCCTGGACCATGGATGAAGACATTCCCCTTGGCATGGAAGAGGACAAGCTCCAGCACAGCTGGATGTCAGGAGAGCAAAACCTCTTAAGCACAACGAGACCTTGGGGAAACATTCACTTATTTAGAGCTGTAAGGGTCTCACTCAGTATTTGGTTTGGTATTTGCCTTGCCTCAGGATGGGAAGAAACCTGTTCAAATGTTATGTGGAGGTATTTCTCAGACAACTGGGGTTGCCTGTGCTCACCTGCTGCTGTCTGGCCACTCCGTGGCTCTGTCAGGTGTTTTGACAGGCAGCTGCAGAGTGAAGTGAGGATTTTTGATAGCATGCACAGGAGACCAGCTCCTACACTGCTGGCACAGAAATGACCACAGTAAAACAGCTAGATAAGAAGATGATCACATTTACAGAGCTAAAAGCTGGAACTGACAAAGGCTCTGAGGTGGTTCTACAGAAAGCAGGGTCAGACACAGCCTCTCATCTGCCTCTCCTACTCCATGAACTGTTTTTTGGAATGGCTCAGATTGTCACTGATTCAGTCCCCAGTGCTTCCCAAGCTGTTCCCAGGCATGGTGTGGATGGCTGCGTGGGCTGGGAGCCACCAGAGTGCTGTGGGTGCTGAAGGATCTTTGGGAACAGACCACGCTGCCTTTGTCATGGAGAATTCAACCCTACAGAACAAACCCTTGGGGAGCCTGACTGAGTAATTTGCCCATCACAGTTGTTTCCAGTCCAATCAAGACCTTGGAGAGTGAAGTTCCAAAATCCTTATCTTCCTGGAAAATCAAAACTTTTTAAAATTTGATAAAATTCTTGAGAAATCCATTTTTGTCTCATGAAGAACTTTGTGGAGCCTTTTTTCTCAGAACAGCAGCAGTGAATTGACACACACGCACATATATGTACATACGTGGTTAGTGACACTTTTTTAGGTCTGGAGTTTGGAGAAACTGAATAGTCTTGCAACTCTTCTGTTTACATAACAAATTCAGATTGAGGGAACCACATGGTAGGATCCAAGTAATTGTGTTTACTAAATGTGCACAGCATGCAAGGCCAGGCTTAAGTTATATACACACACTGCTGCTTCAACGGGATTTTGGCAGCCTCCAAAACACAAAAAGCATTAAGTGACTTAAATGGCACCCTCATCTTCAAGCAGGAGTCTCAAACACAGAAAATGCCCAGCAAATGAAGGCCAAGCTGAACACATATGCATGCCTAATATAAAATTTGAGAAAGTTCTTGAGAAATCCATTTTTGTCTCATGAAGAACTTTGTGGAGCCTTTTTTCTCAGAACAGCAGTGAATTGACACACATGCACATATATATACATACGTGGTTAGTGACACTTTTTTAGGTCTGGAGTTTGGAGAAACTGAATAGTCTTGCAACTCTTCTGTTTACATAACAAATTCAGATTGAGGGAACCACATGGTAGGATCCAAGTAATTGTGTTTACTAAATGTGCACAGCATGCAAGGCCAGGCTTAAGTTATATACACACACTGCTGCTTCAACGGGATTTTGGCAGCCTCCAAAACACAAAAAGCATTAAGTGACTTAAATGGCACCCTCATCTTCAAGCAGGAGTCTCAAACACAGAAAATGCCCAGCAAATGAAGGCCAAGCTGAACACATATGCATGCCTAATATGGGGGGCTCAGGGAACTAACTAGAAGTACACCATAAATGAGCTTTCCCACTGCTCCCTTCCCACCTCCCAGGGTAAAAACTGTGCAGATCCAATAGACCTAGGGAGAATTGCTCAGCTCTTTATTTTTTCCAAGACACATAGCAAAAAGGGAATTTCTGTTTACGTTCTCACAAAGTGACTGGTTAAATAATTCCAGATGATGGAATGTTCTTCTGTCCTCAAAGCAAAACAAAACCTTAGCCTTCACCACTCTCCAAATGATATTAAAACTATGATAAGAAATCATTATTATTCAGAAAGCAGTTAATGAGAGCGTGGATTTGGAAAAATAACCCTAACTTTGCACCCATGTCCATATGCAATGCAGTCTTAGACTGTTGTTAATACAGTTTTTCTTTGTGATGTCTTCTATTTTTCCATGAAGTTTTTAGGCTACCAGCTGTAGCAGTTTTAGGTAACAGCTGTAACAAGCCTTAGTGTGTTATGTCTCTATGAAATCCTGAAAACTAGGTATATGGAAAGGAAACGAAGCCATTGCTAACAAAATGTACTTCCCATATCCCAGTGAATTCTGAAAAAAAATGTGAAGTAGTGATTTTCATCCACTATTAGGCCATATATTTTTGTAGCAAATTTGCAGCCTGAGGATATAAAGTTACATTTGCATCTTTTTCTTTACAGGATGGTGTAAAGTGGGAGGGTTTAGGTTTCCTTTTGGTTAGCTTGGCAGACGAGCTATCTACCACAGGTTTTGCATGGAAAGAAAGTGAGGAAAAAACAGCTGAAATAGAAGAAAATCTGCTCCATGAATTTGCTGATTTTAATAAAAAAGGATATTTTCCAAATGAAACAAAATGTCATTGTAATGATGATTTATGAGCACTTGCTTCTGTTCTTTGGACAGAAGTATAGACTGGAAACTGCTTATGCCAATCCTGATAGCATGTGCTATCTAGGATTTTATAATTTCGGATACCATTTCAAAAGGAATGCAATTTTTAACTTAAAGAAATAATAATAATGCTAAGTTCAAGTGAAATGCCATTGCTCAATATCAGCTGGAAATGGAAAATATCATGCCAACGTACTTCATCATGGTGATGTACCTAAGTGAAAATATTTTGATTTTTTTTAACAGAATCAAAAATCTACACCTTAACTTCCATGTGTTCAATATTACTTTTCCTTCCATATATGTTATATATAGCATATGTGTTTGAAAAATGTATGTGCCTGCTTCCCATAGTTATGTCAGAAGATACACCTACACATTTCACCAGTATGTCTATAAACAACTGTAACCACTTATTTCACAAGAGATGGATCACACTTACAATGATTTTCTCTCTTTTTTCTTACAAATATGTGATACTTTTTACTTATTTCAAAGTATTGTTACCAAAACCTGCTACATTTCTTTCTTTGTGAAGTATCAGGGCAATTTTAAAAGGCTGTGGAAGTGTTAATACTTTTTGTGCTGTGCTTATCCTGGGGAAGGTACAGCCATGTTGCTTTTCTCACACTTTTCCCTGTGTCTTTCCAGCTTTCTCAGAGACTTTTCATGAGGCAGACTCTGTGTCATCCAATTATTTCCTGAAGAAAACTAGGCAGATAAGGCTTTGAAAACTGAGCCAGGACTTCAGATTTCTCTCACTGTATTAAATCACACTGATCAAAACCATGGAAAGATATAGAAGCACAGAATTAACAGTGGGACAGAGAGAATGGGAAATGGGGATCCCTGGGTGTAGTATCACATGAAATGAGACCGTCTAATATCAAGTAAATTTATTTGGACAGAGAGGGAATTACTGGGTGTGTAATAATGATTAACTATGTTGGAGGGAGACCTTGCCAAGCAGCATGTTTTGGTCAGCCTCTTTATAAAAAAGAATAGGAATGTAGGTAAAAGGTTAAACATGGAGAAAAAAATAGTGCATCCCTCCTCCCGTTAGCTAATCCTTGGGCATCATCTGCATGAACTGGAGTAGCAGAGTTCACTTCGGGGAGGGAGTCTGTCCCAGCTCCCATGACCCAGAGATTTCTCTCCTATGCTGCTGAAATGTTTGGAGGGGTATTTATTGACACGAATGAGACTGTGCATAATTGTATCTGAGATCCTAAGTGTTTAGTGTTGTTTGTTTAAGTTCTTTATACTGCAAAGCCATAGTATGTTTTTAATGCAGCATTTGCTGAGGAAAATATACCAGGTCATGTGTCAGACTCTGGGAGAAAAAATATATTGTCATTTAAATCCACAGTCACATAATTTTTCCTTTCCTGCTTAAGCACATGGATAATAGCCTGAAACAACAACAACAAAAATGTCTAATACACAGAGCATCTTTGTCTCTCTAACACGGAGAGCATCCCTAATAACATTTCTTCCCAGCATGAGACTTTGGCTGTCACATCAGCGCCATCCCAACTTGGATGAACTCTGGAAGTGTTTGTCACTCCTCTCACAGAAGTGGTGGAGGAGGTTATAAAGCAATATACAAATCATCAAGCACTCTGGTGGGGAGGCTGTTTGGGAGATGAGTATCAGTCAGTTTAGAGGACTGCCAGCAAACCAGAAAACAATTTTGAAAGAGGCTTGTATAAGGCAGTAAATGCACACATCAGCTCTTTAAATACTCAAGAGGCTCTGCCAGAGCATTTCTTTGTGAGTAGAGAACTGTTTTATCTTAAGTTTCTTCCGAAAGTCTTTGCACTTTTAACTGTACTGATGAGTATCCTTTGACTAGCCTTCATCGGGCTGTGTTTAGATGGATAATTCACAGCTCTTTCAAGTTATATCTGTTTGTAGTAAAAGTGAAATTAATCACCCAGTTGGGACTACGGGTTTGTGAGAAGGATCAAGGGACTGTGAAGAAGCAGCTGATGGAGATACTCTCCTTCCCCTGCAGGCACAAAGCTCTGGGCAACGTTTCAGGGGCTGTCCTGTACCTCTTTCCTGGAGAATCTCCTGATCTCCAACATGAAACTGAAATCCAGACGTCTGGGTAGATAACCATATGTCTCCACCTGAACATATTTCTTCCCAACAGATAGCTGGGATAGTACTTGGATATTATGGAATAATAAATGTATTTTTCAGATGCTGCTCTTTAATTAGTTGGGAAGACACTGACACCCAGAAAGTGCTGCCTGACAAGTAAGCAAACAAAGCCTGGATGTGTGTGCATGGGAATTTGGTACTCAAAGGTCAGGACAGTTCAGCCAGAGGCCTGGGTGGTTCCTCATGCAGTGCAGGTCGCTGGGAGACCACTTTGCTCATGGCTTGGCTCAGACCTTCAGCATCCCTCCACCCTGGGGATGTCCCTTGTCCCTGCAGCTGCAGGGCACGGCCAGGCAGACTCCAGAGCCACAGCTCAACCTGCCTCCAGCCTCTCCATGTGCTGCCTGGGCCAGACATTCCCATCTGTAACGTGGAAGGCAGCCAAGCTTTGCCCTTCTTTGACACTTTGAGTGGGTACACAGTCCTTTCGATTTGCAGGAATTTCTGATGGATTTCATCACCAAGTGGAAAAGAATGGCTTGCACCACTTGTGATGTTGAAAGTCAAAAGTCATTTAATCTCTCTTTAATGATAGAACAATGCTAACAATAACAAAGCCTTGACATCTCCTTCCTTAAGGCCATATTCCCTACCTACTGTGGGAATGATGCTCACTATGAACAGGTTTTTTGGATAGCACAGGTCCTGAGTGCCTTAATACTATTTATGTCTATTTTCTCTAGAGGTGTTTTTGCTCAGGATTGTGATTTATGTTGCTTTCATTCCAGCTGTGCGGGAGATTCTTTGATGGATTACAATCTCATCAGACTCCAATTTGAGAAGAAGAATGACAGCTCGGACACTTAAACCAGACTTTTCACCATCCTGGAAAGGAACTGGCTTCCAGAATTTGGAGGGTTTTTGATGCTCTACCTCCCTCTGCTGTTACCAGCGAGAAGTTCCTCGACAATGGGAAATCATGTACTCGCAGCTTCGATTTCCATGCTCTCGCTGCTGGTGATGATGGGAGACACAGACAGTAAAACAGAGAGCTCCTTCCTGATCGACTCCGACCCCAGCCGCTGTATGAGGCACCACTACGTCGACTCCATCAGCCACCCTCTCTACAAGTGCAGCTCCAAGGTAAGGCTGTTAAAAATAGGTTAGAAACTCTTGTAAAATAGTTGGTAATTGTTAAGCATGTACTAGTTTGGTTGTTATATTGTAAAGGGGGTTAAAAGGTTAATTATAAGAAATGTGGTACTCAATGTAGCGTATTACACCTAAGTAAAGTGCAGCACCCCCAAGCAAAATGACCTAGCCTGTAATGGGCCAATCAAGCGCCTTAAACCGTCATTCAAATGAAGGATCCAAAAAGAAACCAATCCAAAGGGACAAAAAACAGGATAAAAAAGGGACAAAAAACAGGATAAAAAGGGGAAGCTGTGCTGTTCCACCTGGAACATCGGGGACATCGCTGCTGAGGCAGCCCCAGCGCCGGCACTGCAGCATCCTCGGCGGGATCGCTCCTGCTTGCCCCAAGGACCCCTTTGCTCTCGGGTTTCTGTGTTCAGGATGACCCTGAGAATCCCTTTTTCCCAGCCCGATGGTTGAAGAAAGAGTCGGGATTCTTCGGCTCTAGTTCACAAGGGTGTTTATTGTCTCTTATCTAAAATATTTTTTCTCAGACATGCAGAGGTCTGATCTGCAGGTCTGTCAAGGGAACACTGCCTGCCCCTGGACTGGTGTCTACATTTTGTACTATGAATTACGTGTATTTTACTTATCATTATTTTCCAATACCTATCACCTGTGTTAGACAGTCTGTCTCTAAACCAATCTAAAAGTGCCAGCATCAACCAGAACATGGAGGTTAGGAAGGAGAAAGAAGGACAGGGAATGCCCAAATTCCTCCATCTTGGGACCCCAAACCCCCACATTCTAAAAATCCCAAAAATTCTACTTTTCACCCTATGATAACTTATGCTACTTAAACTTTTGGGACTTGTAATTCTTCATACAAAGTTGGTAATTTGCTCCATGGGTCAAAATCAGTCACAGGTGCCTTTGGCTGCATGCCAGGGTTTCAGAGCTCCCTGCCAGGGGCTCGAGCCATCCAGGACAGTCAGAGAGACATCCTGGGTTCCAACACCTTGCTTTAGGCCTTTTTATTACAATAAATGCTGAAATCACTTTAGTACTGGGAGTTTAGTTCCGTTTTTAACAAGACTCCCCTCACCTCCTCACAGCTTCGAGAGAAGGGTTGTTAAAATGAGCTATTCTAGGTGATTTTCTCTATGTGAAGTCCTATCTACCAGAATGTAACAGCAGAGACATGCAGATGTGAAGATGTCTTGTGAGTACATAAGAACTGGGACTGGAGATGAAGGCTCTTGACTCACTTTTCAACTTTTCAAAAGGAGAAATTCAAGATGATGGTAAAGCTTATGTGCAGTAAGTTACAAGATTGAAAGGAGCACATTTGGGATCTCAGCTGCTGGCCCCAAGGAGATGAGCTAGTTTGGAAATTTAGATTACCCCAGTCAGCCCATCCTTCAAACAAATGTTTAATTTGGAGCAAGTTCATAGCTATTATAGGTGAAGTGCTGAGATAAAGAACCAAACTGTAAAATGGCAATTACAAAATGGTTGTGAAGAATACTGTTTATTTTCTCCCTGCCCACCCCCTTTTCAAAGCCTTTGTTTACATGCAGAATGACACTTGGATGGTAACTGTAGGGCTTAGGAGCAGACAGAAATACAAGATTGACTTTCATTTGGGATTTCAAGCCTGAAAAGTTTTGTGTCAAAGTGGTTTAGCAGCCTGTGCATGTAGCCTACAGCCATTTATTTCATTATGTGGAGAAAAAGAATTGGGAGAAACAATGAGAAAATCCTTGCTAGTCCCTTTTGTCATGTCCTAATTTGTTCTGTCTGAGTTAACACAGTCTGTACATTCAGATGACTGGGCCAGTTCTCTGTCCCATGGGAAGGGGCTTTGCCTCAGGCACTCACATCCCAGGATTAAGGAAGGGGAAGGACTGCCAGCTCCAGTGCTTTTGCCAGCCCTGTGTAGGGTGAGAGGGATGGAGGCTGGTGTGTGACAGGGTTCACCTCAAGAGGGGTGTCCCTGGTGGCAAACCCCAGCAGCAGGGATCTTGGAGGAATTTACAAGGAGAGGATCCAGAGCTGGGATGGATGCAGTGCTGGCTGCAGATACCTTTGTGTGCAGGAGTTCCCTTGTTTCCCACAACCATTGCAGGGGTGAGGGGATGCCACAGGTAGCTGCAGACCATAGAAGCTGAAATAAAGCGTAGAGAGAAGTGAAAGCACAGAAAATAAGACCTGCTGGGTGCTCTGTGCATGAATCCCAGCTACTGTCCTGGCCAAAATTCTGCAGCCAGGCTCATCCTGCTCAGCAGAGAGGGGCTGGCAGCCCCCCTCAAAATGGGGCACAGGGAGCCTGCTCTGCTCTAGGCTGCCTTACACTGCTCTCGTTTTGCAAACGATGCCTGATTCACAGCACTGGGAGCCCAGAGACTTTTGCCCTACTTCTTCTGAATCCAAACAGCAAAATCATCCATTACTTGAGATTCAGGAGCAGTCTTTTGATTTGCTTTTAGGCTAGACTAGAACTCCCTACCATCTGGGAGACACATGGCCTTAACACAGAGAACTGCAGACGTGCATCCCTTTGTGCAATATCGATTTTATTGCAGTTCACTTCAGCAAGAGGCAAAAGTGACAAAGTGTGGGTGTGTGGGTGGTTTTCATTTACAGGTATCTGTGTGCCACCAGTCCTCTCCTCTCTGAACCCTTCTGATCACCTGTTAGACCTCAGAAGAGGAGGGAGGGAGGGAGGGAGGGAGATTGACAATGCACTTTTTAGCTTCCCCAATGATAGAGAAAAGCAAAAAATAATGAGGCCTTTAGGAGTGGGGCTGATGGAAGTGAGAACACAGAAAGCATTGTAATGAAAACCATATCATTTCAAAAGCTTTGAGGAAAAAAGTTGTTGACATAAATATTAGCAATTCTGGCTGCAAAACTCAGTGATTCTTTTCAAATCAAGCCTTTAATGGAAATCATGTTTGAAAATATTATCACGTATTCTGGCTTCCCAAAGTCCACAACAGTTTCAAGAACACTTCTATAACAATACTGTGAATTGTATGGACTTTCTCATTAACTGGAAAATGAAAACAGTTTCCATACAAAGTAAAATAATTTCTTAGAAAACTCTCTTAATTCAAGCTTTTTTATGTTGTTTGGGTTTGGGGTTTTTTGTTTGTTTTGTTTTATTTTGTTTTGTTTTAAGGTCTTAGGTATCTGAATCATTCTAGTAGACATATGGCTTCTGTTCTGGATCTAGTAGTAAGTACAGAGAAATATTAGACATGCTAATTAAAATTAGATTCAATGTCTCTTTATATCTATACATTATGATAAAATGTAACCAGGACAAAAAAAGGAATGTTCTGTGAGAGCAGCTGTGGGAATTGTGGTACCTCTTTTTTCCACCAAGTTTCCATTGTGGAAGCTCGGAATGACAGTGTCAAGCAGAGACTTTGCCCTTTTTTGGGGTGATGGTTTCACTGAGATATCCTTTCTCACTCCATATGTTTTCCCTTTTGGTGCAGCGTAGAGTTACAGAAGTCAAAAGTGCCTTCAGAAATTGCAAGACATATTATGTTTGCTGTCTGTCCTGGTTGAAAAAGGATTATGTCCACTGTGGCTCTCTGTGGAGGCTGCCAATTGCACCCACATGGGAAGTAGATTTGTTAAACATCCAGCCAATATAATTTAATCATTAAAATCCCTTTTGCTCGTGGCCTCAGGCAGGCGATGAAAACAGTTTTCCAAATCCTTTGGAAACATAGTCTATTATAGTAACAAAAAGTAGAAAAGAGACACAAAAGGGGGATGGAAGAAGGTCATTAGTTTCAGAAAAGCTGTTTTCCTTTGTCTTCAGGGAAATGTTTGTATCAGCTCATGAGGTATTCCCTTTCCTGACTACATTGGATTTACCCTGACCTCTGTCATGGAGACTCACTGGTCTCCATCAATGTGCTGGGTTCCCTCACTGCTCCCAGAGCCTCCCAAATCCCAGTTTTGGCTGTCACAAGTGCTTCGTCCAGATGTGCCAGAAGTGTGCTACCACTGACAGTCTCAGACTAAAGAATCCAGCCCAGGGAGACACAGAGCAGATGAAAAAAGATTTAGCAGATGTTTGAAGACATTAACTCCTGAGGTAGCTCAGGAGATTTTCAGTAATGCCTGCTTGCAGCCAGGCCACGGGAACTGTGTGAAAATCTGTTCTCAGGCATCTCAGCCCATCCGCTTTTGGGCTTCAGCTTGTTGCTGGAGGCGCAGAAAAAAGGACTACAAACAACATTAATAACACACCAGTTCACAGCTTCTGGATTTCCAGAACACAGCTCAAATGATCAGAGTCAAATATTGCCTCAGATTCAGGTTGCTCTCTTTTGTACCTATGAGACCATTGACTTTAAATAATAATGATAATGATAACAATAATGATGATGATGATAATGATAATGATGATGAGAATGATAATAATATTCTTCCCTAGCTGCTCATAGACCCATGTGGTTCCCTTGCTGTAGGACACTGTGCTTCTGGATCCTTGCAAGGTGACATGCACAAACTCACATGCGCAGGGGCCAAGGGGAGCCAAGAGGTGTCAGGTTATAAAATACCCACATGTTTTTACTATATTTACACACCCACCCTATCATTGTGCAATGCATCATAGCATGACTAATTATTTAGGTGATAATCTCTATTGCACTATAGTACACGAAGCAATAAGCAGCCAGTGCAATTGATTAAAAGGCAAAGCTTTCAATGTACATGCTATTTTCAGCTCATCTGCACACCTACCAAAATCCACTGGTGCTGTTCTGGATTTATAAAGAGGAAGGTAAATTTTGGTTTGGACTTTAGGTAGCCCAGAAGGTTAGAAAGCTATGAATATGGGAAATTTGATATTTTTTTAGCCTGAAAGTTCAACTTGATAAACTTGGGTTTGTGGCATTGGTAAGAGTTTACACTGTCCTTCAAAAACAAGGAATAAAACCAACACGGTGTTATTCTACATGATATAAATACTGACCTTAATCTTACGGAAAACTAAGTAGCCAGCAAAATTGCAGATTAAAATCAGAGCCTTCACAAATTAAACCAAGTTTTTAAAGACAAGGTTTAGAAATTATAAATTGTAAATTATAAATTGTAAATACAGTGGCACATTGACTAAATATTGGCTGGGTTTGCATTAGGAAGCCAGCTGTTTTTATTGAGACAGAGATATTGGCACATCAGATAATTCTACCCTATAATTACTCTGGACAACTCCTCTCTAGTCCTGCCAGTTTCATGAGAGCATGATTTTTATTGGCATTTCTGAAAGTACCTGCAGATACAGGAGCAGACGTGCATCATAAAAAGTCTCAGGGTAACAGTACCAGAACCTGACTGATTTTTCCAGCTCCAGAAGCATCAACCACCAGAAGTCAGCCCCACCATACAGCAGTGTGTGCTGTCACATTTGGGCTGGAATCATAGAAATGATCACTTGGAAAGGACTGTAGGGACACTCTGAACCTCCCAAAAAGCAATTTCTGGCTGTTGTACATCTCCCTGCACTACTCCTGAGGAGATTTCATCTCTGTTGTCTCTGAAGCCTTCAAACAGTTGTCAGGTGCTGTTGGATTGCTCTTCATCCCCAAAATTTATTGATGATCTCCAAGGTCTGTTCCAACCTGATTGATTCTGTGATTCTGTGGTTCAGCCAAACATTTGGGAGAAGCCTGTGACAGGGAGTGCACAGCCTGGAGAACTGGTCAAAGCAGGAGACCTAACAAGAGCTGTCAAGATGCTGGGAAGGAAATTACTGGGTCAAATGTCCCAGTCTGCTCCTTTCCTTTGTAATACAGGCAGGATTAGATATCTGCATAGCTGGTACCTAATTAGATACCTTCACCAGCTGCCTGCCTGGGAAGTGAGGTTTGTTTAGCAAAGGGAAAAAAGTGGATCTTTATCTGTGAGTAATGGGGTGACAGCACTGCAGTGATTGTCCCTCTCATGTTCTCTGTACACTAAAGACTCTGCTATTAAGGAGCTTGGTGTAGCTGATGGGTCTAAAGCTCAGGTGTGACTCAAGAGTACACTGAAATTTCCCTCCCACCATGGTAGTACAAACAGCTGAAGTTAATCTATGTATGAATATGCAGTATCCAGGAAGGAGACCACAAATTTATGCTACAAATCTTAAAGGATGACACATTTGTCAGAAAGCAACAAAAGCCCATCTCTAACTAAGAAGCAAAATAGTACCAAGCACAGATCATCAGCTCATGAAGACACCTTCTTTGTGACCTGTGTTGACTGGAAGAGTAGTTGTTAATATATTAATACATTACTACATTTTCAAGCAAAACATTTAGCATGCAAGTATTCTTGCAAGAGTAATTTTTAAGCACTGTACAATGGATGATCAGAACATTTCCCATGGATACAGACAGTGCTGGCATTTCTACTTGATTTCAGGAATATTCTCCTTCTCTCTCTCTCTCTTTTATCTCATCTTTCCTTACAACTCTGACTAAAAAGAAAATTAAACATTTGATGTACCTGCTTGCATAACTTAGAGAATTGCAGCCAGTTGAGCTTATGTAATGAAAGAAGCCCCAAAAGTTTTAACACTTTAAAGTATTTGCTGTCACATTTGTAGTTGTTCTTTCATATTTTCTGGGAAAAAAAACATGAGATACATGTAGCATGGTTAAAATGTAATGTTCTCCCTTGGTTATAAGAAAGACTTTTACTGCCTAATTTAGATGATATAATAAGCAGATATTGAAGTTTATGTTGGTTAAGCAAAATTAGCAGACATGGATTTAATATTTCCGTCCCCATGAAAGTATAGGAGTCTGTTCAAACTTGTACAACACCCGTTATCAAGGTGGTAACAGCAGCTTCTAACACATCATTTGCTGAGCTTTAGAGGGTCCTTTCCAAGATTTATGTAGTGCTTAATGCTGCATCTCCTCTGCTCAGGGGGGTGTTGGGGAGTAGGTGACTGCTCAGGGACTCTCCTTCCTTAGAGCCTCCTGCTGTGCAAGTCAGGTCACAGCTTGCTGTGGTCACAACTCACATTTGAACTCAGAATAAGAAACCTGGAGCTGCACTCCAGGTTTTTTTGAAAATCTCACTAGAGAATCTTCATGTAAACCATTTCTACTTCTTTTACATTTTCACTGCTTTATGCCATGCAGTGCATTTTATACAGCTACAACTGATGCAATGATACATAGATACACATACAATTGCAAATACATGTGCAAGGTGATCTTTGTCAAAGGAATGAGCTAGAAACATACTTCTTTAAAGCAATAAACAGAGCATCTCCTTTATATTTCTACTTGACATGTTCATATATCTAAACTTGAGGCATGAAAATTTGTAGCAATTCATTTGGGGGGAGTCCCCAAAGGAGTCCCCTAAGCTGAGGGTTCGATGGTAGCAGCAGGCAGACAAGGAAACTCCACACGGCTTCTGAGGGTGCTGATTAGATGAGTGTTTATTGGGGGTCCCATCCCTGGGAACAGCATGGTTTCTGAGGAAAAAGGGAGGAAGGGGGAAGGAAGGAGAAAAGGGCCAAGAGAGGGTCTGGTCTCACTCACACAGCTTAACAGGGAGATTCAAAATCAGTGCAGAATAAGACTTGGGCCAATGGCATTACAGATACATGAAACTTCAGGGGAGGGTCACAGGCTTGGAATAAACCGCACATTTTCAAGGGGTGAGACAGAGCATACCATTTAACTAAAATGCAACACCACAACAACCAGTTGGTGTGTATACTCAGAACTGGTAAATACCCAACCAAAGAACCAGCCTGGCTGATGATTTAAGGGCTTGACTGCCACAGATCTGGAGTCAGCCAGTCACAGTGCCTGGAAACAGGGCTGGCAGTGATCATTTGGAGCCCTAAGGCCAGGCCAGGTCCTGCAGTCCTTGTTGGTGTCAATACCAGGGATTTCAGGGGGAGCTCTGCTTTTCCTCCTGCCCACCTTATCCCCTCCACTCCCTCAGACACACCCAGGGGCAAAGCAGCTGCAGGGCTAGGATGCAGTGACCAAACCCCAGCCAGGCCGCATGGCGGCTCCCACCTGCTGGTGCCAGCTGCGTGCTGGGGACACTTTTCCTAACCGCTGTGTTTTCCTTGGCAGATGGTGCTGCTGGCTCGCTGCGAAGGCCGCTGCAGCCAGACGTCACGCTCGGAGCCCATGGTTTCCTTCAGCGCGGTGCTGAAGCAGCCCTTCCGCTCCACCTGCCACTGCTGCCGGCCCCAGACCTCCAAGCTGAAGGCCATGAGGCTGCGGTGCTCGGGGGGCATGCGGCTCACGGCCACCTACCGCTACATCCTCTCCTGCCACTGCGAGGAGTGCAACTCCTAGGGACCAAGGGGCACGGCAGGCGGGGGACAAGGGGGTGCTGCTGCGGGGGAAGAGCCCCAAGAAACAATCCAAGGTCAGGCCGGTGCTCCCAGCACAGGATTGCGGCGAGGACAGGACTAACCAGGCCGGATTGAATCTGAGAGCAGAAGTACAAAATATCCTGGGTTGCTGGATGGTGCTGGTACCGCAGTGTGGGCTGTGATAAAGGCAAAAGCATGAGGACTTGTTTTTAAGAAGCCTTTCTTTTTTTCTGAAAGGATATTTTTGAGAGTTTCTTCTTTTTCAGACTCAGCTCTGACTACAGAGAGGTGCTTTTACTCTAGGCCATGGGCAGCAGGGGAACAGAGAACAAGGTCAGCCAGATGACAGCACTGCAGTCTGGAAAGTGACATTTGGACAGAGGATGGGCATCAGTTCCCACAGACAACCTCTTAACCTATCAATTTATTCTCAGTTTTCTAGTTATACTGGCCTTCAAAGCAATCTGTGCTGTTGGCAAGGGTCATCTGTTACTGACCTAGTGGCCAAATGCTGGATAACTTCAACTGTGGTTTAGCAGAAATTACAAATAAACCATTGAAAAGTGAACTGGATATGAAATGCCATGCTTGGAATACCCAGCCTAGCTGAAACAATTATTTGCACCATGTGTCATCAGAGTTCAGTGGCTGAGCAACTCTTGGGAAGGGAAAGGTCATGAGACTCACGATTCCCTTCTAAAAGTCAGGAAATGTGACACATCACATCTGTCAAAAAAGCCATTATTCAAAGCTAAAGAACTAATCAAATATTAAAATGCCACATACCAGATGGAGTAATTTCTTAATTTAAGTAGACCTGTTGATGTACAGAATCAGAGTCACCACAATGATGATTAAACCTAGGACTTATTTTCATCTGTAGCTCTTAGGCCATTGAGCGAATACAATTTTGCATTTTAAAGACAGGCAATCCCCAAATTCTAAATCTCAAAACAACAGGGGATCTAAAGTTTGGGAATGGTATTTGGTATTTGCTGAGGAACTCTGTCCCTCCTCCATCAATATGAGGTTTTAGGAAGGTTCAGTCACAATCTATTGTGACTTCAAGGGAACAACATAACTTTTCTTATGTTAAAATTCTCATGTTCTTAAATGGCAACATATGCAGTCAGCCAGCAGCATGTCTGTGCTGTTCACAGAAACCTGGCTGAGCCATTGTTTTGGCAGAGTCATGAGGGTGCTGAGAGCATCTTTGCTGTGTAAGGATTCAGGACCAGCACCACCCGTGAGCACAGTCCTACAGTGATGGTCTGGGATAGGCTGCATTGGCTCCCATGCACAGCAGAGTCTGGCAGGGTCCCATGGAAGGAGGGGAAGTCCTTTCCAAGAGCAGAGTTCAGCTCATCTGTTCTACTCCACCCAGTTTATTTGCAGCAGGTGCCACGCACAGCAGCTCGAGGACACACACGGCTGTGTGTGACAGGGAATCCCCAGGGAGCTCAGAAACGGGTTTCTGTGGCTGCTCAGCCAAAGCCTAATTCCTCTGCCTCTGCCTCCTCCTGGTGAATGTGTGTGGGATGTGAATGCAGAGGTGACAGATGGTGGCCTTGCAAGCCAAACCCTGGAGGAGGATGGCAGTCGGCAGTGGAATAGACATGGTGAGAGCACAGACACCATTCAGAGAGGTTTGTGGTACATGGGAAGAACTCTGTCTTCTGGAGGTGACTTGGAGATGGTCAGTTTTCAAAGACACAGAGCTGTGGGCAAACTAAAGGGTGAATCCAACCCCCAGAAGCTGAGGGGCTGAGACTGAAATGTCAGAACTGGGAGTGATGAGCCCCAGTGAGCTCATTAGACACCATGTGTTGTCCCAGGACCGTCAGTCATTCCTTTCACATCTGATACATGGTCTGAACATCAAAGGGCCAGTCCAGGGACCGTGAGCTGGGCATTATCACCAGACTACTTTATACAAAAGATCATATGTGCATCCCTATTCCACTCTCTTTCAACCTCCAGCATCTGAAGATCTCATTATCCAAAAAAGCACCACCCCCTACTGTTAATTATATATAGCAAATTCCAGTCCTCATTCAAAACGTCAGCAATACCTTTGACAGCCAAATAACTACACTGCAAAATATGCATGACCTCTAAGTGTGCTCACAGACACTGCTGCACACCAGCAGTACTATGCAGCTATCTAAGGAAGGGGAATGTTTGAGGGATAATTGCTATATCCAGCATCAACACCCCTCAGGCTGTGCTGCCACTGGTCTCCTTTGCCAGTGAAAAATGGGGGGGTTGGGACACAAAATCTGGGTGCTGCAAGTGCCTAAAAGTTCTGGCAGAACAGCAGGGCACTGATGGAGGTCCTCAGGTAAGAAGAGACAGCAGGGTTGAGCAGAGACCATGCCTGAGGCAATTTAGCAAAAAAGAGAGTATCTATAGTGAGAGGAGAGCTTGGCTGGTATTTATACGCACACCCCCCTCACTAACACAGACCCAGAACTGTAACTGCTCAAATCAGCCTCACAAAAGAAATTTCAACAAAACCTCTTTTTCTCCTCTCCCCCCAACCCCTTCCTTCCACTTTTGCTTGGTTCCTCTGATGAAATCATCACCTTGTGACCTTAAGGGCTGTTGCCAAGCATAAATGCCAAAGTGAATTCAACATTATCTAATTGAACTGTTGAGTCCAAAAAATGCACGGAAGGAGTATAACAGAACTTATAAATGGCAAAACAAAACAGTTGTAAATATCTACAACTTAATATTAAACAAGGAATCAAACTTCCAAATTATTTTGGCTTTGTCAGACAATCCTCATACTAACATTTAAGAAAAGGTGAGGATATTCTTCATAACCAAATTTCCCAAAGTCAGTTATAAATCCATATTTATATTTTATTTTTTACTTTTTTAATCAGTATTTTAGGAAACTCAGTTCTGAATGATCTACATAAGTGCCACTTATGGTAAATTCAGATGGTGTATTGAAGCAAACAAAAATGAGGCTTCAGGTAAAAACTACAGCATTTAGCTCATGGTGAGAAAGAGTCTAAATGGTGCTTGGAGATGAGCTGACTTCCTGATTTATTGGTCAGACACCACTCTGGATACTAATGCTCTATTTTTCAAGTCAGACTACCGTGTAAGTGCTTCTTAAATTGAACAACAATTTAACGGGAGGACAATGCCCAGCTTTCCAGATAATGTGGGGCTTGTTCTTTGCTGGAGAATCTTCTTGCTAGGATTTGAATGAGAAGGCTTTGTCCCTTTTCCCTCTCACTGCACCTCACCATTCAGGCACCATCTTCCCCCATAGAAAGGTTGGTTGAGCTGTGATGACCCTGTGGCTTGCTCAGGATGAGGTGATACAGATTTCTGACTGTTACCTGCCTATGCCCTCCCCTCTTTTGATTAAGTTTCTGAAATGAACTTGGCTTATTTGTGAAAGTCAGCTGTCCTAGCAGTGTTGGGGTTCTGCTTCAGCTGGATTGGCTGCAGCCATGGTGTCTGTGAAAAGGGGGGATTTTCTCAAACCCTTAATATTTGATTGATCTATCAGTGCCCCAGGAAAGCCAAGACCCTTGCCACAAGTCTGTCAGTGTCCTGTTATAGAGACTCTTTTGAAACAGTCCTGCAGTGTCAGAGGATGGCTTGGCTGACTTGTTCAGGGTCACACAAAAACCTCCTTCTAGGTCTCCACACATTCACCCATTATCAGCACCCCTGAAGAACTCACATTAACAGTTTATGGAATAATATCTTATTAATAAAACAGTGACAGGTTAACGTTCAAGGATTGCAGGTGATTGTATCTGACATTCAAACAATATATTAATTCAAAGCAATACCCAAACAAGCTCCAGTCCCAGTAAAAGCCAACTCAAGATCATTCCACATACACAGAGTTCTTACCCAAGGAGCGGGGTTTCACCACAGTTGCTGATTCAACAGCAGGACATCTTTATCTCCTTCAGTTTTCAGGTGCTGTGTGGTTTATCAGAAAGTACCACCAAGTTTCCTCCTCTGTAAGGGTTTCAACAGAGCCCACCTGTAACATCTCCACTCCACTCCACTCCACTCCACTCCACTCCACTCCACTCCACTCCACTCCACTCCACTCCACTCCCTGTTTAGTCCCCCCAGATTGTGTGGGAATTTGGGAATGCTGACCATGTTCTATCCAGGGAGAAGGAGCTGTATTTTACCTTGTAATGTCTGTACCATTATCTTTTTATCATTTTCCCACACATGGAGACCAGAGGCAAACACCAGAGCTTTGGTGATGTCCTTTGCTTGTAAGAAAAGCCTTACAATGCCCCCACAGTTTGTGCCTATCAGAAACAATCTGTGATTTGCCAGAATAAAAGAGGCCATGATTATTTTGCTCCCAGTTTCAAAGCCACTATACTGGTTCAACCTTTGTAAGAATCATTAAATGGAATAACTCACTGCTTTCTTGGAGATATCCCCCCTGAAAACACCTCACCTTGCCTGCTGACCTTGAAGAATTTTGCCAAGAGTTCCTGAGCCTGGCTGTCTCTCAGTGGCCTTTATCAGAGCTTTTGTAAGTTACTGTCACAGGGCTCATGCAGAATAGGAGAGGTAAAACTCACTGACATCCATGGTACACCACAGTTTGTGGTGGGCTTTCATGTGAGCCTTAGCTTAAACCTGTTCACCAAACCCTTTCAGACCTACCACAAAGTCCTGAAGCTCAGGCAGAATGTCTTTGTGAAAGAGGAGGGAAATAAAAGAGGAGAGATCACTGTCCCATAGGAGCACTCCAATGCTCTGCTGCTCTGTGTCTAAACTCAGATCTTAGTCCCTGATGTGAGAAAAAGAGAAGCTCCTGAGTTCCCTCCTGTGAGTGAGTGTTTTTAAGTGTATAATTCTACTTTTTTAGTGACAGCAGCTTTGTACAGAAATTGCCTGAAGTAGGATTAAACCCTCTACAAAACCAGTTCTACTTAGCAGAGCATTTTCCCTAGGACTTGGGCCATAAATATTTTTGAAAAATCGAAATGCCATTAAATAAAGCAGACCTGAAGTAGGATTAAACCTTCTACAAAACACAGTTCTGCTTAGTACAGCATTTTCTCTAGGACTTGGGCCATAAATATTTTTGAAAAATCCAAATGCCATTAAAAAAAGCAGGTGTAAGGAGGCAGAGGGAGGGTGTGTCTTGCTTTCCTTGACTGTAATTATTTGAAAGGCAAGGAGCTGACAGCCTTCTAAGATAGATTACTTTATGGCTAACAGGTAATAAGATTGATATTCTTACAAAAGTCCAACAGGTTGATGGAAATGAGTAGCCCAGTTAAGTTTGCTGTGTTGCAAACTTGTGTACAAATAAGATTATTGGAAATCCACATTGTGAGTCTATTCATTTTATTTTGCAAGGAAAGGGTCACAATTTCTACTTACTGTTTAAAAGAGAGAGCCCAATCACCAGCAAACTGCAAACTATGTTAGCAAGCAGTCTAATGCACTGAAAATGGTTCCAACACAAAAAATAGTGGTTCTATACAGAAAAGATGCTTTGTGTATCAAGATAAGAAAATTTAGAGTTCATTAAGGAGAATAAGTAATCTTGTCTGGCTTGCACCAAGAATGATATATCAAAGTGTTTTGTTCTTTTTTTTTTTTCCTAATAGACCATTCAGAAAAGGTCAAGGAATCAAAAACATGTATGAAGATACAAGAGGACACCTATAATTTGTCTGAGTCAGAATTAATACTTCCTTTAGATGTTAACCAGCACTGCATCCCATGAAATATTAAAAGAGTTAATCATATTCCCAGCTAATCTACATATATTAATGTGATCTTTTATTCTTGAAAGAATTAAAGAGCAAATCCTGAGTTACAGCTGTATTCATTCAGATGCACAATTGGTATTCCAAGCTCTACATGGATCTCAAGACTTGATAATTTTCCATTCTTTTGAGGTTTTTCAGACGTAAAAAATAATGGAGGTTTGCATGATATTTTGTACTGTAGTCAATCACTGTATAAAAAAGATTAATCTGGGGAGCTGCAGTAAGTTGTGTGCCAGGATTAATTACCCCAACTCCCTACCCTACAAACTAGAGCTTCTGATTTGTTGGATCTTGTTCTGCCTCCAAAATAATTTTTGGAGCTGAATCCTCTACTCTGAAATCTTCAGTCACCAACTCTGTAACAGGTGGGGATCAAAACCCTCATTTGAGTGGACAAGGGTCTGTGATGAGTCTCCACTGTCTGGATCATGTTTTCCCACAGCAGCTGTGCATAAGTGCAGAGGCAGAATCACCAGAGCAGCTGTCAGTGATGCAGTGCAGCCTGAGTGAGCTAAACAGGCTCCCAGCCTGGCAGAAATGTTAAGCTGCTCTTTGCACTTGAGTTTGCTGAGTTTTCTGCAGATGCACATTCCCAGGTAGTCCCTGTAGGAAAGGCAGAAACAACTTCTCCTGGTCAGAGAGACTTTTATGTAGAACTGTGAGGCTGAAAATATCCCAGGGAGGTGTCTAAGTGAATTAGAAATTAGATTTGAAGAACTTACACCAATAGTATTTTAGTGTTGAAATTACATACTCACTGTCTTTATTCTTTGAAAATTACTTAAAAATGGTTTTACAGAACTCAAACGCAAGAGCAATCAGCCCCATAGCTTTACCAAGTGTAGCAGGCACAAGGCCTGCAAGGCCTCCTTGGAGGTCAGAAGCCTGAGAGCTAGGAAATACCAAAGTCAGCATGACTAAGGTTTTAGAAGCCCCTCTCTTCCGCCTTTCGGACACTGTTATCTCCCTGTATATCCATAGGTCACTTTTCCCCTGACCCTTACTATTGGACAGTTTTCAATCCCCCTGTAAGGTATAAAAACCCCAACTCTGCCCGGTTCGGCAGAGAAGAGCTGTCGATGGAACCTTCGCGGAGACCCCAATAAACCCTGCGGAACCCACACAGCGCTGCTCTCTCTCTCTCTGCGTCTGCTGCCGCGACGATACCCAAGGGTGATGGCCCCAGGCATGCTGAAAGAGCTGAAATCACTAACGAGCTGAGCTGCAAATCACTATAGCTTGCCTGGGTGCCTGAGCCCCCCCCGCTGGGCGATCCTGACCCTCAGTGAGCTATCCTGGACAACCGGTTCCCCGCTGGGCTTCTGCCCCCCGGGCAACCATAACCAAGATGCAGTTTGGTACTATTAGGAGTACTAACTCTTGATCTTTGTGCCATATTCCTGTGTACATGTATATGTGCATATGCATATACAGAACAGGGCTCTATATCACAGAAATCTCTCTTCAGCCTCACAGCCCTCTACCACTTCTGAAATCCTGGAGAAGACCAAAGTCCCCTACTAGACCCTCTCCAGTGCTCTTAGAAAGCAGCTGTGTTTCACCACTATTTGCAAGATGGACAAAATTTAGCAAGCAGGTGGCCTGAATCACTCATCATCCTCCTGAAGTGAAACATCACTTGGTGCTCAAATCCTCCCAGATCCCTCAGCTCTCTGTGGCCACATCAGGGGTCACTTCTTGGAGCCAAATAAACATTTCAAACATAATGTTTTGTAGAAAAGGAATCAGGGTGATCCCATGTGAAACTTCATGTCTATGTTTACTCTTCCCATCTATGCTTCTTATGGGTATGATTTTTTTTAAATGCAAATTTTCCCAACTCTTGTTTAGTTCTCCTTTAGGGCACTGACAAAGAGATTATTGGAACTTCAACAAAATTGTTTTGTGGTGTTTAGAAATCATGCCATTTCTCAAATCTGGAAAAATATTTAACAAGGTAGTTCTACAGACTGTAACTGTGGGCAAAAATACATCAGAAGATGAAACACAGCAGAGGATGCTTGGGGGAACTAAGACACCATATTGTAGACTTTGATGAAAAGACAGTAAAGAATTTTCTTTAGCCAAATCCCACCATTAATACTCAATTGAACAAACACTAAATGAATTCGGAGTGGGATTTTTCAAGGGTGCTCAATATTGACTTAACTCTGCTTTCATTCACAGAGAAAAGGAACAATCAGCAACTTCAGTGAGAGCAAAGCCTGGCCAGCAAAGCCTCCTGCCTGAGGCTGAGGGGGGAGGCAAGGAGGGAAGGACCCATTCCTGCAAAGAACCTGCTCAGGATATTGGCATCCCTCAGCATCAGATATTCACAAGTCAGCTGCTCATAACTGAGGAAAACTCAGTTATATTCATTTTCTTCACCCCTCTTGCCTACCTTTCTCCTCCTCACCTTCCCTGCACCTCTTAACATGTGGGGACAATCACCCTGCTGATGTCACACCCATCTCCACACTGCCCAAACACTCCCAGTAACTGGAAGTGTGACCTGCTGCAGCAAGGCTGTGCAAACTTTACAGAAATTCTAATCTTATATGAGCTACATATGTTCAAATATTGCCACTCCAGGGACTAGAGTTGTTACTGCCTCACATATTTCATTCCCTTTGATGCACAAGAGAGTCCCTGCACTGGGAGAAGCCATCCCTGTGCTCCCTGATTTCTCCTGTGCTGTTTCTTTGTTTATATCTTATTCCTCCTTTAAGGAAGGCCTTGAACAATGAGGAGCAGGTAGTTCAACACTCTTCATCTGTATTCCCCTGCTTGGAAACAGCCTCAAGGGGGAAACATATGTGTTAATTGTGGCTTTTCATCTGCAGGCACCATGAATTTCAGCACACAATGTTGTGATATTTTCCCTTTAAACTGTAATGATAGATACAGGAATATGATATGTATGTGCACACACACACACACACATAGAGAAGATGAGATGGTGTTTGCTGTGAAATGCAAAAAGCTGTAGTTTTTAGCCTTGACTTGGATACTCACAGCTCTTTTGGAAATTATTTATATTGCTGTCTTTTGATGAGTTATAAAAGAGAAACATACAGAGACAGGCACTACTCTACTTTTACATATTCATTAATATATTTTTATGCATTTAAGCCTCGATAGTGCCATGGCTGTCAGACAAAATAACTGAATGAATGACCTTGAAAATAATAAAATAAAAGGTGATAGACACAAAATGATGCTAGGTCAGCAGCACACCTGGCTGCAATGGAGGTAAAAGACATTACTGACTGCTCCTAGATTTTGCTGAGTAACCTCCACTTTCCCCTGGAGGTGGAGCACAGCGTGAGGCTCAGGCATGATGAAATCCCTGTGAATCCCTCCTTCCTTTCTGGGAGAGAGCTGAGGATAAGCCTTTAGGTGGAGCTCACTTACCACTGTTTTTCCTGCTGGACACATCTGGCCTGGGCCAGCCCTGCAAGGAGAAAAAGCAGAAATAATTTGATTTTCACAGCTCAGGTTAATAGCCAGGCTCTTCACAAGCTAAAAAATGAGATTGGAGGTGTTGTGTGCATGGGAGCACAGGACAGCAGATGAACCCAGCACATTCCACTGGATGGCTGGAAAAGGCTGCACTGGGCTTTGGGACAGGGAGGACAGACTCTGTGATTGGGACAGGAGGGCAGGATTTCTGCTCAGCATAGGGAATCAGTTGCAAAGTGTGTGGATCCTAATTCCTCCATCCTTTCTGTGAGATCTGGCTTGCTGGAGAGCAGTAGCAGGTATGAGTGGAAGAAAGCTCTGTGCTAACAGCAAACCCCAAATCAGCTGGGGACTGCAATTAGTCAAATTTTGTCTAACAAAGCCAGGCTTATAAAGGCCCATTTGTTTCACACTGTAAAAGTGTTAGCAGGCATCACAGGCAGGGCCTGTGTCAGTTTAGGAGGATGAAGAATGAGAATGCCCTTGGTAGCATCAGGGGAAAGCTCCAGACTGCAGCAGGGAACAGGAATGGTCCTTAAATCTGCAAAATACGAAAAGGCCAAATCATTGCATTCCACTTTTCTTACACATGAAGCTGCCAGCAACATCACACCCTACTCACAGAAAGTCATGACACAACCTCAAATTTTGCCTACCATGTTTTCACACTCAAGGATTTCCTGGGGTAAACAGATGTTTGGGACAGCAAACTTACATGGAAGCAACTTTACACTGAGGGCATCCTGCTGGCAGCTGTGGGACAGTGAGGATCTTGCATGTATATCACAGAGTGATCAGGAGATGCTATTTTTCTTTCTTGCTTTTTAGTGCCTGCTTGATTCAGCTAGAGTCTCATAAGTTCCTCATCTTTTTCTCTACTTGTGCAAGAAATGCACACCGCCCCCCCACCCCCAACACCCTAATGGTTGTGAAGATCCGTGAAAAAGAAAATTATTTATAGACATGTTTCCCAGAAAAGACTTTGTCAGCTGAAACTGTATCTGTGCCAAAAAGTTCTTCACTATTTTGTGATCTCTTACAACAGCATCCTGAACTCCTCCTCATGTACCTAAGAGAAGATATTTTGAAAGGAAATCCAGTTACAAGGGAAACAAATTTAACAGTGTTGCTTCTCATTCTGTTACTACTCTACTTTTCTCCCCAGCCCCTTGTTTTTTTTTAAAGGATAATGACTAATTACTGTACCTGTAAGCAACATTAGTAATTTAAGATGATCTCTTAGCTCAGTTAGGAAGATTCACTACCCCTTTCACGTTACAGGTCACTACCCACCACTGTAAACATCTATTGAGATCAGCAATAACAAATTCCAGCGCTGCAGCATTACTCCAACTTGCACTGTAAATATTATCCTTTCTCTGGCTTTCTTCTACACTCTAAAAATGTTCAGCAAAATTTTACTAGAACATCCTGAAGACAGCATTTTATTCTGTATGTTACACAGAATTTAGCAGGCAGGATGTGGCTCTTGAATGAAGGGGCCCAGAATCAGGCCTGTGTTTGACTTCCTACTGCAGGTGGAGAAGATCCAGGTGAAACAACTGAGCCTAAAGCCAACTCACCTGAGCAGACATTCAGTGTATATCTCTGGGTGAGCTGAGTAGCCTTCTAGACTGATTGTTCTGACTAGATGCTTGTGCTCTATAACAGGAAAATAGACACCTATTGGAGAGGTAGACATATTCTCTCCAATTTTAAACTTCAAGCTGAATCAACCTATTTCTTTCTTAAAAAAAAGGACCAATAATTCCATCACTTTAATCTATTATTTTACTATTATTCTTATAGCAGAAACCACAGATGCAGATCAAAATACAGTAAAAAAAAAAAAAGGGAGAATTTTAAACTCAAAGAACCCAGATCCATGCACAGCCATACAGCAGCTGTGGGGATCAATAGGAACCACAGAAATGCTGTTAATGTAGTCTCTCTGCTGATATCCTCACAAATAAGATCAGGAAACATGGTCTAGATGGATCTTCTGAGAGGTAACACCTAGAGCACCTACCACGAGTAGCTATTCACAAACACTGTCCAAGTGTGAGATTGCCTCAGTTCAGGCCCTTCACATTTCCTCTGCTGACTGAGATGATGGAACAGAGAGGATGCCTTTTGTATTTGCATGTGGCATTTAGCAGGAGGGGCTGCAAACACAAATTAGTATTCAAAGCAATCCTGACAAAGGGAAGCCACTGCCTAAAGCAAACAGAAGGGAAACCTGAAAGATGCAGCGAGGCAGGAAAGAATAATCAGCAGTACAAATACAAACCTTCTCCAGGAGGAGATATGGGGATTATGGTGGGTCACAGCAGAGCATAAGTCAACATTATGTTGTTATGTGAAAGCTAAATGCAATACTAGGCAGCATTGTGAGGTACCTGAAGCAACCCTTCTGCTTTATTCAGTGTTAGTGATGTTTCAACTAGATTAGTGGGATAATTTCAAGCTCAAAAAAGATGTTCACTAACTGGAGAAAGTAAAGAGGAGAGAAATTCAAATAATCAGAGGGCAGGAAAACATTGCCTGCAAGAAAGAATTGAAGGAATTGGGCTGTACAGTCTAGAGAAGAGAAGGATAAGGGAAAAATCTGTTGAAAATATTAACACAAGCAGCTGCAGGGATTAAACTCACAGTATCCATAATAAAAGAAATATTCTTGCACAGAAAACATAGAAATACAGTAGGTGGCTGTTAAAACACATCCTTAAGTGCTTTTAAGAAGCTTAGATAAATGTTTAGGTATAGCCAATCCTGCCTCCAGATGGTGCAGTTAATTAAATGATCTCCTTGGGTTTCTTTCCATGCCCTGGTGTCTAACAGTGCATCATGACCATTTTGTCACAATATCTTTCTTTTGGGTAAGCTCATGATGCATGACCTCCAAGGAGAGGGTTAAAACAATTGTGCCACTAAACTAAGCTGAGGAGCTCAAGGTTTGTGTCCTTGGTGGAGGGGCTGCTGCAGAAAAATTACATCAAAAGGACTCTGGTTGGGAAGCAGAAAAAGAGAATCACTTGCAAGCTGCCACCAAAACTGAGCTAAAAAGACAGCAGAGCTACAGTATTTAGAAGAAGTAAATATACTGTGAATTTGTTTCACAGCCAGGGCAACATTTGGCACACTAAAGTGTAGGCTCAGGTACCCTCTTTTTTCTGCCTGTTCTTTGGCCAGAGAAAATCTATCTCTAGCTTGCAGCTGTGAGCATGAACTCTCAGTGCTGCTGCAGGTGGCTGTAGATCTGAGATAGATTGAACCCATGGTGTTGAAGATGCCTCTCTATTTGTGCTTTTACTCCTTTTCCCTCCACTTCTTCTTTCCAGGAGAGATGATTCTAAGCAGCTGTGCCACTGGTCTGAAGTACAGTGTCCAGACCATAACAGGCTTAGGCTTTATAGCTGTGAAGCTGTAAAAAGCAGGGGAAAAGTTGTTTTGAAACCTCACAAAACTGTCCAAGAGAAAATATTTTAGGGGAGAAGGTAGTGGTGAGCATAGAACTAAAAATTAAAAAAAAAAAAAAAAAGAAAAAAATAGGCAAATGCTGGTTCCATAAAGAACAGGCACAGGGAGCTACACCCCCAGGGCAGCCCTGAGGGGGTGACTGGAGTCTCTGCTACAAAGAGGAAAGGGTAAGTGTTTCCCTGGGTGTGTGCCCCTGCTAAAGCACTGTAGCTCTGAAATCCCAATTCAGGAGAGTTCTGGGCAGCTTCACCTTTTACTGATCCATAATGACTCCTCAGGCTTAGAGATGACATCCAGGATGAGATCTTCTATCACCTTCCTGGGGATGAAGGTGAAGCTGATGGGCTTGTGGTTTCCTGAGTGTTTCTTGCTGCCAGCTCTGAGATCCCAGTTCAGGAGGGTTCTGGGCAGCTTCACTGACTTCTGTAATTGCACCTTCACCTTTTACTGACCAGTGATGACTCCTCAGGCTTAGGGATGACATCCAGGATGAGTTGTTCTATCACCTTCCTGGGGATGAAGGTGAAGCTGATGGGCTTGTGGTTTCCTGGGTGTTTCTTGCTGCTCCTTTTGAAGACAGCAGTGATGGTGACTTTCCCCCAGAGCTCAGGCATCTCTCCTGGGGGATCACCTCCCCTGACCCATGGGCAGTGCTCTCTGTGCCAGGGGCAGGAGTGGAGATTTCCCCTGGCCAGGGCTGGAGCCTTCAGAATTCAGAATGAGAATATTTGGTGACCAACAAGCAACACCATTATCAGGTTCTTGTTCAGGATGCACTTTACAGCTGGTGGAATGATGAAGGCAAGCTATGAATGCTAGAAACTCTTTTATAGAAATTATACAGTTCCTGTCTATTACAGCATATAAAAAGGTGGACTTGATGATCATAAGAGGTCTTTTTCAACCTAAATGATTCTATGATTATCTAGACTTGGTCATTTGTGGGGGAAGAATTATCATGAATGCATATTGCCATCTTAAAATATAAATCTCAGAAACAGGTTCCAATGTTCCCAAGTTTAAGAAAGTCCTCAAATCCAAAAGGGAGTGCTCTGGCCAAATAAGATTTAGTGCTTGCCTGCAAGATTATCCCGGGTCTGTGGAATCATAGAATGGTTTGGGTTGGAAGGGACCTTAAATTCCACCTCCCTGTGCCTGGCATTATTAGAGCATGTCCTATTCACAGGTGCCATGTCCTTTTCTGCAGTTGTTGGTCAACTCTCATTTGGGGCCCAGAACACCTTGCATAGGCTGTTTTCATCAATGTTTTTCAGAGGGGAGGGAAGACAAATTAGAGCTATTCCTAAAGAAGAAATCAATCAACACTGAACAGCTGTCATGACAATATCCCACATCTGGATCAATTAAATGTCACTACCTGCACTGCTCTACAGCACCTGTAGAGGTGACAGCATTTGTGTTCCTGTCACCATAAAGTCTTTCATAAATGAACTTTACCTCCACCACCCTGTGTGCTGTTCACTGCCAAAGTCTTGTACATCTGCCACCTCCTCCTCAGGAGCAGCAAACCACAGTGCAGGCTCAGCAGCACTGCCATATCACCACTAGATGACAACTAGACAACAAATTTTCACAATCCACTTTAGAAGGCATGGTTGCAGTTTACAAAGAATTGCACAAAGGGAAACCAGCTGCGGAAAACTCCAGACAATAACTTGGGAGAGAAAAGCCAAACTTTTAGGTAGAACAGAGTTCCCTGGAAGGAGTCTGTTGTGGTTTCAGGCATGGCTCTCCACCAACACAGAGCTCATATGAGGCCTGCATGGGTTTAAAGGTCAATTTATCTCTGACCTTTTCACCAGCCTGAGTAAATACAGGCACTACTGACCAGCCCAGCTCTGCAACACAGTTTGTAGAGGTGCTGAACCTAGAAGAAGATTTCATGCAGAGTGACCTCCAGGAGCTGTGCTATTCCATGCTGTGCAACCCCTGGTTCAGGGGGAAAGCTATACCTGCTTCTCAAGGGAATGATGTCTCATAATGCAACAAAGGCCAGTGGTCATGGGGATGTGGCTATTTTGGTTTAAAAGATACAGGCACATCAAAGTATCTCATTTCAGAATACCCTCCTTCATTAAGCAAGCCTCATGGTTATATAATGTACAATCCCAGAGCCTCATATGAAAATGTCAGGGTTTTTTTTCAGAAATACAAAATACCAAATATATTTGATAATTAATCATAGTGTGTTTACTTTGCTTATGTCTACTATTTTCATTGGCCAGTCAATCCCAGGTGAAATGTTGACTTTTCTAATGAACTCAAGGTATTTGAAATCACTAACTAATTCAAAAGGCCAACTCTTTCTGGTGTTGTCTATACACATTCTTCAGGTATGAAAGTATGCAAATACACTTGGTTTATTAAAATCTTACCTCAGTGCAAAGGCACTTATGACTGTGAATTCAGAGGACTTGACTGACAGAACTGCTTCAATTGCTTTACTTGACTGACATAGATTAAAAGTCATATTTAATTGTCAAAAGAATTACCAGATGAGATATTTCTTGTACCTTTGTCCAGGTATTTCTGAACAGGTACCAGTTCCAGAAAGCACTGTGACTTAGACAAATGTCTGTCTGTTTGCACACGTTAAGGTTCTTTTCATTTAAAATCACACCTGAAAAGCAAAACAGGTTTTTTTCCACACCCAATTGTTTTAGAATAGCAATAAAAATCTTAACAGAGGCTTTCAGAAAGCAGTCCCTGACAGCAGCAAAAATCACTCCACTGACCCTTGACATCACCAGAATGAGATTGCAAAATGCATCAGTGATCTGCAACATGTCAAGCAAAAATATGTGGCAGAAGCAGCAGACAAACCTGCCCCTCCTACCACAGTCTGCAAGACCACAAAATTTGGGTAACAATGAAACTTATTTTGTGACTTATCTTCAAACTGGTGGAAACATAGTGGATGAATCACCCCTCAGCTGAACAAACCACAAGTGCAAGAGCAGTAAGGAGCAGTACGGATCAGCAAAATGCCACAGCAGTTTTCCCAACCACTGCAGTTGCAGATACATACAGGGAATGGGAGCAAAGACTGAAGGAGTTCAGGCTCACACAACAAAAGGAGAAAGCGACAATAATGTGGAACCAGAAGTAAATAATGTAAAGCAAAACAGACCAAAAGGATGTTAGGGAAGCAGAAAAGATTTCAAAAAGAGCACAGACCCAAATCAGTGCATGGTTTGATCCCAGGGCATCATCTGGAGTTTTGATGGAATATTAGACAATGCTCTCAGGCACATGGTGGGATTCTTAGGGCTGTTTTTTGCAGGGCCAGGAGTTGGACTTTGATGACCCTCGTGGGTCCTTTCCAACTCAGGATATTCTACAATTCTAAGATTTAAAATAAAACAGTATCTGAACTAGGAAAGTGGATGGAAATAGCACTGCAGAGTACCCTACTGCTGAGTGCCTGCACACATAGATCTACAAATACCTGACACATCCCCATCAGGTATCAACCATTCCATAGACAGGAATGAGGGAAAGCCATGGCCCCTCCATGCAGAAAAGAGTCAATCAGAAAAATGCACACACTGGCTCAGGACCAAGACTTTGATCCCATCAGAGGAAATGCAGAAGGCTCACCTTGATTTTTTTTTTTTTTTTTTTTGCCATCTGTCACAAAATGCAAATTGCCAGAAGATGGAGGATCTCTGCAATCCTACTCCCAAGCCTGAGGGCAGTAGGGTCAGGTATTTGAACATGACAAACTTTTGTTTTCACATTGCAACCTAGATGGTTGATATTATAGGTCCTAGGTGATATTCTGGATTCTAGGTGATATTCCGGTTCAAGGATCTAGTTCATGAAGACAGAGCCAAGACCAGGTGAGGTCTTTAAGTAAAATAGTCAAACATGCCCTTGGCTCTGGCAATTCCATTCAATGCAGTCACCAGCAACAAGAAGAAACTATATACCTTTGAGCTGAGGAATGGGACAAGGGGCCCTGATGCTGTTTGGCTTCCTGATCATATCTGTAAAGTAGCAGCACTTTAAGATACCCTGTTTAGTACTGATCATCTCCTATAAAATCTGCTATTTGTAAAATACAAGCCACAGTAACACTAACTACATGCTGGCTACCTCATGAAACCAAAATACTGATCACAAGAAATGTGAAAGAAGATTGAATATTTCAATTTGAAAACTATTGTTCAGTGTCTGTATGGACAGTAGTTAAAATTCTGATGTATCCAAACTCATTTTTATTACACTGATACTAGAAGATTGGCTTCAACAGGAGATGTGTAAACATAAAATGAATACAGCAGCCTTATTTTGCAGAAAACAAAGAGACTTATGTGTGATCCTAGCTGCCCAACACAGAAGTGCTAGTATAAACAAAGCCTCTTTGCAAGTTTAGCTTATCAAAATAACCAAACACCCTAAAAGGACACACCTATAAAATGGAAGACAATAAGCAAAGTTAGCCCTAAATACTTTGAGAGACTAAAAATAGCACGAATATGGAAAGACCTGCTTATTGTCAGATCCAGATTCTATCAATTTTAAAGTATGGTACATCTAGTAAGAGGATACATATACAATTTTTAAATTGTTTAGAGGAGGTCTGTGTTTATGGATATGACTTAAAGGAAGAAGTATGCAAGGAAAATTTGATGAGGAGCTGGACTTTGGAATTTATAGTATAATTAAATATTTTGGACGGAGTTTAGGCCTGAAAAGAATGAAAACTGTATACAGAATAAAAAATATTACATGTAATGGAAAATCTAAACCAAACCTCAGAGAACAGGATCAAGCCCTGACCTCAGAAGATTTAGCATGGAAAGATTTGGATTAAAATCAGCACTTGGCAATGCTGGGATTTTGACTATTTAGAAAACACAGAGTGCAAAGGGCAATTATAAGATAAAAGCTTGATTCTGGTCCAGCACACAGCTGCTTGTGTCTGTGGCTGCATAAAATCTGTGCAGTGACATTAAAAAGGTGCAAGGCTCCAGCCCTCCCATGCCAAAGGGTCCTTTGTGCCCATCCAGGAAGGTGTTGCAGCTTTGTCCCAGGGCACTGGGGGCACTGAGGATGAGCAGGACCACACACACCTTTGCAAGGCAGTCCCAACCTTCCTGGAGGAGTGAGGAGCCAGGTCATCTTGAGCTCACAGCCTCCTGCTGCTTCTCAGGAGCAACGATCCTATGGTCTGTACAAAATAAATCCAGTGGTAAGTTTCCAGGGAAGCTTTGTGTTGGTTTCTCCCTTTCTCCTAGGACAGAAGTATAGGATACACTTCTGTCACCTTCACTGGAGAATGGTATGAGTAGCTCTTTGCTCCCCAAGCTTGTACCTGGGGTAGGACTGAGTTCACTGGTTCTAATCATCTCAAAGTTTATTCAGGCCAGCTCAATTAAGTGTCCTTTGAGAGAACCAGGAATCTCAGGAGGAAACTGGTCCTGCCTGTCTTGATTAACTGCTCTAGTACAGCATAAATCAGTCTAGAACTACCTGTTCCTCCCATGGCCCAGAGAAGGGATCTTGAGAGCCAGTGCAGATAAGCAGCATAAAATGAAATTAATCCCACTGTACAAACAATAACATCTTTATCTTCTCCTCTTTAAATTTTGATTTTTCACTAGCAAGCACATTTCCTAATCTATTAATTATTTTCAGGGCTTTTCACTGAAGCCATTCCAGTTTATACAGGGCCATCTTGGACTGTGGAAATGTGCAGGGAACAACATCCCCCCACTGTTCACAGGAGAATTGCCAGGTACACAGATTGTAACACCTAATACCTGCACAATAACCTCCTTATCAATACACGGTAGCCTGTGTCCTGTTGTTCATTACTTTAATTCTCTCCTAAGTTTGCACTGTAGGAGATTCTGGAATATCTTCCTGTATGTTTTTTTCCTTCAGGATAACATGAGGTTTGCTACTGATGATGGGCTATTTTGTCACAGCTAAAAATTAGGGAGTGAGGCAGAAGAAACATGGTGGGGAAGATAAAGAGAATGAGGAGCCAGAGCAATGCAAACCTAGGAGCTTCTTTTGACTCCCATAAAGGTGAAATAAATCAGCAATGAATTAATAATGAAGGCTGGTGGTGGACAGACTGGAAGGGGGCCATCTTTCAAGTGACAGATGGAAACAGTGTGCTGTGACTTCCATAGATGCAAAGCAGCAGGACCATCATGATCAAGAGAAAATAAAATGTCACCAACCATTATTCACAAGAAAACATTTGGCATGAGCAAGATGCATAACTTGTCTCTTCAGGAATTCTTCAGATTAGGTTATTGGTGAAGGACATGGTAGATTTTTTTTTGTTAAAGGGATGAAAGTGTTCCATTTCCTCATGTATTCTGAGGCATGCCAGTGCATTTGCGCGGGACATTGTCTGTTTAGAGGTAGGAGATGGAATTTCACTGTTCTCATCTGCCTTGCATCTTCAGGTTTTGCTCATCTAGTTCAAGAAAAAGAATTGAGCTCAAACAGATTTTAAACAAGGGTCAGTAAAATAATAGGTATTACATAGCAAGGACTGTTGGCTTTCATTCAGAACATGTCTTCTGGTCACTGCTTTAAAAACTCTGATTATTTTTGAGCAACACTGTTTGATTAAGTCTGTCCTTAAGTTTGTCTCTGTCTGAAGCAGCAATATGGTAATTTCTAAGGTACTTTAATTTTTCTAACTCCTTTACATCTACATAAAACCTTGTTTTCCATTCTGTCATTATCCTTGCCTGGATGGGTGACCTGTGGATCATTCCCCAGGAATTCTGCATGGCAGGAACTGACATTGCCCATGAACAAATGCAAAGTGTCTTTAGAAACTGGCACAAGTCCACATCACAGATGCCATGGCAGGGCCAAGCACCTCTGCATGCACATATTCATGCTAATAACAATAGTGAACACCACCACAAACCTGAAAATGGAGTTCTTTTGGAGCAAAATTTTGCAAAAAAAGAGAAGTAATAGGAAATTGGATCAGCCTGAACTGTAGCTAATCATCAGGAAGAAATTAGCTGCAGTGCAAGGATGAGCTTGACTTTGGGGAATTAATTTATGTTAGTTTAAGGTAAGTATGCACATATTTGTATGATTACCATTACCGTTTTTAATCCTTCCATCAGAATGGTGGTTACACCAGTCACAGATTTGTAAAAGTGGGCTCATTAGGATAAACAGATGGAAAAGAAACCACAGACTATGAAGTAGGATATCTGCAATGCTTTGAGACATCACATCAGTTTTCTTCCACTCCTTCTTGGGGTTTCATTACACAAGCAGTCTTGATGAATGGCTTCTCTGTGAGATCTAATGAGGGCACATGTGACTGACTCCTTGTTGTCTTAGAGCCTACATGGCCTCCCTCCACTGAATGGGAGGCTGCCTCTATACCCTTTGGATCAGCAAGATCCTTAAATCCACAGACAGATGATAATAATAAGAAAGCTAAAATTATTTTGTTCTAAAACCTTTGCACTTGTATTAAACAATTATGGCATCAGTAGGGACCTAATTTTGGGAGCTGCTCCTGCCTGGGGGGTGGTACAGGCCTGGGCTGTCACCCTCCCTTGGGGGTCCCCATGATCCTTGCCCACATCCCCAGGGAACTTCAGGCCTGGCTGCACCAGGGTAGTCAGAGCCTTGCTCTGCTCTTGTGCTGTGGCTCTGTGTGTGCTCAGAATGTGAATGTTTACATTCACTCATTGCTTCTACTAACAGGCCTAATCTTGTAGGTTTTACATATAATGATCAATCCTACTTTGAACGCAATCTGATTGATAAAATATTCAATTTTTGCTTATTAGCTCTAGGTGAAAGTCAGACTGTGTATGGTGGATTAAAACTCTTGGCTATTAATATTTACTTCTCCAGTTAGCACTCACTGCTAATCAAGATATATTTCAGTCATGGCTGATGCCACTGTAGAGTGCAGGGACAGAGCAGACAACCTGCTGAGACACCTTGCAGCAGTTTTTCCCTAGTGGAAAGCCTGGCATGCAGCTTATGCTCGTTTAATTGTGCAGTATTTCAAAAGCACTGGCATGCTTTCACAATTTCTGCACTGATTGCATGAGGGAAATTTGAAACTGTGTAAAATATATGTTTAGCAACATATTTAAATCTGCCTGTCTTCTGCAACCTCAGTATTCAGCAAGCACAAAGGCACTAAGCAGGAGAACAGCATGGCTTGGTTGCCATGAGGGAGGTGTCAAGCCATGTTCACCCCTCCTTTGAGGGATTCTCCACCAGGGATGAAGTGCAAGCACCAGTTTCACTGGGGGCCTGAAAGCACCAAGGCTCAGGGCGTGCTCAGGTTATGTCAGGACAGGGATGGAAAAGGGTGGGAGGAGGATGAACACCCAGGGATCACTTACAGGGACATGGCACAGTGGGATTTTGCATTCAGACCAGGAATTTAGAAGAATTCCTGGCTTCAATCACACCCCTGCACCCGAAGCAGGTGCTAATATAATCTACAGGTAACAGAGGAATCCGTTCTGATGCTTTGACTGAAGGTGATGTTAATATCCATTTACTTGCCAGCAGGAAATTTCAGAGATGTCTCTTCTTCAGCTTGTCCTGAAGAAGAGACTTTCCCTCTGAACGTGTTGAAGAAAAACTGTAACACATAAACAACAAAAAACTAGTTTTTTTTAATGCACTACTATTCAAGGAATAGAAACTGAGAGGATGTGTAATTTAAAAAGCTGCATGGTGGTCTTACCAGCCACTGACCGGTCAGTAATGAATAATGTGCCTAAATTCTACCTCTTACACTTTGTAAATGTGGAGATCTTTGGCTGTGACCCCTACTCCATCAACTTTCCACCAAGTCCTCAAAATTTAGTCCATGGCTGTTGGTACATTTTCTACCAGAGAGCATAGCTATTGTGCCATTTCACTACCACCATGTCAGAGAGCCTAAGAAAATTTATGAAAACAATATATTTTATCTCAGACAAGCTCTAGTCTGAGGTGAGAAAACGTGGAGGCTCTCGGCTGCTGTGTTTTCACAGAAAGTTTGCTCTGCTTTTAACATGATGCATTCAAAGGATAAAGTGCCAAAATCCAGGCAGCACACTTTATCTATTTAATTAGTTAGAACTACAGGGAATGCGAGAAGTAATGGAACCATAAAAACCAGAAACTGAATCCTAATACGATTAGATGTGAGGATTCCATACCAAAAAAAACCCCAAAAAACTTTATGCCATCAGAGAGACTTTATTAATGTTCTGTACACCATTATGCTCATACCTGTTGAAGACAGACACTTTTGGACTGGGATCTGTATATAAAATTAGGATCAGCAGAGGTGTATCCCAATATTTGAGGATCCTAAAGTGCTTGACAAGCATCACAACACTGCAAACAGAAAAGCAAAGAGGGGAACACAGAACCTGTTTAAGTGTACCATGGTGTTCTAGCTTTTGTACTGGCTGGGGTTACCATCACATATGGTGTAAACACTTCAGAAGCAGAAGCTACTGAGATGAGAAAAAGAACCTTTGAACCAGACTTATTGCAGGAGAGAGGAGGGAAAAAACACCAACCTGGCTTTGGGAGAAGTTTGGCCTGCTCTAGACAGTGCTGGATTTATTCACTAGCAGGATTATATAATGTGTCCATGAACATACAGAAACAGACTTAATGACACAGATGTTTGCCGTGTTGTCTCTTAACAGGAGCCTTTTGAGGGCTTTGTGCCCTCCAACACTTCCATGGACCTTCATAGGACGTGCACCACATACCCTCAAATGCAGACAACAGTCTTCTGTTTCAAACACACCTATTAAAAGAATAAATAAAAAAATATTGATTCTTAGAACCCCAAGAGAAAAATAGGAACCAGAAGAATCCCAGGAATAAGTGTTATATATTGGGAACATTAAGAGGTAGTAGCACCTGGCATTAAATACATAAAATATAACTATAGCTACCCTTGACAAGAGTCCATAAAATTATCCATTTCTACTTTTGGAATAGCCTTCCCCAATTTTGAGTGTTTCATATGGGATTTGAAATGTCTCTGCAACCATTATTTCTGATAATTTGATAATTGTGTCTCTCTCAGGATAAAGAGGTCTTGGAGTTTGATTTAATCAGACAGATTATTTCAATCAGAGTAAGAATATGTATTTCAGTTTTGTTCTATTTCCTGTCCCTTTAATTTTCTTCCCTCCCATTTTGCCTAAAAATGCAGGACTGTACTCATTGCAGTCAGTATTTGTGACTTCCATCACAGATTCCCATCTCTGAACCCCATAAACTCTCACTTGAGGCATTATGGAAGAGGGACAGGGAGCCCTCTCCAGACTCTCTGCTTTTTGCAATGTACAGCTCCAGGACATGGAGAATGACAGAAACTGAGCAAGTGTCTTTGGATGTCCTGGAGCTGGGAACTTCGGCTCAGAGAATGTCCTGGAGCTGGGAATCTTCTGCCTTGAACCTGCCGGGTGTGGGAGGTCAGGTACGACTGACATGACTGCGGGATGGGATCCCTACAGGTACACCAGACCAAACTTATTTCCATGCTTTGAGCATCCCCAAAACCTCTTCTCCTGGTGCCACCACTGCTAGAAACCTGAGAAGTGGAAGGCCCATTTTAACATATATTTTAAAAATTCAATTTTATTTTATAGATTTATGTTTTATTTTTCTGGTTCTTCCACCGCCCAGTCCTGACATCTCTGGAATCCTGACATCTCTGGAAAAAATGTGCAATTTTTTCCAGTACCCCTGGGTGTGTAGGGATTGGATTTGATGACACTGTGGCTTCTGGACGAGCCAGTCTTTGCCCTGTGGGGCTGCCAGCCTCCTGGGGGTCACACTCCTCTGTGCTGGGAGGCCGGCCTGCAGGAGCCACAGGACACCCACCCTGAGGGCACACCTGAGTCCTCGGCAGCCACAGGCCCAGGGCGGCTGCAGGATGGATTCCAGCACAGCCGAGCTTGGCAGCCGCGCTGCCCCACCAGGGCCCAGCTCCCTGGCCGTGCCGTGAGGGAGGCAGCAGGGACACCCAGCAGGGACACCCGGCAGGGACACCCAGCAGGGACACCCAGCAGGGATCCCCGGCAGGGCCGTGGCTCGGGGCCCGGCCTCAGCAGCAGCCCCGTTCCGGCCGGGTCCCGCAGCGGGGGCGGTGCCAGCGCGGGGCGGGACCGGCACAGCCCGGCCGGAGCCGCCGCTGGAGCAGCGAGCCCCGGAGCGCCATGGCCGAGAGATGCGACGTGGTCGTGGTCGGGGGCGGCATCTCAGGTGGGTGCGGGGGCGGCGGAGGGCACGGGGCAGCGCGGGGAGGGATGCGCGACCCCCGCCCGGGCCGGTGAAACCGGCGGAGCGCAGCCCCATCGTTCGGGCGGAGTGCCGTGTGGTGCAGGCAGAATCGTATTGTTGTTATAAACAATTAATAATGGCAATTGTGGTGTCATTTTAATTATTTTTATCTTATTTTTATTGTATAATTTACTTTATATTCGGTTCTATTATTAATAATTTTATTATTCAGTTATATTATTAATTATTTTTATTAATTATGTCAATTATTATTTATTTAGATAATTATTTATTTCTATTATTATTTATTTCTATCATTATTTATTTATATTATTATTTATTTATATTATGATTTATTTCCATTATTATTATTATTTCCATTATTTCGCAAATATTATTTTTATTTTATTCTTTTATTATTATTCTTTTATTCTTATATTATAATTTATTTTATTTAATTATTTTATATTTTTATTATTTTATTCCAAAATTTTTAATTTTTAAATTATCGTTTATATCCATTACCGTTCATTTTTACTACTGTTGTTCATTTCAATAATTTTTTTTTTAAATTCAATTTCATTTTATAGATTTACGTTTTATTTCTCTGGTTCTTCCACTGTCCAGTCCTGGCATCCCCTGAACCTGTGCAGTTTTTTCCAGTACCCCTGGATCTTTTGGACAGGCGAGGCAGAAGCACTCAGCATCCTCTGCACCCAGTGCAGGGGTGTTAGGTAGCAGCCCTCGGTCACATGGGATTCATTTCAATCCTTGGCTGCCTTTTGTTCAGCACAGGTGGAGGCATAAAGGAAAAATCAGCTGGGTGGATAGGAAGTTTCTAGCTCCCCTTTCAGCACAGGTGTGGGTTTGAGAGCCTGAGCAGCCTGGCAGAATGGACAGACAGCACTGGGGCCCCGGAGCCTTCTTGCACTTGTGTGAAATCAGCTGGTTTTAACCCAGCCTGGGCTAGAAAACCTCTGTGCCTGCCCACAATGAATCTCTCTCCCATGCATTTTGTTCTGAGATACATGTGCCAAATAAATTGTGCATGGGCAGTAGATTTTTTTTTTCCCCTGTGCCTTTGGCATATCAACAGTTGCATTTTGGTCCCTTAGCATAGGGAGGTATGGAGTGACAGCCCCTGTGCCATTGGTGATCTCCTCAGAGCAGGAAGAATGTGCACACATCCACAGATCCAGCAGTATCTCCTGCCAAACCACAAACAATTACTTATGATCTGTTAGAAAATGTGATTTTGTCCATCTGTTTTTCATATGGCTTTTAATTTCCACTCTTTACTTACATATATTCTAGATGTCTGTTTAACCATCATGTTAAGGTGTGTAGCATGCAATTTGAATGATATACAAAATGCAGAGACAAAATCATAGGCATTATTTCCTAAGGATGATTCTCTGATAACAAACTGCTGAATAATGTTTGAGTGTTTCAAGTATGTTTATACAAACGGCAAAAATTAAACACTGCTTTTCTGTAAAGCACAGTGGATTCTGAACACAGTGTTATGGTTAATTTTTAACTTACACAGTGTGTCACAGTGAAACTCAATTAAAGTAATCAGCCCATGGTAAATGTCTGTTCATGTCTTGTAAACAAAAACATTTCCAGTGGCATGGTTTTGTACAGCAGTAGTGCTACATTCCCTCTGTTGAATGAGTTGGAGTGAAAGAGTCAGTGTAACAGCTTTTAAATTACCCTTGTTATCCTGGTTGCCATGGGAATATTTTTGTGGCAGGCCTGCACAGCCCACTTAGGTTTTTCTGGAAGAGCATCAGGACAGGGGAGCAGTGCTGAGCTCTGGTCAAACGTGTGCTTTAGGTTTTTCTGGAAGAGCATCAGGACAGGGGAGCAGTGCTGAGCTCTGGTTGATTGTGTGCTTTAGGTTTTTCTGGAAGAGCATCAGGACAGAGGAGCAGTGCTGGGCTCTGGTCAGGCTCTGGTCACTCATGTTCTTCGCTCTTTGCCACCTGTAGACAGCAGCAAGTGGTGGGGGGAACCAATTATCTGTTTACTTCCCTTTACACTAAATACCAACCAAAATGCTCCTGTTTTGTGCTGTAGCAACTTTTTTCCTGTCTTCTCACAAAGGTTGGAAAAATATACAGGCACAAAAATTGTTGTATTGACTAAGTACCCCTCTTCAGTCCCTTTCCTTTAGCTGTGTACAGCTCCTGCTCACCTCTGATTCCCACTGTCTGTAAATCATTGAACTTGCAGCCAGATGATGGAACTGAGGTTTTAGATCTCCTTACACTGATTTAAAACCCCTGCTAACATGCGCAGCTGCTGCTGAGATCTCTTCTCCTGTCCACCAGAGAGTGAAGTGTATGATTTTTAGAATGAGGCACCCCTTGGACACTGGGTTTGTTTGCTGCTCCACAACTCCTGTGTGTTCCTTCGGAAAGTCTCTGGATTTGGGCTGCCTGAGGCTCTTCTGACCAAGGCTCTGTGGTTGCTGCCTGTGACAACAGCAGAAGGTCCTTGTCACATTGAGGTGTGCTCCAGCCACCTGCTCCAGCCCCAGCAAAGCAGGGAATTGCAGAGCAAACAAAGACTTGCTGTGCCAGCAGGAGGATGCACAAACAAGTGTCACAGAGCTGCCACTTGGCCATCTCCTTTCTCTTTATTCCTGCAGGTAGAGCAAACTGTGCATTTGCAGGCTCAGACCCTCTTTGGCAGCAGCTCTGCTTGTCTTTTTATCCAGATGTAATTAGTAGGGTTTAAAATGTAAAGACTGAAATCCTGATCATGAAATAACAGTGCAGAGGCCTTCACAACCCTGGGCAGTCTCTGTTCTTTTATCTGAAGATGCCACTTCCTTTGCTGAATCATTTTTAGTGTCCTTTATTGCAGGTTTGATAAAAGGAAAGAATAAAACTGAGGAACTGGCCAATTTAAATTTTGTGTAATGAAAATATACTCAAAATTAGTCTACATTTCTTTCAAGTCAAAGTAATGGTCTGTGGCTTTGCTGAAGTTGTCAGGTAATCTCAATAATATTGATGATAATGAAGACCTTTGAAGAACAGATTTGCTAAGGGTAGATTCTCTTTTATGGGTAAAACTTCAGCCAAAGCTTTGGATTTTTTTTGCAAATGGTGCAGATTAAAAAGAAATATTTAAAGAGAAAATTTACCAGAGTGAAAAAGCATATATGAAAATGCTTAGCCACACATTGCATGCAGTATGCCTGGTACTAAAGAATATTTAGATCAGAAGCTTAACAGAGCCTCTTAGAGCTGGAATATGCATTGTGACAGGTTCTTCTCTTTGCTTAGAGGCCTCACTTTTACTTTGAAGGGCTCCTCTAGCACGAGGATCAAAACAACTATGAGAAAACTATACAGTTGCATCATCAAACTTGTTTATCTTCTTAATTGAGACACCCAATGACTTCAAATGAAATCTTGAAATCTGCTCAGAGATTTTCTTTAAAGATTTTCTCCTTTTGTTTTCAAAAATGTCTTCCTGTCCCTGTTTTTGCCTTGGGAACTGCTTTTCTTGTTTTGTTTTCAAGTAATTTATCAGATTTTATCCTAATCTTATTCTTAAGAAAATACTTTTCTTAAATCTCTGGTGCACAGATTTTACAATCAAAGTGAAGGTGGTTGATTTTTTTTTTCCTTAAAGGTGAAGTCTTTTCTTAATTATAGTAAGAAAATTAATACTATTAGTATGCTTGGTTTTTTGCTGTTCACAAGCAACCTGTCATGTTCCTGTAAGCTTAGAACTAAAACATACTGTAAGATAATTCTATTGTTATGTTGGGTTTTAAAAATATTTCCATATCTATTCTTGCATTATATTGATGCCACTGTGCTCTCTACTGTTTTAAAGCCTCACTTTTAATTTGTGTGACAATTTAATGTGCTCTATAATTACAGTAGCTCTCACTGAATCTGTGAACCACTGTCACATCACTTCAAAAATAAAAACGAAACCAAAACATCCCAAAACAGACCAGGTGTTTGAGGGCTATTATCTGATGGTATTCTGTCTGTTTAAAAATAGACTGATGCAGAGGGCAAAATTGTTTTTTAAAACAAATCTGGGACAAGTTTAAAAAAACTATATAGATTAAACACATAATATTTAGTAGATACTTGTTTCTTTTTGCTCTCTGGTAGTAAATTACAATGTTTCAATACTCTTCCTCTGAAAAGATGGTTTACCAAACAAGACAGTCTTTTGGAGAACATTACTAGTCTGGGAATCCTATGCTAGATGTCCACTTGGAGAAGAAAAAAACCAGACAAAACCACAAAACCAAAATTGAGGCATGGATGAAGCAGCTGTTCATGATGAACCAGATGGGATCAGTCAGTGGGAGGACTCTGACCCTCTCCAGGGAATGTCACCCTCTCTGGGATCCAGGACATTTTCCTGTCAGCTGGCATGATGAAGCTCTTGGTTAATTTTCAGTCACCTGTCTCTCTATCTGACAGCAGAAATTATTACTTTTGTACTCAACCACTCTCATGGCTAAAGCAGTATGAGCCAGTTAGATGGAATCTGCATTTGACTTCTAGACATTTCACAAAAAAAAAACTTGGCAATGCACAGTAAACAGAACAGAAAGCAGCTGCATAATGTTGTGAAATGGTTGGGTAGCCTAGGCAGCAGGGACAGCTCTTGTAATTCACTGTCTGAGACCTCCTAATTGGTCTGAGAGTTGATTTGATAAGAAGCTTTCCAGCCTACCTGCAGGAGCCATCTGATCTCACAAGGCTCAGGGTGATGCTTCATTAGGGAAAGGTTTTTCATTAGCTTATTGAACCATTATGAAAGGTTGTTGTTAGGGAAAACTCATTCAGTCTGTTCAGCAAAATGTGAAAACTACCATGGAAGGGGAAAAAGGTAAGTTAGGATGGTAAAACTTTGGGGAAAAGAATTGCTGTTGTATCTATTATGGGAAATATGTTAAGCTATTAAGGGAAATAACTGGTAGGGAACCAAAGTATATGTGCAGCAGTGGGTGTTAAAGTTACACACTAGAGAGTCCACAGGATTTTATCTGTGCTGCTGAATAGCTGCTTTTTTTTCCTTTTTTTTTTCTTTTTTTTTCTTTTTTTTTGACTAACAAGATTTTCAGGAGAGACTGAAAGCTATTTGTAAGCAAGTTCTGTGCACTGTTTGCTTGGACAACCACCTGCAGGGGTGCTTTGAGTTGGTGAGATTTTTCAGAGATTGGTCTAGCACTTGACTACAGCCTAATCACACTGGAGGTGGTGAGTGGTGTCTGTCTGCATTAGGGAGTTGGTTCAGATCAAGTGTGTGATGTTCTGCACTATTTTTTCACACAGATATTTCCAGCTGGTTGTCTTGGGAAACTTAGTTTCCCTCATCAAAGATAGTGACATGGAACGAGTATTTCAATTTTGTGCTCTTCTTCCTTCCATGAAGACACAGTTAAAAATTATTTACTTGGTCATCCTCTCTGTTTTCTCCTTGCCTACTTCTCTTTCTTTCATTTTCTTGTAGCATCAAGAGGTTGCCAAAAGATCACATTCTGCGTACTTACGAATCATGATTTGCTCATTTTACTCCTTGGCACCATCAAGTTCAGGGGTTATTTTAGAGAAATGCAATTCATTGTGCTTCCCCTGCTGTAAGGAGTGAACAGTGTCAGTCTCCAGCAAGCCACACACAGTGTCAGACACCACAGGGACACAGGTCTGGGTTAAACACTGGTGCCTGTGGTGCCAGTGGCTGTGATGAGCGGCCCTCTGCTCTGGCTCCATCCTGGAGTGTTCAGGCTGTCTAAGATGATCTCAGGAGTGTGTTGACAAGGCTGCTGTTGACTACTGGAGGTGCTCTTACTGGTGTGTGTCTGTAGTCTTATCCAAAGCTGGAGAGATGTGCCAAAAAGCTGTGTATTGATGTTTGCACTGCCTAAGGAGGCAGCCTGAGCAGTGTGGGCTTACACAGCCCTGACAGTCCCAGAGGTAAACTTCCAGTGCTGCTTGTATTATTATAAACCAGCAGAGAGTTTGCTCTATATTTACATATCTTACGCAGCAGCTGATGACAATGAATTAGGCCTTATGCTTAATTTAATAATTTCAGAAGGCTTTTCTTCTTCAGAAGTTATTATTCTGTATGTAAACAGTCTGGGGGATTTTGGCACATTTCCCACTGCCACGGTTTCCTTCTCCATAACATAACTGACAACTGTAATTAAATAGTTATGTTATTTCATGATAAAAAGCCATGTTGTCTCTCTGCCCCTTCCCAAAAGAGGAGTTGTTTGCCTTTGTGTTCTGTCTCTGTTCTGCAGCAGTTATTTCACAGAGTGCACTGATAGAGCACTGAAGTTTATCATGCTTATAAAAGTTTACTGAGCAGGGTCCTAGATTATTGAAGAACTTTATTTGGATTTCCTTTGCTGACAATGTGTCTTAGTGTCCTTACAAACCACTCAGGGATGATTCTAAAATCAGTCATCATTCCTGGGGAATTGTAGTCATAGGACAGTTTGGGCTGAAAGGGACCTCTAAAGGTCATCTATTCCAACTGCCCTGCAATGAGCAGGGACATCCTCAGCTAGATCAGGTTGCTCAGAGCCCTGTCCCACCTGGCCTTGAATGTTTCCATCACCTCTCCTGTCCAACCTGTTCCAGCCTTTCACCATCCTCATTGTTAGAAATTACTTTCTTTACATCTAATCTGAATCTACCCTCTTCTAGTCTAAAAATCATTATCCCTTGTCTTAATGTGACACGCCCTACTAAGAATTTCAACCTCATATTTCTGATAAACCTCTTTTGGCACTGGGAGCTGTTATATGGTCTTCCCAGAGCCCTCTCTTCTCCAGGCTGAACAGCCCAAGTTCTCTCAGCCTTTCTTCCTAGGAAAGGTCTTTCATCCCTTGGATCATCTCTGTGGGCCTCCTCTGGACCTGCTGAAAGAGGTCCTTGTCTTTTTTTGTGGTGAGGACTCCAGGGCTTCAGCCAGGCTTTGGTTTCTTGAGGAAATTCCATTAATCTCAATCAAGTTTCAATCATTTAATTTTTATATAGCCATTTTTTAACTTAACATGATTTTCCTTCTGGGCAGATAACCTATTTCATCCTTCTAAACTTATGTCAGATGTTATTATCATTGCTGCCTTGAAGGATGGTCAAAATGGGATCATTCATCTAATCCACTGGGTTTTTTTTTTCCTTTGTGGACTGATTCGTGTCTAAGGTTTATAATTTTATAATGCTGCATTATTCTTGTCTAGCATTTTTTTTGCTGTTTTCAGTGATCAGTGAGGCTGCACTACAGGCCATTGGTATTTAAACCATGAATGACTAGCATTCTTCTAAATAACACACCCATGCTCTTGTATTTTGCATAACTTTCTCTGTCCTGTCAGTTTTCTGTTCAAACAGCTTGCTTAAAAGAAAAACCAGTATAAAGTCACTTTGAAAACTGTATTTTCTCCACAAATCATTATTTGGTTTGGGGCTGGAAGGGAAGAGAAAGCAGAATAGTCATCAGGGTCTCGTTTGGGGAGACCTGAGTTCTGGATAAGTTAGTAATAAAGAGGTGCTGAAAAGCGCCTGTCAAGCCAGAGAGGAGTTGCATTGACCTAGTCAAGAAGCATTGATAATATTATTTATGGGAAGAGCTTCTGATGCTATGCCACCCACAGCTCCACAGGACTCAGCTGTGTGAGTTTTGTGGGGTCTTAACAGCATCAGGAGCAGCAGTAGCAGGGGATGGAGAGCAAGGAACCACCCAAGGAAATGATGGGCATTGGGATTTTTGTGGGGACTCTGTGTGTGATTGTCTAGAGGAAAGGAGAGCATGGGATAGGATGGGGGAAAGCAAAGTGAAAACCATCCCTGAAAGAATGGATGGTCTAGTCTGGAAAGTCTGAGACCTTGTGGGTTACTTCTAGTAGCTGGCACATCTGGCAAAATAAATCACAGATGCATTAATTTTTACCACTGAAGAGTCTGGCTCTGGCTCATTAGAGGCTTGGGCATCTTGCAAAGATTAAGTTATGGTGGTGACCTGGCTTCTGTTGGCACTTCATTTTCAGGTGTTTACAAAGTTCCCTGAAGTTTTGATTCATTTTAAATCTGCTCATCTTACAGATATTACTTTGTACTATTCAACCTTTTCATGCTTTTCAGTTTCACCCAGCTGGAAGTGAGGAGGGTGGGAGGAGAGATGCCCCTGTAGCCTCCTGCCTCCCAGGCAGCTGCTCTTTATCTTGATGGTATAATTCACATATAAAACATTGAATTGAGTCTGTTCAGTTGACTGCACACAGCAACAGCTGATCAAACAGCAGGTTCATGCTGTGCACCATGATTACCTGGATTACTAGGATAGCTTGAGTATAAACTGGGCTCATTTTTGCTTGAGTGATAAATCTGTGTTTGAATGTATTAAATATTGGAGCAAGACACCTCTTTTGTTCCAATATGAATTAATTTTTTATGAGGTGGCTTGGCCAGAGGCCAAATCAGTGAGTTATGCTAAATAATGAGCACAAATGAGGAAAGGAAAGGGTGTAAATGCTTTTTTTCCCCCAACTTTAGATATTTATCTATTCTTTTATGTTCCCTTCACCATTTTTGCCCCTACACATTCTATCAGAATGGTAAAATTCTAGTGGTAGCAGTTTTTCTTTCATAGCAGTGATGTTTTTATGAACTGTTTGGCTCAAACTTCCTCCTGCCTGCACTTAGGGATGGATGGATGGATGGATGGATGGATGGATGGATGGATGGATGGATGGAAAAGGGTGTTAAATGCATTTTTTTTCCAACTTTAGATATTTATCTATTCTTTTATGTTCCCTTCACCATTTTTGCCCCTACACATTCTATCAGAATGGTAAAATTCTAGTGGTAGCAGTTTTTCTTTCATAGTAGTGATGCTTTAATGAACTGTTTGGCTCAAACTTCCTCCTGCCTGCACTTAGGGATGGATGGATGGATGGATGGATGGATGGATGGATGGATGGATGGATGGACGGATGGATGGATGGATGTCACAAGTCATCTTATTTAGTGGCTCTCTTTTGGGCTTCTCTAGATGACATGCACATTCTCAGCCTTTGGTATCTCAGCTGGGGAATAATTTGGGCTTTCAGCAGGGTTCGTCTTAATTTTTTGGTTGTTCGAATAAATAAAATGTTCACAAATCCTTGTAGGCTTTACAATTTAGCCTCTGTGAGTGTGTGCACACCTAACTGTATATGTGGGCTGTGATGATAGGAATTTCCAAAGAGTCTTTGGGGTGTGGCTGTTTGGAAGTGACATTGAGAGGTGCTCAATATAAATCTGTAATTATTATGTGCTATTTGTGTGAAAATTGTTAGCTGAAGATCAATTAAAATGTGAAACAAAATGGGCAGCCATGGAATGAAGACATGATGAGTCTCTTGAGCTTTGCTTTGCCCAGCCTGACCTAGGTGAACACCTTTGAGTCATTAGATACTGAGAAATCTGGGAAATTACATGTTAATCTTCAATGTCAAGATATGAGAGTGCTAGTCTGTTTATTTTTTAAGTTCACTTCTTCCAGTTGATTTTGTTTTTTGAGCATTTACTTTTCTCAGAGGACTAAAAAAAAAGAATTTGTTGCTTGAGAACAAGCAAGACTTGGCAAAACAGATAAGCATTTCTCTTCTGAGGCAACTGTTGCATAATTTTACAAAATTTTCCAGATGCAGCTTAGCCTTTTTTTTTCCCACATTGCTGTGTGTGGAAGGCAAAACTATTCTTCAGAGTAAATCTGACTGGCATTTTATTTGCTTGTAGATCTCTTCATAGCAGTAATGCCTAAAAGGATGCCTTTAGGAAAGTGCCTGTATAGACCCTCAGCCAGTTCACTGTGCTTAGCTTTATTTCATGCAGTGCTGTGACCTGTTTGCTGTAGCACTTTCAGTTCTCTCTATCCTTTTTTTCTCCCCTCTATTTTGTCTGTTGTGTTTTGAGGCAGCCCAGATTGTAAACTAGCAGAAAGGGATGCCTAAGCTAAAGGAGGCCCTGGGACTGAGGGTGTGTGATAATATCAGAGTATAAATGATAATTATATTATTTATATTATTATTAATATTAACTTTTCCAGTATATCCTGGAGCCATAACAAAGGACACGCAGAATGTGTTTGGGTTTTTTACCTGACTGAAGTCTAGAAGGCTTCTGACATGGTTTAAAGTGTGAGGTGGCCATGGTTGTTCATGACAAGTCCATTAAATGAAGAGAAGACAGTAAATGATTGATACTAGAAATACTCAACCTTTGAAATTCTGGGGTGCCCAGTTTTGTCAATATGAAGTTTCAAGGGGAACTTCAGATGTGAAAGTGAAGTGGAAACAAGGGAAGCCTTGGACAGAACAGCTGTGCCTTCAGTGCTTAAACCTGGGTACCACTGAACCAAAGGTGTTGGGTTTCCACCCAAATGCCACAAACTGTCTTCATCCCATGCTTGGCAGGGGTTCAGCTTTACACCCCACAACTTTGGTCATCCCACTCATATCTGCCCAGGCTCTGTATCACTTAACCAGCTGCAATGCTTGGGACTGAAAGCATTGGCTGAATGTTTGCAATTCTGATTTTAAGAACTTAATAAATGCTGCTCCCTGCACTGTGGATGGATCATCCAGGAGCTCTTGCAGGGAAATCACAGAAAGCTGGGACTAGAGTTTATGCTCCCATGAAGTCCCATTAACTCATGGGGATGCTCATATTGACCTTGGTGACAAAATTACAGAATTAGAGCTCAGACAGAAAAACTCATTGCCTTGGCTAGACAATGAAATGCCAACAGAAATAAATTATATTTACTCATAGAGTGCTGTATCTTAGGCAGAAATGTTAGGTCTTTTGTACAAATATTTTAAGTAAATGTACATTTTAAACAGATAGGTTGACAATGTCTCTTTTTGCTCCTTGGGGTTTCTGAAACTGTAATTTTGTTGTTTTCCTAAGCTCTGTAATGTTCTTGGTGATGAGTGATATTAATTTTAATGGCATTAATTGCAGCACAGTGATACAGTTTAGGAAAACAGAGTATCTCTCCCCATAGCCAAAATACTTGGGTCAAAAAAGAGTTGCATTGCTAGTTTTCACTGTACTGTTTGTACATGAAGGTAAGGCACAACTGAGAGTGACAACTTACACTGGCCCAGGTCTACCATGGTTTTAGGTTCTGAACTATAATTTTTGAATTTTCTTTGGTAAGATTGAGTCAGATATCTAAACTACTATTGTTAAGATGGCCCAAATTAGAGAAGTTAAAAGGTTGCCTCCACACTGAAGGCACAGTATTCTTCACAAGAGCAAAATTCCTCGACCTTTCCATAATGTGAGGAGCTATACAAAACAAACCTGTACGACCTTAACTCACCCAGACCCTGGGCCAACACAGGTTTTGCTTTTTTGTTGCTGTCGTTGTCTTGGTTTTTGTTTTATTTACAATCCATATCTACAATGCCTTGCAGGCATTGTTGTCTCAAGCCATTATTTCAGTTTAAACATTTTAGCTGGCTGATGATGAGTGACAGAGCTAAAGGTGACCAGCGCCAGGTTCGATCTCTCAGTGATGGAGCAGTAATCAGATTGTGTCCATTAGAGCACAGACAAGACCAAAGCTATTAAATTGCAGTTTCTAGCACAGCAATGCAATGAAGAAGCTGTGGAGCACCAAGGAGAAATCCCACTGGTGCAAAATTTCTGCTTGGCTGTGGGTGAGGTCTTCTCCTTGCTCCTGCCCTCTGTCCCTCCAGGGTCACAGTGACATGGAAACTGTCACTAATGCTGATGGCACTGAATTACAGGATGTTGTGGGGACGCTTCTTAAAAGGAGGTCAGAGAGCTCTGAATATAAACACGGAGGGGTTTTGTTTGAATTTTTGAGTAAATAGGTCTAAGCAGCAGCAAATTGGATTCTTCCACTAGCTGATCCAATTTTTACATGCTAGAAACTTAATTCCTCATTGATGGGGAGTTTTTTCTCTTTCTCCCACAATTTACCTCATCTGCTTGGGGCATATTCCTCTCAGATTCTTCTTATTGACCTCATTCTCTGCAGCTGTCTTGACCACTAATGGTGGTGTTCTCCCCAAATGTTCTTCTGCAGCTTTAACGGATGGATTCTGTTTCTTTGGGTCCAGTGCAGCAGTTTTGGCCAAATTAATTTATTTGCTGTATGTATTTTGCAAGTATTCCTGAGCATCAAAGATGGTAGGTCGGGGATATTGTACAAAGATATCTAAAAGTGAGGAAAGTTGTATTTCCCATGTCATCCTACAGCAATACCAGCTTCTATAACTTTTTGTAGGTTTTGACAGATTTCCTGGGTTTTTTTCTTAACATTTTAGACACTTCAGGTGGGGATTTTAAAATTTATTTATTTGGGTTTGGGTTTATTTTTTAGTGTTTTTATTTTTTTTGAGATTCATCACTTAAGAAAAGAAGTTAAATTCATGGCATCTCGGCTCCAAATAAGACTTATATTCAAGATCAAGAAGAAGAAGAACACAAAGATTACTGAAATAACAGCTTCAGTGTATTAAATATCCATGGACATCCATCTATTAAATAATTGTGTTAAAAATACTTGAGTTCATCTACTTTAGACTCTGAACTGAAGTCTTACTTGTCTGTATGTAATCAGTTGTGGTATGTTTCCTTTTTTTGCTGTCAGTCTCGTGAGACATTTTTGCATCCCCCAATTTCTCCCTTAACCCCAGGGCAGAGGGCTGTGCTTGTTCTGCAGGCTGAGAGTTATCCCATTTGCAAGGTGCATTTTTGGGCACATGCTGATGCTGAGCCTGGTGCAATGTTTGTTCACTGCTCTGGACTGCACCAAGGCTGCTCTGCCCTCTGGCTCTGTGCAAAGCAGCATCTGCTACCTGACATCTCTGCAGACTCAGTCATTTAGATGTGGCTGAACAGGAAAAAAAATGTGACAACCAGGAAAAAAAATCCTTTGCAAACATGTCTTTTGTGTCAAAATAAATACATGGAGGAAAATGTTGGCAAATTCCGTGAATTGGAGGAAGTTCTACATTAAGACCTGCAAGTTAATACAGCACAAGTACAATGGCAGCATTTCTTCCTACTCAATGTATAATTTTAGTCAAAGGGAGGAATTTTTATGGTTATAAGGTGAACAGTTTTTTTTTTGTGCCAGCCACTTTAGAAGCTATTAATTGAATGCCTGTGGCTTAGAACTTTCTTTGCTCCCTCCATGAATTAAAATTTAGAATTTGTAGATGGTTTTTATAACTATATAAGAGAAGCAATTTTTTTCCTAGAAAGGAAATAATAATTGTGGAGAAACATGATAAAGTAGTGAGTAATACAGAGAAAGTACAGAAGGAATCTTTCAGAAATTTACAACTTTTCAGAGATGCGACTTCCAGTCATGCCCTTCTAGTGTTTTTTTTTTCTGAAATGCTAAGATTAAAGGGTGTTTCAGTAAAATTGCTGATTCCAGGCAGAATAGAATGGTATTACTAAATTTCAGGTTTTTTAGAAAATATGCTTTAAAATACTCTTTAGATAGTCAAATATATTTGATAATAGGGCTACACTGTAGGGCACATGGGGGTCAGATGAAAAATGAGACTCTTCTCACATTTGCCAATTCAAATATGAAGATGATAAATATAATATTTATATTCTATATGATACAAGTATATGTAATCCAAATAAACACACACACATATATATTAAATAAATATATTATATATATTTTTAATATATATAAAAATTTAAATATACATATATAATAAAGTTTGGATTTTGCCCTAGCATAAATATTTAAATTTTTCTGTTTTAAAAAAGAATTAAACATCTGAATTAGTCATTCTCTCAGGATAAGAAAACAGTTGATGTGAGGAAGTGAGGTTGTAATGAAGCTGTTTAATGAAATGGTGCAATTTAAGGGATTTAGTAGGTACAGAGACATCAAACAAGAAAGAAGGAAGTTGGAACTGAAGATGAAATAATTACTGTGATGATTACATTTGAGTCCAATCTGTGTGAATGCAGAGTGCTGCACGATGGGGAAAGAAATGAATTTCGTGACTTGAACTTGTGTTATAAGATTCTGGGGGAGGCAATCTCCCACCAGCATCTCTGGGTGGCTGCCTTGGGTACCGGGTTGCCATGGTGACAGATGGAGGCTTGCCCCGTTAAGCATCCTCTAAACACCGTGGTATTTTCAGTCTGGGGCTTCAAATAATCATGTTTGCTTCTTTGTTGTTTGCATTAATTAGCTGCCTGTTGGTTCTTTGAGCAGAACTGCAGGTGAGGCTGCTTAACTGTTTGATTTCTGCTTTATCTCTCTCTGTATATTTATATAGGGCTCTCTGTGGCCCCTGGGAGAAGCTGACCTGCACTGGAAACTGCACCCAATTTCTGTCTTCTGTGAAGTGGTGGCAAAAGTGGCTGAGCCCTGATATTGCAATTCAGATCTGATTCTGCTGAAATGCTCCTGGGGAGCAGGGAAAACTGCCTCTAGGTGACAGAACACTGTGCATAGGAGCAATAATAGCATCAGTCACAGTTTTGGATGGTTTTTGCTTTTGAATGCAGCTCTTTGCCTTGCTTGTGGCATCTCTCTCTGTATATTTGTATAGGGCTCTCTGTGGCCCCTGGGAGAAAGCTGACCTGCACTGGAAACTGCACCCAATTTCTGTCTTCTGTGAAGTGGTGGCAAAAGTGGCTGAGCCCTGATATTGCAATTCAGATCTGATTCTGCTGAAATGCTCCTGGGGAGCAGGGAAAACTGCCTCTAGGTGACAGAACACTGTGCATAGGAGCAATAATAGCATCAGTCACAGTTTTGGATGGTTTTTGCTTTTGAATGCAGCTCTTTGCCTTGCTTGTGAGGAATGGGGGCAATATCAAATATCTGCCTTTTGTTAGTGACGTGTTAAAGTGGCAGGTAAGCCAGAGGCAGTGCTGGAATGTGAAGCATGTGAAGGGTTAAACTGCTCAAAAGGAGACCTTGTATCATGTGTGACTGATTTTTCCAGGCTTTGCTTCATGGCCATTGTGTGTGCTCTGTTTGCAGCAGTTGAGGCACAGAGAGACCACTCTGACTCTTGCTCAGAAAAGAGATTGTGGTTTGTGGGGTTTTCTGCAGCAGTTGTTAGTTTGTGAAATGCAGACCTCAACCTCATGCCCCAATATTCACATTCTAGTGTTCATTTCCATTTTAATATGCTTTTGTTGCTGTTCCTGGTGCCCTCCCTGCCCTTGTACCACTTTGTCTCAGAGCTCTCCCTCCACAACACCCAGTCCCCTCACTGTTATTGTAGTGACAGTCCAAGAGCCCATTTGGGGCCTTTGGTCCAGCCCCAGGAACAGGTATGGGGCACTACTGTGATTCCCAATGTGTGAGATACCAAAACCCAGCAACATTCCCACCTGACACTAGCACTACAATGTGGTATCTGTCACCAGCAGCCTTGAGTTTTCCTCTTCGGTGTGTGCTGAGAGACCTCCTCTGGTCCTTTGCTGTGCCCTCTGATCCTCCTGAGCCTCTGGTTTTGCTTCTTCCATCTTTTTCCTGTTATGTGTTTGTGATCATTTCTGCACCAAATTTGGGCCCAGAACAGAGCCGTGAAGCGGCTGAGAGGAAGAGGGGGACCACCAGCCCTTGAACTGATCAGGTGATGCTTAGCTTGGGAACCCTGCACACTGCATCTTCCAATCCCCAAGGACACATCCCTCCTCCTGCAGAGATCAGATCTGCTGGAGGATGGGCATGGACAAAGCAGTGAGATACAACAAACCTTATCCTTCCCTCAACACTGTTCTGGTTTTTATTTTTGCTTCAGGAAAGAGGAAACTCCTGTCCATCTTTAACAGGTCCATGTGTGAATGTGGCAGGGGGTGGGGGAAAGGTGGCACATGCCCCAAAATGGGGAGTAAATACTAAGTGGGTGCAATCAGGTGGAGGAAAGGTGCAGGAGGAAACAAGGAGGTGGTACCTGGGCTGCCAATCAGCTGCAGTTCAGTGGAATCTAGAGTTATCCTTTTACAAACTTCTCTGTTGGTTCAGCTCCTGGGAATAAACTGCCTTTGTTCCCAGCTGCACTGCAATGTTTATTCATTAGATTTTAATAAAGAAAGTCAAATCTCATATCCCTTAATCAGTGTTGGTAACTGAATGCTATTAATTGATTACTCAATACCTGTTAGCATGAAAAGCCAGCAGAGACCTTCAGTGACAACAGCCTTGAGTTTATGCATTCATTCTGTAAATTATTAATAACTGCTATTGATCGTCTCCCAACTGATGAAATATTTGTCTTTTATGAGTGGTAACTCCTTTATTTCTTTGACAGATAAGCCAGATTTATTTAGGAGGCTTGTTGCTTATTTTTTCTCCAGAAGCCAATCTCTCTTTGCATGTTGTTTGAAGGGGTTGTCCATGTTTATATACCATGGCTATTTCTGTATTATGTTCTTCCTTGGTATCTTCAAATATTTTTGAGTGTAGTCAAGGCCACTGATCCAGCCAGATGTTTTTGCAATATAATTTCCTCAGTAGGAAGTACAGAAAGACCTTTATCAGTTTCATTACTGGTTTTCTCACCAATACTTATGTGAAAACCCAAGATAAATAAGCCCATGAAACTAAGAGGGGAAAAAAGGGCAGGAGGGTATGTTTTACTAGAAACATCTGCAGCTGTTCTTCAGAAAATGTCAGATTCTTTAGATACACAGGTCTCTACACTATTGTGACTTTTTTCCCTGTCTTTTTAATTATTTTTTTTGTTTGTTTTTTAATGGGGAAAGAAAGAGCTTAACTACAGCACATTGGCAGCAGCAGGGAAAGGGACAGGACTGGGTTCTCCTACCCCCAGTCCATGATCTGAATGTGACCAGAATGTTCTGTAGCCTCTCCCCAGGACTGCTATATTTGCTTCATTTTCATTTCATTCAGTCCTGCTATGTTAGCTTGGGCCATCTGTTTTTGCTGTCAGTTCTTTTTGCCATTTCTTCCACGGCTGCTTTCTGCTTGGAACAATCTGTTTGGATGACAACTCAAAAACTGCATGTACTAGGACACACAGAGGGAGCTGATTGCATTCTCATGGTAACAAGGCAGGGAGCCAGAAAGGATAGATAAATTATGATGTATGAGTGTGGCTTCCAGCCTGGCCTCTTGCTGAACTTTATTCAGCACATCCTGTTGGTTCAAAAGGATGATACAACCTCCTAGAATATAACTCTTGTCCTACTAGAAATTCACATGTGGCCAAAGTAAGCACCTCAGTTTATTTAAATCTCAGTTTGTGTGCTGAAGTAAAAGGCAGAGATGATCTTGGGAAGTTGAGAAGGGCTGGATTCCCTCCCTGTGCACCCTTTCTAGTTCTCTTCGTTCCCACAGCAGCTTGACACACTTGCTGCAGGGCTTGAATCTGATATTTTCCACTGCAATTGTGAGGATTTATAACATCACAACTAAAAAGAGATATTGCCTCCTCCATTTTTACTGTTCTTTCACTTGGGTGTCTCGGCTTCAAGAGTTGCAAGATAGAAATAAAAGGTATTCAAAAATGGATGAGAAAAAAATTTTTGGGGTAGACTTAACCATGTTTTTAATTCTTGTTGCCACACACAGCTGCACATTCTATCTCTTAGTCAGACCACGTGTTCTTCTGGAGATGAAACCCCTGACCTGACTGTGTGGGAACTTTGATACTGTACTTCAAAGTATTCAGAACTGGAAAGCAGAGACATAGAACAAGTGTCAGGAAAGCTACACAAATTTAGGACAATCCTAATAATACTTCTTCCTTTTTTGTTGTTGGGGTTATAAAAAATGAAATGTTGGGGAGGACACCTTTTTGTTTACAAGCAGTAAAGTTTGTAAGTTCTCTGCCTGGCTGGGTGACCATCGTACCAAGTGCTGGCTGATGCATCAGCATTTCTGAGACTGTGGTGCAAAACTTGCTCAGCACATGTAAAATTAGACAACAAACTGTTTCATTAGATGGCTTCAGTTCCACTTAGTGATTATTGGGTTTTGAGGGTTTTAATTCCACCACCTCACCACTCTGGCATAGTGTTTGAATGAAAAATTCAGGATTTGGATGGACAGCTATGAGAGTATTTACATATCAAGTCACAAGAGCTGTGCAGTGCATACACAGAAGTATTCTTTAATTGCTTTTCTTTTTGTCTTTTAGGTCTCTCAGCAGCCAAGCTACTGACTGAGTCAGGCTTGAATGTGGTGTTGCTGGAAGCCAATGACAGAGTTGGGGGAAGAACTTTTACCGTAAGGGTAATTATCCCCAGAGCCATTTATATACTGCATATTCATACTTACAGTGGGTGCCATGTGAGGGAAAATTTCTAGAGAACCAGCAGGTGGGAAATTTCCTGATTTTGTATCAATAAGAGAAGGGAAAGACTGGTATAATGGTAGGGACAGAATATTTCTGTGATCTTCAGGCTCTGGAGTCATCCATCTGGGAAGGAGAACACAATGAGCTAAGTTTGAAATTCATTTCTTGGGGCAAGACACTGCAGAAGTCTCTGTGGAAGAAACACCCACAAGGCCAACCTTGCTGTGAAGAGTCTTGAGCTGAGCTGTGGCATGGCCCGTACAGAGTGGTGTAGGGCCACTCTGTGAGTGTCAGGGCTGGTTAGGACTGGAACAACCATATCTCCCTTCACTCCTTTCTTATGCTCTGTCTAGATCTTGGTCACCCCCTCTCACTCTTCCCATTAGAAAATCTTGCTTGTGCTGCTTCCTAGGATAGTGTGTTTTAAACTGGTCATTGGTGAGATGCCTGACTGAGCAAGAGCTGCACAGATGTCTCTGACTCTCTCCTCTCTCTGCCTGCCAGGTTCTTTCCTCTTTTTAAGGCTGTCATGTAACAATGGGTCACCTATTCTGGTTATGAACTCCAAATTATAATCAACATGCTGGTTATGAACTCAATATTCACCACACCAGAACTCTACCAAAGAATTTGTTTTCCATGGGGAAAAGAATCTTAGCCAAAATGCTCTGGGAGTATTTAATTTAATTTTATTCTCTGGATTGCTCTTTTAAGTTGAGTGCTATTTACAAAGGGCTTGTCTCTTATGGTTTGGGGTTTTTTTTCTTCCCTTTTGTGTGTGATAAACCAGAATAAGCAAGTTAAATATGTGGACCTTGGAGGGGCTTACGTGGGGCCAACACAGAATCGTCTCCTGAGGCTCTCTAAAGAGCTGGGAATAGAGACATACAAAGTGAATGAAGTTGAGCACCTGATTCACCATGTCAAGGTAAGAGATGCTCTCAAGCTGCTTCTGTAAACATTAACATTGTACTGATGTTTTTCTCCTTGTTTTCCACTCTTGCTGCAGTGGAGAATACCTGTTTGAGTATGCAGCATCTCAGTTTATTGGTTATAAAAATAAGTATGTTGATAATGAAATCACCAGCAAATTGCTATACTAGTACAAATTATGAGACACACATATTTATTTGTGTACCCTGGGGGTGCATCCTATTAGCTCATGCCTTGGTTCAGGTCTCACCTCTTAGTTGAAAGCTCTCAAAAAACTTCCTTGTTTATGAACAGTGCAGCTGTGACTCTTCTGTGCAGGCCAGCTCTGATATGCACTGTCCAAGGAGTCTGAAAATCCCTTTCAGAAGTCCTGGGTGTGTCTCCAGGGGAGCTGAAAGTCTCTCAGGATGGGCTTCCTAAACCAGTGACATTTATTATGCTGATGAAAGAAGCGTGAAAGGCAGTGTCTGGTTGTGCTGATGGGGAGACTTAACATGCAGAGTAGCAAAATAGGAACTGCAAAAGGCTCTGGGAATCAGACAGTGTTGTGGAGGCAGATCTGAGCCTCCACATGGTCTGAAATAGAACAGCTATGGCAAAGCTGTTAAAAAGCCCACGTATTCTCCAAAAGAGCATCCTTTCTCCTTTCCTGATATAGACCAGTGTTGCAGTTGCACAGAGAGGAAACTTTCCTTGTTAGATCCAAGGAAGTTAACTCTGGGTTTCATTATGTGCTTAGGAAAAGCCATTGGGCAATGACTGGCAAGATATTTGAAGTTCATGTTTGGTCAAAGGTTAAAGACATTGACAGTTTTTAAAACAGCAGTAGAGAAAAGATGTCCTGTCATGTTCTCCATTATTTTTCCACTCAATTGTTATAAAAAAGAAGAGTGTTCTCAAAGTGATTTGCTATGGTGGCTGTCTGTAATTACCATTTCTGTAGTAGAACTAATGGATACTTCCACACTGCTCTGTGTGCCTTTGGCATCATCTTCAAAGCCAAATTTTCTGTTTGTTCACAGTATTTAGCCTTCAAATCTCCCTTACAGTGATAGGAGGTGATGCCACAAGGGAAACACTTGACATGGCCAGTCAGGATGCCCAGCTTTTCAGGGCAACCTGCTATCCTGAAAAGCATGGTGGCATTCCAAAATACTGCCAGAAATCACTGTTTATTGGGGTTGTTCCCAGTCAAGTGTTGAAAATCTCCAAGGAGAGAGATCCCAGCTGCTGGCTGGGTACTCCCAAGCCATGCTGAGACCCTAAAGGTTATATGGAAACAGTTTGTAGGCTTAATTGCCTGTAGGAGTTCCTGAAGAGAAGAGGGAGAGAACTGTGTGCCAGAACTCCCTGGTAGCCAAGGAAGAGGTAAAGAGAAGAGATAATTCCACAGTAAGCTGCACATCCTTTGCATTTTGTGATTTCATTCATTTAAAATCCTTTATTTCCATTTTTCTCCTGTCTTTATACAATTGTGGGGCATCATTAACATAGATGAAGAATTACTCACAGTTAAATAATTGGCATGTGAGCACTATACAATAAACATATACACACACACACTGCCTTGTGGCCAAATCTCCAGCATTTCATGTATTCTCAACACATTCCTTGCAGGTTTCTGAGCCATGTGGCTTGTCCATGGTTTCCCTGAAAATGAGCAGTGCTCGTGTGCTCCTTGAAATCTAGGCAGTGCTCCCGAGTTGTAGATTCAAAGTACACAAAGGGCTGTGTCCCCTGTGTGAATCTGAATCCACATGCTGACCCAAGCTTTGTGGCCGTGGTCAAATGTAATTAAATTCTGGACCACAAAATTATCCAAGGCAAAGAAACCTAAAGGTTTTAATTCTTCTTTTGCTGCACAAAAATCAGGCATCACAGTGCATCTTGTAAAATCAGCCGCTGTTTTTACTTATACCCAAAGGCAAAATAAAGCCTTTCATAGTTAATTAAATTCATTTTAGAGGCTTTTTAATACAAGTAATATATGCAGCTTCTTTGTACTACAAAATGAAAAGAATGCATTTTGTTGATCTCTGGGTGGGTCTCTGCTAATTAGGCTTTACCAACTTGATTGGGTTGCATGGTTCTTTTCTCCTTTAATCTTTTTTAATGCCAGGTTCTATTGTGAGATTATTTTTGGTTTTGCTTATATTACGTGTGATATCTTCACAGAAACTCAAAATTATGTTTCTTGCCCTACATTTTTTTTCTTTTCCCTCCACTTGTTAAGCTGCCTTTTTCATGGTCTTTGAAAAGAGATTAGTATGTTCTTTTCATTTTTGTAAATACTGGTTCATCAGCCTTAGTGAGAAAATTAGTATAGCTCTGTAAGTAGTATTTGGTTGGCAAATTGCTGCCTGAACACCACTGATTTTTCAATAGCCTCACTGAAATTAGGTTCATAAATCCAGATTTAAGAAGCAAAAGCAGAACTGTCTGAGAAGTTATCATCTCCTAACAGTTCTCTCAGGGGACTGGTAGGTAGATGCAAAATCTGTAAAAATGCTTCACAAAATGAGATAACTTCTCAGCTGCCCAGGAGAGGATTCAGGGTTCTACCTTAGATATGCAATTTCGACTACTGGTGTTTATTTTCCTCACCACAATGACAGATTTTGTCTTTCAAAAAAGCAAAACTAGGAGCATGTAGTCCCAGTAATTTTTACCATGTAGCAGTCTCTGGAAAGAGTGAAATATGAAAACGTGCCAGTTATTGTAGGGGTTTAATTAACAAATTTTTCTTGTTAATTCAAGCTGTACTTCACTTCTGTGGAGTCTCATTAGCCATGTCAAATTTCTGCATTTTAAAACACATACTTACCATACTTTACCATACTAAACACGTATTTACCATACATTGGCACAGGTTCATTCTCCAGAGAAACTGTGGAACTGGTTTGCTCTGCTATCCCAAGTCTGTGAGGAAACATTTATTTGTATGAATGGCTTGCCCAGTGAATGTTTTTACATGATTCCTTCATGTGCTGTGAGGATGATCCACTCTTTGTCCAGCTGTGGTGCCAACTGAACATCCTCTCATCCTATTTTCTACCAGATCTTTTTATGGGATAATGCCATTGATGCTTCCTGGGAATTCCTTATTATAAAAAATGGTAGAAACACTTGTTCCTTCTAATCTCTGTGTTGTCTCAGGGCAGGCTGTGGGTAGTGCTAACAACTGGCTCAGGTAGCTGGCTATTTTCACAGCCTGTTGCACCTGAAACATTCCTCGTATGATTATAATTGAGCTGTTTCTTTAGCACTAAAAAGTTCCCATTGCCCCAGCATTCATCCTGGGGGTCTTTCAGGTTAAGATGCAGGGGGAAACATGAAGCATCCCCTCCCCAGTCACTGGAAAAGTTCTTGACAGCAATGTGCCACCACATCATTTCCTCAGTTAAGTAAGAAGATGGAGTTTCCTCATGCTCATCCCTCTGCGATTACCTCAGTTAAGTTCCCTGTAAGAGGATGGAGTTTCCTCATGCTCATCCCTCTGCCAGCAGCACTGGCTGGAGGTATCTGGATGCATGTCATGCCCACTTGAAGTTTGGCACCACTTTCATACAAAGATAAATAATTGACAGCTCTGGGGAGAGTGATAATGTGAACCCTGCCTGCAGCACCTCATGCAGGTGAATATTTAATCCTGTGCACACAGTACTTTTAACCAGGACCCTAAATCTGCACTGATTTTCCTAGGTTACCTACTGATCTACAGTAGACTTCCAGAACAAAATTTTACAGCCCTCTTGGGTGTCATTCATTTTCATCACTATTGTGCTTATTAAAATGCAGTTTGCAGTGGTCTTGTTCATGAATTAGAAATATGATGGTGGCGTTGGATTGGGATTTAATTAGCAGCTGGATAAGTGACTGCTGTGTCTAAAGCTGCAGGATTTAGTGGTGTTTCTTCTGTGCACTGAAGCTAAGCAATGTGATTTATTTAAGCTTTTCACCTGCCTTGTCTGCAAGTCTAAGGGCAGTATCTTCTGGCATAGTCTGTAGTATAGAACATAACTGCTTAAATGCATTTTTGAATGACTTAATAAAAGTGATTTCATTGTTCTTTGTATATGTCAATTAGAGTGCAGTCAGAGAATGGAAAGACTGTGAGACTCAGTAGCTGTCATTTTAAACGAGGTGAAATAGCCTCTTGTCTTTTGTCTTCTCTCCTTTTTGCTGACAATTTGTGAACAAAAATTTGGGGAACTGGGAAGAGGACATCTGAATGTTGAAGAAGCTGGGCATCTGCTGTCTTGAAAGGGAAGCCAAGTAAATTGAAGTTAAATTGCTGCAGGATCTTGATAGTGTCACATGTCATTACTGGAACACAGATCTGTTATTTGAACACTTTACTGGAGATGAGGATGCAGACATTCCTGCCACAAGATGCTGTGTCATTATCACACCCACTTGTAGCTTCAAAAGTGAGTCTCAGGCTGGCCAGGTTCAAGTTGGTGAAAGCATCTTCCAGACCCCCAGAAGGGATATCCTTCAGTCAGAGGATGAAGAGCAGCTTTTGGCAGGAGTATAGGAAAAGCTGGATGTGTTTGGTGTCACTGGACCTGCCCTGTAAATAGAGGGGCATCTTCTCTTTTCTCCATGACAGCCACCTAGCAGTATTTGTGAGAAGAAATCTCCTAATTAGGACTTTTTGAATTAAAATATAGATATTTGTATTAAAGCAGCTTAAAAGAAGCAATTATGGATAGCAAATCTTCAAAGTGATCTCTGTTAAGTTGGGCTGTAAAGCAAGGTCTTGCAAAGGGTGTTTATTGATCAGGAAGATTGAATGGAAGGCTGGAAGCTGTGACCTAATGGTAGCATGAGGATAAAAACAGTAAGAAAAATTAACTGTGAATAAAGTATTCATTTCTTAATTAAATTTAAGGGGAAAAAAATCTTCCTGAGTCTTAGCTTTCCCAGACTCCATGGTATGTTTGTGAGGAGACAAGGAAAAGGACTTGTGCTCCCACCTAGATTTTTTAATTGAGGCTGCTGGGAGAAAAGCTTCATTGCATCTGATTGTAGAACTGATTTTTGTTTCCCTTGAGAAGCTGATTAATGTCTACAGGAAAACAGAGTTAGAGAAATGTATATTTAATACTGGAACAACTGGCTGGCATACTGGGTTTCACATGTCTGTAAAATTTTATGTAAGTTTTCATATTCCTAGTGACTCCAAAGTCATGTTTTACATGAACCCAGAGTTCTAGTTGTGAGCAGTGTGTCTTCTCAGTTATACTGTGGGCAGATGCTCTTTTGAAGGCTTTCTTTTAAATGAAGCTCCACCTTGCTTTTGTTTTCATTTATTTATGTCCCATTTATCTGCTTTTTAGAAGGGAAGAAAAATTTTTCTTGAGACTAATTCTAGAAATACTCAATGGTTTTCAACTGATTTTATCCATTTTGTTGACTGGTTTAATTCAGGAGTTGAAAGCCACATACAAGCCCAGTATCAAAACTATTTAGAAACAAAGTCCCTATAAATCTGTGCTTCATAAGATACCTTAATGTTTTTTTCTGAAGGTGTTTTTCAGTGTCTGAAAACAAACAAAAAAAAATCTCATTCTAGTAGGAAGGAGAGTTGGTTAATTATTTTCAGAGCTGACTGGAACAAATAGTTATGCATATATATAGTTATATATAGACTTTAAATTCAGAGCAGATCCTCAAGATCCTAAATTTCACTTTTTATATCACTTCAGTGGTGTTTCTCTAGTTCTGTTTTTTTTTCAGGTATGACAAGTATTTAATAAATTGCATGACCAGTGCAGCAGAGTGAAGATGGACTTTATTTCCATAATACCAGAAACAAAGTTGTTCCCAATTAGCTCCTTTCCTTTTCAGAATGCATATTTCAAGCCACTGTGTCTGGCTCTGCAACACTTAAAATGGAATTTGTTTTCTTAATGAAATTCCCAAGACGTGTTGGCATCCACAGCTGATGAACTCAAATTAAATATTGAAAGATATTTGGATGAAAGTTTGGCATGTTTTAATATTCTAGCTTTGCACCATCAGTTGTAAGTTTTTTTTTTTTTTCTGCTGCAATTATATTTTCTAACCTATAGCTCTTCTTACCTTTAGAATATCTGTCAGTATAGTAAGCAGCTGAGCATTTGAGATCCTGATTTTGGCATGTTTTAATGTTCTAGCTTTGTACCATCGGTTATAAGGGTTTCTTTTCTTCTGCAATTATGTTTTCTAACCTATAGATCTTCTTACCTTTAGAATATCTGTCAGTATAGTAAGCAGCTGAGCATTTGAGATCCTGAACAGTTCTGCAATGAAGGGAGCTTTATTGAAGCTCAGTTTTGTTACAGTTTCTAAGTAGCTTGTAAAATCCCTCTTATTTTGGTCCAGCTACTTGCCATTTTTTAATTGAGAATTATGATTATATGAGAGGCTTAGTTTCAAAAATGTCTTTTTAGAAGCTATGAATTAAAAACAAAAAAACCCAACCAACAAAAAAACCCCAAAAAACAACAATCGCACACCCCCTGCCCAAAAAAAACCCTAAAAGCACACCAAAAACCAAACCAAAATTATACTTTTCCATAAAGAAGCAGAGGAGAAACAGCATCTGAGACAGATTCAAAGTTACAGTCTGAAGTCATGTTTTTCTGCTTCTGATTTTCCTTGTCACTGCTTGGTTCCCAAGCTTTGTATGAGTGACATTACTGGGGTTTTAATCTGAAAAAACTGGGTGTGTGTGCTGTACCAGTGCTGTGAATCAGCAGAGGGCACTACGTGCCAATAAACCTGTCTGGCTGTGAATTAACATGCAGAGTGACAGTCTGGGTGAAGTGAGCCTCGGTTAGTCCAAGGTTTAGATGGTTTAGCTGAGGGAATATCTGTGCTCAGCGAGAGCTGACTTTATTTATAAGATGTTTATACTGTGCTATGAAAAATGCATGGATCATTGTCACCAGGGGCTTCAGTTCACAGTGCTGCATCTCACTCTGGCACTACCTGGGTACATAATGCTTAGGGGAGCCTGAAGTTGTCCTGGGCCTCCAAAAGCAGGTTTTCTCCTGAGAATCCCACTCTGCATTAAGGTATTTCCTGGCAGTCCTTTCTCATTTGCTCACTGTCACCTTCACAGGAGAAGGCGTATGGAATCTGGTCCCTCTGCCCCCCTGAGTGCTGGGGCTGATATTCAAAAGGCTGCTGATATTCAGTTGTCATGTTATGGGGTTTTTCCCTCTGCAATAACTCATTTCTTAAATCAGCTGTTTGAACTGAAACAGACCTGGTGTATAAAGAAATCTTATTTCTGCACGACTTACACGGGTCCATCATAACTCAGGCAAATGTCGGTTGACGTGAAGCAGATGGTGAGAAAAATCCACTGGGAATTGTAAAGTTTGTGACAAACACTGGGTTTCTCATTTCCCTGCTGGTTTATTCCTGGGACAGCTGGGTTGCACGAGTTTCCTCCCTGTTGTTTCATCTTCTTCAGTGAGCTTTAGCCCCCACTGCAGCAACAGCCTTTGTGAGCAGCAAGTGATCCGTGCAATGGCAGGTAGATTCTGCAAGTGCTGATGCTGCTGTTGTGGTTTTTTTTGGAGCATTGTAAGTGGCATCATGAAACCATTTCTAAAATTTTATATACAAATAAAAAAAGGGTAAGAAATACTTCTGAACATCATAGAACTGGTGTTGAAATACCATGTCAGATGATTGGAAGGGATGCTTATTGTTGATGGTTTTATACAGCTCTGATTTAGATATAAAAATATTTGAAAAGGAAATGTTTTGTGCATCTTGGGGCATGCAAGTGCCTTGTTATTCTTCAGAGATTACACACCACCAGGAGGCACAGAGAATGCTATTCCCAGCAAATAAGCAAATTTTGCCTAAATATCAAAAAGGTTTTATTTGTGTTTACAAAAATGCAAATTCAGCACGAGTGAAGCTGAAATGTTTTGGTTTGTTGGTAACTACTCAGAGCCATCTGTAGTCTTTCTTTGCTGCTGCTAATTTTGCTTCTGTGTAGAGACTAGTCTGGCAGTCTCTTCTCAAACAAAATTCTGATTGACAGCTCCTGGAGTTTTGTTTGTGCAAGAAATAAGGATCAGGCCTAAGGAGATGCCTTAGGAGCTCATGAAAGTAACTTTCACAGGGAACTCGCTAACTTTGATGGCTGTTTTTATTTTTTTCAGGTAGGAGTTTGTGTTCTTTATGAGACTTACCACCCCAGATTCCTACACAAGAGACATACCCAGGGTTTTGCTTTTGGCAATTCAAATGCAGTGAAATAGAAGAACAGTAAAACAGAAACATGGTTTGTGTGTCTCTTAGCCGTGCACTCATGAGGAAGCACCGCAGGGAATTCATAAGCCTTGAGTTCACTCAGAGAGGATAACTGGGTTAGGGTTGCCTCTGGCAGACCAGGAAGCTCAGAACAAAATCAATAATTAGAATAAACCATTCTGATGCTGTCCTGGTTTTCTTGAGCACAGCAGTATGCTTGTTTCATAACCTAAATTTTGGAAATAACAGGTACTTGAAACCAAACGGATAAGCTCTGGCTTTGGAATACTTACAGGATGCTGACACTAGCGGAGGCTCCAGAATGCAGAAGAAGCCACAGTAAAACTGATTTTTTGAGGCCATAGGGCCAATTATGGAATTTTAATGTGCCCCAAATATCTAAAAGATAATTTGTTATCACGTAGGACAGAAAGGCATTTGGTCTGAGAGGTTTTGCTCTTCTCTCACAGCCCTTTGGCAGCCAGGTATGAATTGATGTGTGCCCCAGTGTAAATTGATTCCATGTGAAGAGATTCCATAGAAAGACCCAAATGTTCATGCTGGAACCAAATGCCTCTGATGAAGTAAACTTTTTCTGTTCATCTCCATCTGCTGGGATATATTTTCCTGATTAGAGATTTTGTTTTCCTGATTCCAGTATTTTCATACAGTTGAGTACAAAAAATGTAGAAATGCACTTTGATTTCATGCTGAATGAAAAAAATAATAAAGACAATCCTCCATTTTCTGGGTGAACATGTGCCATAATGTCCGTCCTTAAATTGGAAGTGCTAGGTTTAGTGGAAGGTTTTCAACCTTGGTACCTCTGGCACATGAAATGACTGGAGATCTTCTCTGGCTGTAACAAAACTTATGATTGAAAATTTTTGAAAATTTTATTTTGGCATTGTAAGAAACATAATTTATCCTCCAAAGCACTGCAGAATTAAATTGTTGCCTTGTAGCTGATTCTTGTCCATTTACCAAATAATTAAATCCTTTCCTCTCCATTTTGCTTTCTCTCTAACTTTGATTGCCTTGGTGTTTTTGACAAGGATTCCATTAGGGTCTTCTGTCCATAAAAACAAGGTGCAAAAACAGTTTATTCTTCACTTTCTCTGATCTGTTTGGGAGTTTTGTAAACTAATTTTCCCTTATTCACTCTGGTTTGATTTTTTTTTTCTTACCAATTGAGTATCCTTTTTTTTTTTAATTGAAAGTCCTCAAAGTTATTAGTTATTAGATACAAAGTTGTATCTCATTTTGTTTTTTCTAGACCAATTTTTGAGGATCCCTTTGTGCCCTTTTACTGTATCTTCTGGTGCTTGCAGACACCTGCAGATTTGAATTTTGAATAATGTGTTCCTTCTTTCACGGTATTAATAAAGAGCCTAAATCAAATCAGGCCTGACATTTCTTTGAGTAAGTGGTCTTTGGATACTTCTCTTCAAAAAGACACTTCTTGTTGCTACCTGGTTATAAATATTAAATCTTGCTGCAGTATGATCTTGTTAAGCCAGTGTAAATATTTTTTTAATGATGAATTGGTGTGGCACTGCATCAAATATCTATTAAAAGTTAGTACTTCTACTATTTGACATTCATGCTCATGCAGTCCACACTTAAATACATAATTTAATATAAATTTTGAAAAATCAGCTGTGGCATGCAATATGGCCTTTATTATTTATCTATCTTATGGTCTCCATAATGCATTGTGAAAAATCAAGTACCCAGATAATACTAATGAGCCTTTCTTTGTGAATTTTTAAAGCTATTAGGCTGCCATCCATATAGTCAGACAGGGAAATCCCATGTAAATAAAACAGCTCTACAAATTACCCATTGTCTTCTACTCTTAATTAAGATAGTCTTTCTGAAAATCTAGTAATGGAGATATAGATACAGAAGAAATCTGACTATAAAATATGTAATGATATAATTAGGACATTGGGATTGGTCACACTGTCCCCCTGTAATTTACAGCTAGGGGTCTTGGGCTGGAAGAATAAGTCTACTCAGTAAATGCTACATTTTCTGCAGTGCTGGTAATTGTTAGGTTAGCTGACACATTTTTTTTCCCCAGTAAGGTCTCTGAGCTATGATTTAGTGTATAATAAAGCTTACCACCACTAATTTTGTCCGATTTTGAAAGGAGAAAAAAAAAAACCCAAACTGCTAAATGCAATTAACAGTCACATGTTTTTATGGACAATTAGGAGGGAAAAATTAAAATAAATAAAGAAATAAATATATCTCCTTTTCAGTAATAAATAGCCAATTTTTCAACTCAGTCAAACAATGCTGTTTCATCTCATGTTTTTTCTGGTCTGATATTAGTGACTCCACTGCAGGGTGTTAGTTTATTTGCCCAGAAATGCTGAATGTGAAGCTTTGAAGGTAAAGTATCAGTTCTGCACTGGCTTGCTGAAGTCTGACTTGCTAATTCAGCTGTGTTTCACACTAAATTGCACATGCAGAAGAACAGGAATGACAGAATAACCACCCAGATCTGGTTTCCAGGGTCATGTTTGAGTATCTCTGAGGATGGAAGACACCAGAGCTTCTCTGGGCAATCAGTGCCAGTGCTCAGGCAGCCTCAAGGTGAAAAAGCATTTCCTGGAGCTGGTTTCCAGGGTCGTGTTCAGGTAACCTTTGAGTATCTCTGAGGATGGAAGACACCAGAGCTTCTCTGGGCAATCAGTGCCAGTGCTCAGGCAGCCTCAAGGTGAAAAAGCATTTCCTGGAGTTCAGAAGGCACTTCCTGTGTTTTTGTCCTGTGTCCTGCACACACAGACAGTGACCCATCAGAAGCTGTCCCATGGATTGATTAAATTTGTGCTTTTTGTGAACACTTTAACTTTTTGGTGCTGCTTCCCATGTGTGCAACCCATGGTTATGGTTGACTTTTGGGGTTTTTTTATGATGTTTTTGTTTGTTTTTCATCCTTTAGGGTAAATCTTACACCTTTAAAGGCCCATTCCCTCCTATGTGGAATCCCTTGGCCTACCTGGACTACAACAACCTGTGGAGGACCATGGATGAGATGGGAAAGGAGGTATGGCATGAGCACTGCAGCTGAATTCAGCTTGTCTCCATGAGGGGCAGAGGGCAGGGATTGGGGGCAGACAGGCAAAGCTGCTCTGCCTTGGACAAACCCAGGGCTGGCAAGAGCAGCCACACATTTTGATGGCCAGAGCACATCTGAGAGTGGCCACCTGGCAAGCTCTTCTCAATCCTGTGAGGCTGTCTGCACACATTCCTTTGTTTTTCTGGAAATGGGAATGTCAAAATTTATGCCTGTGATTGATTTTTACCACTTTTCCTAATGATTTGGTAAGTAGTATTTTAAGAGACTTTCAGAAATCAAACATTTGCCCTTTTCTACCCTGAAATTCAGCTTGTCTAGAATTCATTCTTGGCTTTTACCAGTTTTCATTCATTCTAGTTTTTTACCAGTTTTCCATTGACTGAGCTACAAAATTTGAGAAGAGGCTGCTCTTAGTTGTCTAGATAAATGTGAGAAATAAGGAATAACTTAGAGACAATTCTTAGCTCTAAAACTGTTCTCTATTTTTCCATCTAAAAAAAAAAGAATAATGTTAAAACAAGCAAACAAACAAACCCCCTCCCCCAAAAGCATTCTCTGTTAAGTTCAATGTTACCTGCCAGAAATTTGCAGGCTAAATTAGCAATTCAAGACAAGATTATTTGTATTTCTTTGGCATTCATTCACTTGCTAATAAATGCTTTTCTTTATGTTTCCTTAGATTCCCAATGAAGCTCCATGGAAGGCTCCACATGCAGAAGAATGGGACAAAATGACTATGCAAGATTTCATAGATAAAATATGCTGGACAAAGTAAGAAACTTTTTAATGTGAAATATAATGGCTTATATTTATATACTTTAGAGCTAATAAAGCTTTGCTGCTTTTCAAACAGGTATAGCTATGACTAAAATACAACCCTCTTAAAGAAAAGGGGTGAGAAAGTTCTCTAATAATGGACCAGAACACCTGTCAGCACACTCAGCAGATTCTGTTACATTTCCCCAACTTTTTAGACAAAAATAAAAATAAAATATATTTGGCAAGGGTTGTTTCTGAAGAGATGGAGAGTACCCTAATCTTTTATGTGCACTTTCCTGCTCTTTACTGTGTTTTCAGCCTTTCAGAGAAAAGTGTTATGATTACAGCAGGTTTTTGAATCAAACTCTTGATGGAACAACACACATTTATTCTGTGCTGGACCAGCTGATTTTACCAAAGTGCTATAAAGATAACATTTGTCTTTCAGTAGCACTAAATCACTTTAGAACTCATTATTCTATTGTTTAGCTTTTGCTCTATTGGGAAACTGAAATGCTTCCTGTTTTTATGTATACATCAAAGCAATTTTTCTTTACTTGCCATTCAACAACAGTTTGATTGTTTTTCTTCTCACTGAAGGGAAAAAAAAAAAGCCCATTAATCCTGGTTGCTGTAGAGCAGATTGATTTCTACAGGAACCTTTTCAGAATTACTGAGTATCTGACACGTGGCTGCCGTGAGCTGGAGCTTGGTGAAGAAACCTGTTAGTGCCCACTAGCACTGCTGCTGTCACTGACGTTTTTATGGGACATTTTTATGGCTTCAGGCAGCCTCTAGAGAGCAACATGGCCTTTGTTGTTCATGTTGGAGTGAGTCCAGATGAGGCCACAAAGATGATCTGAGGGCTGGAGCACCTCTGCTGTGAAGATGGCTGAGAGGATTGTTCAGCTTGGAGAAAATAAGGATTCAGAGAGACTTTAGAGCACCTTACAGTGCCTAAAGGGGCTACAGGAGAGCTGGAGAGGGACTGTGAACAAGGACATTAGTAATAGGACAAGGGGTTGTGGCTTTACAGTGAAAGAGGGCAGGGTTAAATTTAATATTTGGAAGAATTTTTTTTTACCACGAGGGTGATAAAGCACTGGCACATGTTGCCCAGAGAAGCTGTGGAACACTTCCCATCCATGGAAGTGTCCAAGGGCAGGTTGGAAGCCACCTGGTCTAGTGGAAAGTGTCTCTGCCCATGACAGGGAGGTTGGAGCTGGAAGTGATAAAGGACACTTTAAGTTCTTTCACCATTCTGTAGTTCTGTGACTTTTAGTGGACAGCAGTGGGAGGCTGGAGCTGGAAGTGATAAAGGACACTTTTAAGTTCTTTCACCATTCTGTAGTTCTGTGACTTTTAGTGGACAGCAGTCTCTTGTCCAAAACCAGGAATCTTCTGGTTCATGGTTTTGCTTTCACAAAAGTGGCCACTGCACAGAAGCATATAGAAAATCTTTCTCATTTGTGCCATGGTCCATAATGAGTAAAACCAAATGGAAATGTGTGCTGACATCTGTGCTGGCCCTCTGAGCCTTGGAGAGGGTGAGGAACTGTGCAAGTGAGCAAAACACCACACACGGGTGCTCACTCAACATCCAATAGCTCATGTGACTACAGTCGTGCTTTTTCCAGCTCTGATGGAATAAGAGTTGACATTTTACCTGAATGTTGGCATAAGCTGAAGATGCTTTTCAGATTTTATATGTGCATCTTGGCTTGATTTGCTCTGTTTGTTCAAGATTGAGGTAGCAGGCTGCAGAAATGTCCCACCCTGGAAGGTAATGATCCAGAAGGGCAATCTTCTACTCTTTCCTCTTATCTAACAGACTGTGCAGGTTTGCTTTTGGCTAGAGCTGTGTGCTGGAAATATCCTGAGTGCTCTTGGTTGAAATCATGCTGCCATTTCTAGATAAAACATCAGGAACAGAAAAGCAATGGGAGAAGGTGGCAGAATCTGGTAGAATGTAACCACCATGTAATAGCATCTGCTTATAATGTATTAATAAATACATATGCATTAGGCAAAATATCTCACAGAATTGATAGTATTTTACAGTATGTGTTTATACAGATGAAAAACTTACAAAAATTTACTATAATATTTTTGACTGTAAAGAATGAATTCGCAATGCACCCATATTTCAGAAAATGTACCAGCTTTGTACTTGAGTGGGACTTTGCATTTTTAGAAAGGAAAGAAGATTCCTTTTCCTGTATAGATCTAGTGTTCTTTGAAACAGTATGTTAGAGTTGCTTTTTGAATTTATTATTTTTTTTTTAAGTTAGAAGACTCAAAAAAAAAGAAAGAAGCAACCAGAAGTAGATTCTGCACTGGCCTTGGTGCTTTGCATATGAAGCATCTCTAGAATCTTGATTCCTATTAGTTACAATGGAGATAAACTGAGCATCTCGTGGTCCTCTCCATGTCTCTTAAAACTCCTCCTCAGAGTGAATATTTACTTATAACAGGAGGAGTATTTCTCTGAGTCTTAATTAATCCTCTGTCTTAGTGTACCCCAAAATCTTATACAGTAATTTACACTACAGCTGCTATGAAAGAAGAGGTTACAGGACATAAAGCAGTGATTCCTTTTCAGACACAGGTCAATTTTCTGTTTCTGTGTTCATTGCCACTGGATACCAGGACACTGTTTAAAATACTGAGTTGAGCCACCAAAAGTGTCCTTCCCTTTTTCTTGCCAGACTCTGGCATGAATGCTGTCACTTCTGCTATAGTTTCCTGCTTACATTTGCTTCCTTGTTGTGTTCCAGCTGCAGAACTCTCCCTGAGCAGAGGATTGGGCAGTGAATGGATGCTGACTAATCCACAGACCTTAGATAATTAGCTTAGAAAAGACCTCTAACTTTTTTTATAGTTGGTTTTGAATAATCTCTGTCCTGTGTTCTTGAAGGGACAGGCATCCAGCAGGGGTAGAGAGAGATGCAGATCTGGTTTGTAACCCAGGAACTGGGGACAGGGTGGTTTTGGAGTCTAGTGAAGCCAGGAGGGCTTGCTGTGCTTAGTTCTGAGGCTAGGATGACAGGCTAACTTTGCATTAGTAGCATGAAGTGGTATAATCTTGGGCTCTGTCTCTCAGTGTCCTAATTTGTCTGGAATACAGGAGTGTTTCATTAATTTTTTTTTGCAGGATCACTTGAAAAATGTTGCATAAAAGCAATTGATAATTCCTTACGTCAGCTGAAATTAAGGAATCCTTTGCCCCCACAGTGAAAGAAAAGGTTGCCAAAGACAGGCTCCTGCCTACTCAATAACAATCTTGTCAGCATTATTCTGGTTTTAAATTAACTGGTTTTCTTGTCTTTGTTGCAGAGCTGCCAAGAGTTTTGCAACTCTGTTTGTGAATGTGGATGTCACTTCTGAACCCCACGAGGTCTCTGCCCTTTGGTTTTTGTGGTATGTGAAGCAATGTGGGGGCACAGCACGAATTTTCTCAACGACCAACGGGGGCCAGGTTGGTACTGTCAGCCATCACCTCCTGCAGCTCCTGGCAGGCCCTGGTTTAATTTCATGTTTTTGATGGTTTATTTTAGTACAGAGACATCCATGACTTTTGAGCAAGTAGCACACTGATAACTATTTTTATTAATTCACTCTTTTATCTGGATCTTGCAAAACTAGTGTTGAAGATTGCTCCCTACTGATGGCATTGCCCACAGGGATCAGGAGATTTGTATCTGGCTTTTTTTTTTAATACAGATTAAAGCATTTGCTTTGCTTATCCTCATTGAAAAGAAAAAAAATTTACTTATGCTTATTTCTGTCACAAGGCTGGAGCCATCCTTAGCACTTAGCAGAAGCACGTAATGGACATGGCAATGTCAGCTGCAAGTTAATACTAAAAATGTAGCCCAGAGCTGGGTTTCCTAAGATGCAAATTTCCAAGCATTAACACCATTAAGATTTTAAAATCAGTCTAAAGAAAATGAACACCCCTGCTTAAATATGGTATTGCTTTGAAATGTTTGCAATCTGGTACATTAGAGCTGCTTCTGCATTTGAAGAAAGTAAAGACTCTGTTAATGGTCTTCTACTTGAGAAGTGCAAATTTCACTAATTGTATTAGAAATGGGTATATTTTTAGAAATGCTAATTATTTAATCATAAATAAAAATGCAAATACATTAACCATATTAAAATGCATAAATATGCATAGATAAGCAATTACTGTAGGCAATTTAAGTTAAATATGTTTAATTAAATATTATTTGAATTCTGTACTATTCTGAATTCTGTACTATGTTAGAGATCATTTGAGTTTAAGTTGGGTTGAATTACATAGTGCAGCAGACATTTTTGATGTGAGCTATGTGACTTCTTACACCCTGTTATTTATTATGAAGATCAGGTTTCCTGTTCCTGATGCACAGAGCTCTGCAGGGATGAGTGAGCTCAGGGAAAGGTTTGAAGGTTTAAGACTTTTCAGAAGTCTTCCTGATTCACACAGGGCTGTAGAATCTTTTTGGAGACCACATTTGGAGAATGGATTTTCTTACAAGGTTACTATTACTTTTAGTTTTGACTAGAGTTCAAATGGTGGTCAGATATGGGAAGGATTTGAGAAGCCTGATGGAAAGAGAAAGTAAAATGGATGCATTTCCAGGTGAGACTGCAAAAATTCCCAAAAATGTTTCGATAACAATGGAAGGAGGGGGTTTGTTCTGAGTGCTGAGAGAAATGCTTGCCATGATACACTCTCCACAAGCACTGCTCTGTTGTGTGTGTGTTTCAGGAGAGGAAGTTTGTCGGGGGCTCTGGGCAGATCAGTGAGAAGATGATGGAGCACCTGGCGGGGCGGGTGAGGCTGCGCAAGCCGGTGGTGCGCATCGACCAGACCGGGGACGGCGTCATCGTGGAGACCCTGGACCATGAGCTATATGAGGTGATGGCATGTCCAGCAAGAAGTCTTTAGCGCTGGCTACAAAACCTTTAGCTTTTCCTTTCTGACTTCTCCAAAGTGCTGTACAAAAATACAGCAGAGATTTAAGTGGCTATGGCAGAAAGTTGCACGTTCTCATTGTCCCGAAGTAACAGCAGTGTAGGAGCTTTAAAGCTCTGCCTTTTTAAAAGCAAAGTCTGTGTTCAGACTTTTCCTCTCCTGGCATCTCTTTGTGTTCAGTTACCTTCTGAATTAGAGGGTAATTGTAAGGTGTAAAATGTAATTTAGCAACAAACTTTCAGTGAAAAACACTGTAAACTTTGCTTCCAAGTTGTAACAGAGGAGTCCAGATGGAAGGGAGACCAGTGGGCTGTTAGAGCACAGTGCTTTCTTTTGAACACCAGGGGAAGGGCAGCTGCCCATCATTTGAGCAGATGGCTGTTTGTGTGATGCTTGTTTGTTATTTAATGAGCAGCATTTTGTGAGGGTTTAGTTTTGCAGTTCTTATGCTAAATGCCAAAATTGCACCACAAGATACACCCTGCAGCCTGCCCAGATGTCCTCCAACCACTAGAACAGTATACTTGGGCTGAAGTAGGGGAGAATGTATTTGACTTTTGGATAATTTCTTTTCCAGGGCAAATACGTGATCAGTGCCATTCCCCCAGCTCTTTGTTTGAAGATTCACTTCAACCCACCTTTGCCCCCGATGAGGAACCAGCTCATCAACAGAATCCCCATGGGCTCAGTCATCAAGTGCATCGTGTACTACAAGGAAACTTTCTGGAGGAAGAAGGGTATTGCATTTTAATCGAAACGAATAGTAGTGACAGAGAGAGGGAAGAGAGAGCCTGGCAACAGAACAGACTCTTTGTTCAGAGCATGCTAAACCTTAGAAGGAGACATCATATTTTTCTATGCCTTTTTTGCCTTCCCCTGTGAGAGAAACGTGAGAATTCGGTTGGGATGAGAGGGTGGATGAGGGAATGAAAAAGGAGGTAGTCATGAAGGGAGAATTCATGCCTGTTGCTTATTGCTCTGGTTGTTCTGTTGTCCTCTCCTTGAGTGGCACCTGGGTGTGGGATGAGCCTCTCTCACTTGTGCAGGGTTGTAAAGGTACAACTGATGTGTGATGGAAGGGTCTGCAAAAATGCTGCTTTCTGGACTTCAATTAATGCTGATTAATTGAAGGTGCCTTCCCACAGACATCCCCAGCTGGGCTCCTCTGACATGCTGAATGCTTCCACCATGACTCCTCTTTTGGAATACCCTGACTCCAAGACAAACTGCAATGCAGTAACACCCACTTGTCATTATTGGCTGTAATGAGCCCACATCTGTTTGCCTACAAATATCACCCACCCCCCACCTTTGTAAATGAACTTGAGGGTTCTGGATCCTCTCACGTTCTGGCTAGTAGTCTTGGGATGGATCAGCAATAGTTGACTATTTTACAACTTCTTGGAAGCTCCTGTGTTTTGATTCATGGATCATGGCTGCTTTTCCATCTTGTTCTTACCAGGGTATTGTGGTACAATGATCATTGAAGATGAGGAAGCTGCAATTGGTCTAACACTTGATGACACTAAGCCTGATGGCAGCTTTCCTGCCATAATAGGGTAAGGGACAAAGAAGGTGTCTTGTCTAGTTAATGCTTTTTATTTTGTCTTAGAGGCAACAATTGAAGTGGAAAACCTGATACTTTTAAAAGAAAATACTTAAAAAATAAGTAAAAGTTTAATTTCTCAGTGCATGGTGATGTTTTATGATTGTTTTATTTCAAAATTTTCCTCTATGATTTCATTGCTAATTAAAAAAATTAAATTCTACTTAACTTTCTACTTTATATCACTGTAATCTTTTGCCTTTGTGTGTGGCAAAGTACAAACTTGGAGAAGAGGAAAAGAAAGAGAAGAAAAAAGAGGATGATTGCAAAAATGTAAAGTTTTCCCTGAGTACTTCAGTTCTTTAAATGAAAATTTGTTTTGTAGAATTAAATTTTATTTTGTTCTGGTTATTTTAGCAACCAGAGAATATGATCAGTCTTAAAAGTTTTATTAAAAAATTATTTCCAGCTCAATCCCAGGTGTTGTATCATTGCTATATGCCTGCACCCAAGGCTGTATGGAATTAAAGTAATTGGCAAACAACTCATGCAAATATTCTAACATGAATTTCAGAGTGGTTCCTTCCTAAATGAGTCCTGCAAGCAGCAGGTAGAGCATTGTGCAGAAAGGTGAAATGGATATTTTTATTAGAGACCCTAAAGCTATTACTGTGAATCACAGAATCTCATCATAAGTTGTTGGCATTTTAAATAATGCAGGTAATGTAGCAGCATAATGGAGTAAATTTTTGTGGTCTTACAGCTTCATTCTTGCTCGGAAGTGCAGAAGACTGACAGGTCTCACAAAAGAAGAAAGGTAAGTACAAACCCCGGAGATCTGTGTGGAATTGGAGTAAAAATTTTGTTGTTATAAATGACCAGAGCAGGAAAAAAATGCCCTGATTTGAAGGAAGTTGTCTTTGAAGCTTATGCCCATAAGCTGACCTTAAGGAAGAAGATGCCTTACTTGATTTTGGATGAAGGACCCAGGGAATTCCCACATAGCTCTTGCCCTGTGGAAACACTCTGGTCCTGGTTCTTATTTTCCACAAAGCTTCTCTGTTTATGTGACTCTTTCTAAGGAGCAGCTCTTAAGGTGCTCAGTATGAAAGTAATGTAGATATTCTGCTGGAAAGTGTCCAGGATCAGCCTCCTCCTCCTAATGCTGCCTCCCTGGCTTCCTGCAGGTGCCTTGAGCTCTTGGAAAGCTTGTCAGAAGGGAAAGGTTTGGCCTCTGTGTTTGATTTTATCTTTATTTTCTGTTCACCCTGGAGGGTCGTTCAGTGTCTGTAACTTAGTGCAACTTGAACCTGTAGCTGCCACGAGCAAGCTTCAGCATCACTAAGGGGTCAGAATGCTTCCTCCATCTCTGGATCCTGAGTGTAGGGAAAGAAAATGCCCTTCAGGCACAGATCAAGGTCATTTCACTGTCTTCTTGAAACAAATCTCTGCATAGAGTGGTGCTTTTTGGTGTATTACTAAAATGGAATTTATAAAGTAATGTTTTTGTATTTTCCATCACACTGATTCACTGTATCTGATCAAATCAAAGCTGCAAGTAGAAACTGTGGATTATGAGGAGGGCCTTGTTTTGACAGGGAGAAAATACATTTGATTTTAAAATATGATAAAGGAGCAGTGTGCCCAAGTAAGCATTTTTACAGTAGTAGCTGGTCTAACTAGAGAAGATGCAGTCATCTCTGATAGTCTGGCAGTCTGGGGATAATGGGTCTAAATGGAGCTGTTTATGTCCAGCCTTTTCAAATGACAGCCTGGTACCACAGAACCCTTTTAATTTTGGCAGGAATGGACAAGCACTGAGGCTTTGAGATAGAGGCCTAGCAGGTGCCAGATGATAAAAGTCATGTAGGTGTTCTAAAACCCAGTGTGCCCAAAATTTTTGCCATCCTGAACACCAAATGTTGTCTTACACTGTGTGTAAATATCCTTGATATAACTGAGCGTTTGCAGTCCTTGAGAGCAGCTTTTCTTTCTATGAAATTAGGGTCTGTCCGGCTGTTTGCAAGGCACCATCCTTTTCCCTGGGCATTAAAAGCACTGGCACAATTACCTGACTCTGCTGCTGCCAGCAGCCAGGTTTTACACAGGAGTTTTGAACTCTTATCTTTTGTGGAATAAACCTTAGAGTAGGAGGGACTTTGCCTTGGTACAGAATGGTTATGGAATGTGCTGGCTGTGCCCTGGAGCTGGGCTGCCTCTGGCTCCAGCAGTCTTGGCCACAGCACAAAAAGGCAGGAATCTGCTGGGCTTCACTCCTGTCCTCCCAAGAGCACAGCCCTCCTTCCAGTGGAATTTGGGGTCCAGGAGAAGGCAGAACATGAACCTAGACCTTCTCCCCGTGCACACTCAGGGTGTAACCAGTTTGTATAATTTAAATGAGGGCTGTGGTGTTGCAGGGAGGGATCTGTTCTGAGCGCAGGCTTCTTGTGAGACCCTGCAGAGAGTGAACCTTGCTGAGATGCTGTGCTCACCTACCAACACATCCTGGGCTCTCAGGACTCTCACACCCTTCATGGTGCTGAGGACAGGGTGAGGGTTTTGGTATTCCTTGGCTATGAAGAGTAGGATGTAGAGTTTGTGGCAGTTATCCTAAATCATGACTTGGAAGCCGTGGGAGAGGATGGAAATCTTTTTACAGCTAAGCCAGACTGAAGGGAGTAAATTTCACTGCTGCCTCCCAGCTGGTCTTCCCAGGTCAGGTGCCAGTGGTGAGATTGTGCCCAGCCTTTCAGAGCTGTGCAGTGAAGGCCATGGCATCCCACACTGCTGTGGAGTAAGAGACCAGGAAAGGAGCAGAGTGCCTGCACTTCCTCCACACTGGGCACAGTGGGACTCTCTACACCTTGGTAACTCCTGTCATAACATTCCTCTTATTTAGTGCTTATAGCAGTTTCACAGCTGAGCCCAAAGCCAAAAAAATTAGGATTTCACTAACTGCATATTCCATGTAGTGCTATTATGTTCCATACTAGCATTAACTAAAAGTCCATTAATAAGAATTTCTTTAAACTTTTCTAGGACAAAAAATGCAGATCTTGCACCAGCAAGATGCAAAGATTGCTCTTATTAGGGGTTATGTCCTCAGTGATTGATTTATGTTGATACAATTCAATCCTTTAGAAACTGCTGGTTTGTTTTTTGTTTTGTTTGCTCATTTGAGTTTTCTTTTCTTGTCAAATAATACCCTATTACTGATGAATAATTCCTTCCAATGTCTACACTTCTTAAGAGTCTGAAGAAACCCTTGACCTGAAGCTCAATATTTTCCTTTGCACAGCTGTCTTAAATGAACTAATCTGTGTTTACAGTGTACTCAGCACACAGCTGTGAACTTGCACCTCTGTGGAGCCCTGCAGCTGGCCACAAGTGACAATACCTACCTGTCACTGATATGCCATTTCTAGGTTCCCTGGAGGGTCTGCAAGTCATTGTGGAAAAAGGACAGGGCACAGGCAGGTCTAGAGGGGTCTTTCTCATCCCAGCCATGGTGCTGGGAGGAGTAGATGGGTCCCAAGGTGATAATTCACTTTCTTGTGGAACCCCATGGTGTTTCTGACCTGCCCTGAAAGGAGGAATCGATGGCATTTTTGAGAGGCTTGGCTGGACCCTGCTGTTAAAATGGCTTTGTTCTGTTCAGGCACTGTGTAGGTGCTGGTGGTCTGCAGGGCACAGTGCTCACCCCACTTATGGAGAAACTGGGAAATCACCCTTTCCCTTATGGCTGTTGCTGGATTTGTGATTCCCCTGACTGCAGGGGAATGTTCTTATTCAGGTCCTGGAGCTCCCTGAGCCTTCCTGGCCTGTCACTGCTTCTGGAGCAGGCTGACCCTTGTCCTGTGCCCCAGGGCAAAAGGAAGGGGCTGTTTCCTTCCCCCTGCTGCTGCTGGGCTTGACATCAGCCTGCAGCAAAACCACCCCAGGGCCACAGCTCTTCCTGAGCTGTAGCAACCTTCTTCACTTTGCTCAAGCTCCAGCCTGCATGTGAGGACACCTTCAAGGCCCTTCAAGTCATCCTGTTTCTCTTCATCCTCTTTCCATGGCATTCTTTGAGTTCAGCTGCTCATGGCTATAGCTGGGCTCATGTAGAGCTGGGTTGCTTCTTGCAGCAATTATGTGTGGTTTCCTCACATGCTTTTATAGCTGAAAGAGTAGCCCTCACAGTTTCAGAGGTGGGACTCCTGTGTTTCTGTGCCCAGCGTGGCTTTTTGTGGAGCACTGGATTTTCTTCCAGAATTAAATGTCTTTCCAGAGCTCTGTTTGCTTTCCATAATTGTTATTTCATCCTGATCTTGCTTTTGGGAATTGGTGCAGCATGGCTAAGAGCAAGACCCAAGGGCTTGTAGGAACAAACTTAATTGCACTTGGGGTTTGCTACAGAATGAAGTACATTTGATGATTTACAGACTCATAAACTTAAAACAGGAGGAAATTTTATATAAACAGAAATGAAGTACTGATTCCCTGTGAGCCGCAGAGACCATTTGGGTAATTTGAGGGTTTGGGCTGCTGGAGTTGTCTTAAGAGAACAGCTTGCAAAACTGCTGGAAAATCAGCACTTTTGCAGCACAGGAGCTCGGGTTATTTCTGGTGATCCAGAGGCTGACGAATTGGGACAGATCCTAAAAAGCTGGAACCTCAAATTCAAGCAAATACTTGTCCTCTTAGAAGCAGGGTATATTGGAAGTGATTTGTTTTCTCTTTGCTCACACTGAAGCCTTCTGTTGCTTTTCTCTCACAGGAAGACGAGGCTGTGTGAGCTCTATGCAAAGGTTCTGGGATCAGAGGAAGCTTTACATGTAAGCACAAAATCTCTGAAAAGGCACCTTTGGGAAAGGTACCAGCTATGGGAGCACTTGTTGCCCTCACTAGGGGAGTGGAGAGAAGATTATGGCAAGCCTTGGTTTGGGTTTGGCAGTGAGGATAAAACGAGCTTTATGAACATTAATGAAACATTTAAAGGTGTTTTTGTTGATATATTCTTGTCCAGCTCCGTGGCTGGGATTCTCAGTGCTTGCCACCATAAACCTCAGCTGCTGTCACACAAGACAGGCTTGCTTTCCCTCTCTGTCCATGTTGGGTCTTCTCTCTTACTAGCTGCTAAGATCCACTGCTGCACATATTGGATTGTTTTTCTTTTGCCTTTCCCTTTCCTTCTCTTCCCTATAAAGGTAAATGACTGTTAGGGTTTGTGTGATCTCACACTTAGATTATGTGATTAATGCCACTTATACTTTTAAGAACAGTTTTACTGAGTTAAAAGTTGTAGACACCAGTCTGGAGAGCACATGATTTTCAGCACAGTTATATTGTACACAGAACACCATGCAAGTGCCACATATTGCATTTTTTAACAGTGTATATTTGTACCCAATGTACACATTACACGTATTGCAACTGTATACACTGGAGGCTAATTTTGCTTTACATGGCTCAAAGTATGTGCACAAAGCATAAATTAACATTGACAGATTAAGAGGATTATGCTCTACAATGGCCAGATTAACTCGTTTTTTAGACAGTGTCTTCCTATTTTTAAAAAATTAGGGCTTATTGTGTTGAGTTCATGCTGCATTAAGAGATTTGTTAAATGTGCTCATCTTGTCAGACGTTGACATGCAACAAATGATAAACTGTTCTTCTCTGCTCTCTCCTCAGTTCTGTTAATAACTTCCTCAAGACTTTGTCCTTTCCCTGAGTGAATTAATCTCTGTTTTACAGCCTGTGCATTATGAAGAGAAGAACTGGTGTGAAGAGCAGTATTCTGGGGGCTGCTACACAGCCTACTTCCCACCAGGCATAATGACTCAGTATGGAAGGTACAGTGCCTATTTATAGTGGGCTTTGGAGTGCTAAGATAAGACCAAGTTAATAAATATCCTCAGAAAGGGCCATAAATCCTCTGTCACTGTTCACTTCATACCTTTGAGATCACTGGGGGATGTTTGAAACAGATGGGATAACCTTCCACTTGTCTCTGGTGGGCTTTGTGATGGATGAGGGGCTTTTATCCACTCCTGTTATTTGGTGAGTTCAGCTGAGGAGGTTCTGGAAAGGAGTTGGGAAGCTTCCATAGTCTGCTTACAAAAATGGCTTTGGGGATTTGAGATCAGTGTAGCCATTTCGAGCACTCCTTTAGCTGATGGTTTAAAAAACTGACAGAGAGTTCTTGCTGACATTGATGGTAATGAGTGATTTCTTTAGACCATTCCTTTCTTTTTAGCAGTGAAAGCTTAATATAGCGATCACTGTGCCATTGTGTACAGTCCTTTCCCACTTAAGTTTCTGCATGAAAATAAGATTTACCAAGAAGAAAAGGACTTACTTCAGACTGGTGATTTGATTTAGATACACAGGTTTTAATGTGGTAGAAGAGCCCTACTTTTAAAGTTTAAATTCTTATAATTAAAAAGTAACTTAAAGCAATTAAGCAGTTATAACAAAGAGCTTATGGAGGCCTTAGTATTTGAGGTAATTAAAATGGTAATTATTGCAGATTCTGGCAAAAATAGAGTTAAAACAATGCTTTTTGTTTTTTTACTTATTGCTTCAAGTATTATGGGCATATATTTCAGAATGCTGCACTGTGCCACTAAGGCCTGGCATTGGTACTTATGCCGTGGTCTGAAACTGATATAGTGTAAGTCTCATCTCAAAATAGTTGTCCTTTTCACCTGTAGTTGTCATTTTCACCTGTGAACAGTGTAAACATTTTAAAAATGTGAACACTGGTGTGTTCACTGTAAGTAGTTAAATGCAACCCAGACTCCTCTCTAGCTCCACTCACCCAGTTCTATTACCTTCAAGTGCTTGCTGTCATTTAAAACATTTTTATTCCAGCTATTTGTGTTCTTTCCTGATAGAGCTGATGTGACTTTTTGCTTGTTCCCCTCCAGGATCATTCGGCAGCCTGTTGGCAGGATTTATTTTGCTGGCACAGAGACAGCCACTGAGTGGAGTGGATACATGGAGGGGGCTGTCCAGGCTGGAGAAAGAGCAGCCAGAGAGGTACAGATGCTCTGGGGACACTGTAAAATGTCCTGTGGAAAATGAAAGATCTTGTGGTTGGAGGGGAAATGAGAACTGAGTGTTGACAGCTTCTGGTGTTCTGAGTCTTGATGCACATCCCTGCAAAGGGGATTGACTTCAAAAAGGATGAAGGTTTTGCATGTAGATTTGGAATGTTAGGAAGGGCTCTGGCTATTTTGTCAAACTCTCCCCTTGTTTCTAGGATTAAATTCTTTCTTCTTTTACAGAAGTTCCAAAGTGTCCCCCTGACATTTTTCTCCCAGATCTGCTAATCATTGTACTGAGAGGTGCTGGCTTCTGGGAAAGCCAGCATGGGAACAGCTCAGTCCTGCAGCTCTGCACACCAAGCCAGGCCCTTCCTCAGTGTTTCCAAAACAGTGATGTTCCACTGAGACAGCCTTAACACAGAGTCACTAAACAAGGACTTAGATATTTTTCTTCTGAGAAAATGCCAATTTCCTGAGTATTTTCCAGAACATTACAGTTTATAGAGCAGCAAAAAAAAAAAAAAATTATCTTTGTTTTATGAGGTGAAGGGAACCTTGTGGCTAAAAACTAGTCAAGAAACACAAATTGTCCTGGAAGGAACGTGGAGAATTCATCTAGCCCATGCCCCTGCCCCAAGAGACAGAGATCAATTGTTCATAAATTATTGCATTTAAGAAAGTTATACCTAAGGTGCTCCTGAAAAGATCCAGAGTTCTCATGACCTCTCTAATATAAGGACATTACAGCAGAGCCTTCCTCCTCAGCAGAGGATTAGATAAGTGCACTTGTTTGGTAAAAATTTTGGTCTTTTCCTTTCCTTATTTACTTAGGAAAATGTGTTGAAAATTCAATGCTTCTCATTCTTCTGCATTGAAGAGTTCACATTGTCCATGAGTCTTGTCTACATTAAAAGCCCCTTGTAAAAGATGCTAAATCTTAAATCTACAAATGCCTGGAATAGAGGAAACATTATTATCACCATCTCCATTTTTTTTTCACTGTAGAAGAAGCTAATCTTGCTATCTTCCCTGAACATAATTTCAAACAGTCTTTGCAATCCTACTGATCTTTGCTATCTTTGATACTTTGAATGGGAACTTTCCCATTGCAAAGGTTTTAGTTTTGCTTTTCTCTGGCTGAAAGTAGTGGTCTGTCATCACTCCCAGGATGCTGTTCCTCTTCCTACATCATGATAAAATTTGCAAAACAAGCTGTTCCTTGTAGCTGGTGTCTTCATGCCTCACTTTGCCATGAGTCTGCTTAACTCTTAGTCATAATCACATTATCCTGCTCCCCTGGGACTGGCCAAATTCCAGGATCTGCCATGGACTAAGTAATCATAAAGAGATTTTTCTGTTTTTATGTTCCACTAGGAGGAGTGTCTTATTAAATATCAGCCTTCTCCAGAAATAAGCTGTAAAGAGTTTTCTTCTGAAATTTGAATATACTGTGATTTATGTGCTCAGTTATTATGACATTTTTAAACAACAATTGAAGCCAGCTTTTTTTTTTTTTCTGTCTTAAAGAATCAATGATACTTATTGAGAATGTTATTTATTTTCAGATACTGTTTGCTATGAAGAAAATCCCAGAAAGTGAAATTTGGAAGCCAGAACCTGAATCAGTTGTAAGTATTTATGTAGATAAAATGGATTGGGGTTTTTTTTCTGCTGTTTTGCTGATGAGATAAATATTTTTGTCTGTTTTTATATAAGTCCACTGAATCAAAGCCACACTGAACTTCTCCATATTCACCAAAATTTCCCTTCCCTAAAAAAGGAGGAGGATATAAACCCATCTGAAAGTCTGTAAGGCAGGGGTGGAAAGAGCTGCAGTTCTTAACTGGGCTGTGAATCCTTTCCATGTGTGTGTGCTTCCCTTTCACTGAGCAGAAAATCTGGATATACTGCTTCTTGATAAGATATTACTGCTTCAGCCCAGTTCTGTTCCTGCTGCAGAAATCTCTTGATTTGTATCCCTCCTCACAGTGGAGATGGTATGTGGATAATGGATGCTCTCCCCACAGGATGTGCCAGCTTTGCCCATCACTACAACCTTCTGGGAGAGGAACTTGCCATCTGTGCCAGGACTGCTAAAGCTGATTGGATTTTCCACTTTCTTCACCTCTGTGGCTGCAGCTGGGTTATTTGCCTACAAAAAGGGACTTCTGGTCCGAAACTGAAAAAAGGTGCCAACTCAATGCCTCACAGCTGAGGGATTTTCTCTTTTTTTTTCTAGGGATTTTCTCCTTTTTTTCTCTTCTTTTCTCTTTTTTTGTCATGTACTTTTCTGTCTCCACAATCTGAGGAAGAGGTGAAAACAGCAGACAAAATAGGCAAGAGGGAAGGGATGTAGTAAAGGCATCCATATTGAAAAAGAACTCCTAGGGTCCAGGACTACTTCTAGCAGTAACTTCTTGGTTGTTGAATTGCTGGGGTACCAAGTTTATCACCTTGAGGTTTTGATCCAAAACAGGAGTGACAAAATACCTCTCTGAAGCCTATTCTGGTGGTTTCTGGTTGGTTTTACTCTTATCTCGAACCAGACCCTGAACCCCAAATCTCCACAGGCCCTGTTTGTACTGTACTGTACAACAAAATCTCTAGTTGTAAACAAAGAATTTCTGCCTTCCTGTGGGGTAGACTGAGAAAAGAAATCCACAGCTTACAGAATAATCAGATAGTGCATGCAAATTACTGGCAAGAAACTGTTCATGTTTTTATTTCTTACCCAGGGAGCATCTAAGGGACAAGCCAAGCTAAATTTATCCATCTGAACTCTGCAACCATAGGATGCTGGCATTTCCAGTAGCATATATGTCCTACAGTGAGCTAAAGGACAATAGTTCAGCTGTGTTTGGCCTTGTGGTTGAATTTCAGGCTCCCCAGGTGTGTCCACAGCTGCCTGGCACAGCAGAGCTCCTGTCCAGTGGAGTCTGTCCCTGTGAGCACCTTGAGGCTGTCTCTTGTCTGCCAGGGCACAATGGGCTTGAAGATGTAGTGTTGGCATTAAACAAACAAAGCAAAACAAAAACAAACAAAACAAAACAAAAAAAAACAACTTATCTGCCCCCAAACTCTTGCTTCATGCTTAGCACAGATTTGCTGATTTAGAGTTTTGGTCTTTCCTAGCAACCATATTGATGGGATTAGCACTTCCATTTCTGCCTGCTGTGCTGTGTTGCACTGACTATGCACTTTTGATAACTAATAAGGGATCTAAATGATAGTGAGATCAAAGAGAACTGGATTTCAGAGTCATGCAAGTGCTCCTGCTCTCCACAGCTTGGTGCTGTTCAAAAAAAAAAAAAAAAGAAGAAGAAAAAAGACAGAAGGCAGTATGCAGGGTGGGGGGAGGAATAGAAAAAAAAAATCCACCCACCAAAACCTCAGTGCCTACTCGTCAGTGTGTTAGTACCTTGTTCTAGATATTTCTGCTGTTACCTGTGCACAGGATGAAACAGGGAGACACAGGTATGGCTGAGAACTGGTGCACATGAAGTTGGAGATGTCTGGAATTTTTCAGAGCCTGTTTGCTGCACTTCTCCCTTCAAGGAGTAGCAATTTATATGTAAAAAATATTGGATTGCAGTAAAGAGCCGTGGAGGGAAGTATAATAATAACTTCAGCAACTGGTGTGAGCAGACGGTGGAGGAGCTGCATCACCAGTCTCAGGCAGACTTTTTGGGCTAGCATCTGATCTCACTTGTGTAGAGCAGTACTTTGTTCTCCAAATAGTCCCATGGAAATGCACTGAACTGCTTGGAAAGCTGTAATATTTGTGAGCAGCACCTCGCTTTCTGGCCCTTAGGTTTTGTTCTTTTTAACTTGATGTGCTGGTTAAACATCATCTTGTAGCAGCAGCTTGGATTTTATCACAAATGAATAGCCTCATAACAGCCTTTTAAAATGCATGGGGGAACTTTTCAGGCATAAAGATCTTTAAGGCAGAGGAGGAGTGCAGCAGTGTGCATATGGCCTCTCTGGTTGTATCACATGGAGCTCTAATTTGCTGGGACATTTGCCTACTGCAGAGAGCTTCTATGTGGCTTTCTCTCCCTGTGATTTATTTACTACATGAATTAGGAACTGAAAGCTGAATGGGAAGTTCAGAGCTTTGGCAACTCACACAATTGTCAGGCCAGAAATAAACACAGGAACCTAAATTTGGGAAGACATTTTTGAAGTCCTGGCCCTAATATTTGTAAGTGCTAGACAGTGAATACATACATTACATATAAAGAGCTGGTGCATTTGCAGATGATTTTTCTGCCAAAGCTGTTTGGAATTCAGGTCCTGCTTCTGCCCTAGAAATGCTCCACATTCTCTAAAGGGGAGCAAATTCATGAAACTAATGAGGATTAATCAGTTTTATTCACATCCAAAATGTATTTCTCTCTTCTTTGCTCCTGAACCTGGCAGAAGTTTTTCCCAGTTTAACAAGATTGTGTTGTGTGCCACAGGGGGAGAAATTCCAATCAAAACCAGAAATTAGGTCGTTAAAACTGAACTGAATCATAACTTAAGCTTTTCGTGAGATTGGCCAATTAAAAAAATATTGAAAAGTTTCTATACTTACAAACCTTTCTTATTCTTAATTTCAAAGTGAAAGAAAAATGGAAAAAAAATAAAGCAATCCCACAAAGTATTTCTTACCTTATTCTGCCACAACTAAAGTAGGTGAGATAGGGATTTATTAAAAATAATTTATTAAAAATAAATTTGGATTCCATGAAATTTCTAATAAAATCTGGTTGGAGCTGGGAGGGTCTGAATTGTGACATCTGTATTAAGACTCTAAAATCTCTGTCTTCTTCCTGCAGACTGCCAAAGCTTTTGGAAAGCCCTCTCTGTCTTTACAGCCGTGTCTTGCTATGGTTGTGCTGTGGACCTTACCACCACTATGGGATTTAAAAAGGATTTGCCACTGTTTTCTCAACATTTCCACACAAAAGGAATACGTGGCACCTTGTGTACATGGATGCCAGCATGATGAGGGAATTGACAAATGGAGGTAGAGAATCAAGCTGCTTTCCTGTGGGTAGAGGGAACTGTTAGCACTGGCTTACATTTTTGAAATTAAAATTCATGCCAACCCTTTGAAGAGAAGAATGAAGTCTGTTTTAATGGATAAACAGTCGTGCTGTATTCTTAATTTATTAACACATTTGATGAGACAACTGCTGTCATGAAAGTTCCAAGAGTTTATCAGCTTTGTAAAATGTACTATAGGAACAACCATGGAAATAATTGTATTTGTCTCTTACAAACTGAACTGTTACCATGCATATTTTGTAATGCTCATAAGAGTTTACAAAAAAAAAAGAAATTTACTTTCTTGTACAATGATAGCCACTTTATATTGCAAGGAATGATGGGTCATGGCATAATAATCTGTGTTAACCAAAGTACTTGAAATCTAATTGCATAAACTACTCAACAAAAACAAGGATGTGAGCAATCTGAGGCAGCCCCCTTGTCTTCCCTTTAATTTGTGCATTTTTTTTCCCCAATGCAGATCTTGATTCCAAATAGAAATACATTAATCATGTAATTAAGTTCCTCTCCGAGCATTGTCCATCACTGGAACCCATGGCCTGGACAAGAAACTATGGGGCTTAAAAAAATCTTTCTATGTCCACAGTGGGACTGTTGTTTCACTGAAGAAGGCTTTACAGATGTGCAGAAATTTTAAATTTTTTTCCCTTTTTTGAGACATAAAAAAGTAATATTTTTGAGGAAAAGGGAATTGTATGACCTCCAGAAGTACTAGGGAGTCAAGATGAAATAACAGACCTGCCACTGCTCTTGGGCAAGAAGCAAACCCCCTCAAATCACAGCTGACAAACATTCACAAATAACCCTGACTGATGTTCAAATGAACTAACATTCCCTCTCCTGTCTCCACCACCTTAAGATCACCCTGATCTTCCTTCTGTTGAAGAGCAGAGTGTAAAAATGAGACAGCCAAAGCAGCCTGGCTTTCCAAGTGTCTCTGCAGTGAATTCCTTTAGGCGTTGTCTTAGACTGCCGCTTGTAGCGTGTCTGCTGTGCTCCTGTGCAGCTCAGTGCTCAGTGGTGCCTGCCTCTGTGTTTTGGAAAACAAATTTAAAAAGAGTGACTTCACTTTGCAGGAATATATATGCTGTGTGTGTGATGAATTTGTGCCTTTTATAACTGTAGCATTTTCTAAAGTGCCTCTGTGGTGACTGTCTCCCTTGGTTTCCTTCTTCGGCTCTCTTTTAAATAGCTCTGCAGATATTTTTATCTGACAGCTGTGAAATTTTTTTAACCTTAATTAGAACCAATAAATATTGTCATGTCACTTGTGTTGTTTGAGGCTTTTCTTTTGTGGAGGCCCCTTTTGATTTGGTTGTAGTGGTATTACTTACTGACACAGCATTTTGCATTTTGCACTGAAACCTCTGAGGTAACTTCAGCTTTTCTTATTAAAGAAAGCTCTGTAAAGAAAAGGAGAGTATAAAAGAAAAAAGTACAAACTCACCCAAGCAACCCCCAAAACAATGCAAAAAACCCCCATTCCACCCTTTAAATACACAATTAAAGTAAAAAAATCAAACCACATTTGGTAGTAGTATAGATGACCAATTCTCTTACACTTAAGAATTACTTTTTACTATTATAAGGCAGGTGGCTCAAACTGAACATGAGAAGAAACAGACCTTGTACCAAATACTGTGATGTAAACATAAAAACCCTAGAAGAAAAAAGAGACCAAAATCACCTCATTTCACCCACTAGCTCAGTGTCAATGCTACAGAGATAATGGAACTGAAGAACAAATTTACTTCGGGGAAGGGACCCGTGTTGCACAAAACTGTTGGCCATGAATACTGGAGAAAGTGTAACCATCCATGTGAAAAACATCTGAAGTGTGCAGTGCTCTTTGTATAGGCTTAACTTTCAGCATTACAAGTCATAAAGGAGCACAAATACAATGAAAGCAAACACCCTCAACTAATCCTTCACACACTCTCTAAAGCATCTGTCCCTTAAGAAATGTGTCAGAACCAGCAATGCATTTCACAGCCCTCAAAGCAGCCAGCAAGTGGTTATGCCTCTAAAACATTGCTGCTCTATGGTTTGGAAGCAGAGGGGCTACAGGGGTGGTTTTTGTGAGAAGCTTCTGGAAGCTTCCCCCATGTCCAGCAGAGCCAATCCCTGATAGCTCCAGGATGGACCCACTGCTGGCCAGGGCTGGGCCAGTTAGTGATCTCTCCCTGTCCTGTCCTGACTCAAGAACCATTTGTTGTATTTTCTCCCCCTGCCCAGCTGAGGAGGGGAGTGACAAAGTGACTGTGGTGGGTGTCTGGCATCCAGCCAGGGCCAACCCCCCACAGCCTTTTTGGGGCTGAAACCCAGGATCATGAGGGTTTTCAGATAAGGATGGTAATTGGGGAAGCTTGGGCAAAATGTGGACTGAACAATGTTAGACAATAGAATGTTCATGGTGAATTTTTGCCGTAATTGTGGTGAAGGCTCAAGGGGTAGATTTTGTGTAAATTGCCAATTTTTGTTCTGTGTTGTGATGACGTTACTTTGATTTTTGTGTGGGGAACTTTTGCTTTGGTTAGTTTTGTTGATATGAGGGCAGGTTGTGTGATAAATGTGGATTTTAATGATAATTCTTAAATAGTTAAATATGTCATTCACAGAGGTGAGGGGTGGAAAGTGGAGTTAGACTTGACCTACCTTTTTAACCCTTTCTTCAGACATATCCTGGAGCATCCCAGAGGACATAACTGAAATGGTGTTATTATTAATTTAGTTATTTACAAAACTTCAGTGTGCATTTCAAAGAGACTGTGTCATCCAAGGGATGCTTCATTATTTCCATCAGTCCAGCGTAGAGAAAATTAATGTGGACAGATTAATAAAGAATAAATCAATTTTGTTTAACATCTATAAAAGATACAGATATGATTTCCCAAGAAACCAATTAGAAATCCTACTCATTGTTTCGAAGAGGATCAGATGCATGTGCAAATTATTTGGCTAAATCATGTAAAACTCAGTGCTACAAGAGCTGAGGATAATTTTTTCTTCTTGTCTTGTGTAATTGTATCAATTGCTCATCTGGAGCAGATCCCAAAATGTTGGAGGGACTGATGAGTTTTCCTTCTGGCTCAAGACAGGATAAATTCTCCCTGAGCCTGTGGAATTGCCTCAGAAAAAACCAAAAATCCAAGAACGATAGGCCTCAGATGGTAGGGCCAAAGTACAGTTTGGTATCTGCTGGAAAAAAGAGACATTTTTTCTCAGGTTGGTCCTGCTCTGTGGGTGTGGAAGGGGGCTCCTCATCCTCATCTGCTGTTTGAACCCATGCAGGTACTGTAGGACTCCTACAGACATGTCCTTCTCTCTCTGTGTCCCATGTAGGAGGGATGGAAGGGATTTTGAAATTCAGTTATTGGATGGAATTTACTTCCATGTCACTTTTCCTGCAAAGAACACATATTTACCCACCCAGAGGGCAACTCATGAGCCAAAACTCAGTTACCTTGTGCCTCTCAGACACTCGAAGGCTCCTTGTTCAGCCTCCAGCTGCTGCCCCAAAAGGAGGCAGCTCTTCCAGAGCCCCAAGAGAAATGTCCTAAACCAGCCCTGCCCTGTGGCACGGATGATCTTTGGGTACCAAACGAGGCAGCTTCTGCCTCCCACCAACTGCTGATGGCAATTAGGTACTTCTTGGGCATTGAGCTTTGAAGAAATGCACCAGGGATGATGTGGGCTCTGTGAGTCTGGCATGTTTCATGTTAATAGCTGCACATATAATGTGTTAATACACAGCTCTCCTTCACCCAGGCAGGCTACAGATGAATTTGCTTGTCATTGGAAACAGAGCCATGATATTCCAGTCATAATATTAGCAGAGTTTGCTAGAAAAGCCTTCAGTTAGCAGCTGAGTGCCAAGATAAACTGTAAAAAAATACACCTGAGTAAGAGGCTTTGTAAGTTGATTTTAGTGTGCAAGATTTGTACAGTCAGTAGCAATAAGCTCTTCTGAAGTTAGGCTAGAAAAAACTCAAAAAATAATTTTTAAAAATAATCATAGAATAGTTTGGGTTGCAGGGGATGCAAAAGGGATCTTTCCAGGTCACCTAGCCCATACCCCCTGCCATGGGCAGGGACATTTTCAACTTGAGCAGGGTGCTCAGAGCCCCATCCAGGCTGGTCTTGAACATTTCCAGGAATGGGTCATCTACAACTTCTCTGCACAACCAGTTCCCTTGTTTCACCCTATATCTAATCTAATTCTATCTTATTTTAGTATAACCCCTTTGTTCTATCACAACAAGCCCTGCTAAAAAGTCCCTTCCCAGCTCTTTCAGGTAGTGGAAGATTCTCAGAGGTCTCCCCAGAGCCTTCTCTTCCCCAGACTGAACAACCCCAATTCTCTCATCCTGTTCTTATAGGAGAGGTGCTCCAGTCCTGCCATCAGCTTAGTGACCTTCCCCTGGGCCCACTCCAGCAGGCCCAGGTTTTTCCTGCTGCCAAAATACCTGTGAAACACACACTGCTTCATCCTCTGGGACTGCACCCAGAGCCAAGCTGGCTCATCCCAGTTCTCCTTTCCTCCTGGCACTGCTGAAAGAGGCAAACCAGCCCAGTTGTTTTGAGTCCAAGCTGGTCTCACCCCGTGTTTGGACAGAAGGTGAGATGCTGTTTCTAATTTAGAAGCAAAAGGTGTTAGCTTTCTTCCAGGGCTGGTTTTTTTACCATGTGCACAGTGAGTTTTCTGATAGCAAGGTTTCTAATCCTTTCTCAGCAGAACAACCCTAACAAAATAATCCATATCCATCCAGCTCCATTTACTCTGACATCTCCAGACTCTGTAGACTCCTTCCCACCATCCCTGCAGCTTTGTGGGGGAGAAAAAGCCTCATCCAAATCTAAGTGATCCATTCATCTGACCTGCAGCAGAAAGGGGCTGAGCAAACACAGACCAGCCCCATCTGCCCAAGGGCAAAACGTCATGGAACTTTAGCAGTGACTTTGAGAGGGGGAGTGTCTCTGAGTGCCATTTCCCTGCAGCAGCAGAGACTCCAAGAAGCACTCGAGGAAGTGAGAAACATCAGTCTTTGGATGATTTGGTTTGTCAAGTGGCTCTGTTTGCCCCTCTGCCTACTGGGATTTAACAGTGCACTCGAATATGCTCTGGTGCTTGGCTGGCAGGGAGCAGGGAACAGGAAACATATCAATAATGCACTGAGGCATCCTTGTCAGCCCTCAGGCTGTGCCCAATTTGCATATGCTCCAAGCTGTAAGAAAACACTTTGCACAGCAGTGTTGCATTTAGTAGAAATTACATTATAATTTCAGATGTAGAAACTTCTATTCCAGGTCTGAGGCAGGGAGGTATCCCATTGGGCTGTGCAGTCATTATCTTAAACAATTGAAATGCATGCTTGTACTTCATCAAAATCAAGAGAAGACATTACTCCAGCCTCCACTTGCCATTTCAGTCCAAAGTGGAACAAGACTATTTAACTAAATTAGAAACTATATTATTTCCCAATAATTCTTTATGAGATGGAGTTTGGCCAGAGCAATTTTTCAGAGTGTGCATATTTGAGCCAGCACCTCTATCCATCTCTGCAAAGCACAGACTCCCCACAGACTCCCTTCTTTGGGAAGGGGAATGCCCAGGTGCATTTGGGATCTGTGCTCACACTTTTCTTCCAGCTCCTTTGTGCTGCCAAGCAGGAGACAGGACTCGAGTTTCCCTTTGGAGGAAGTTGTGCAGTGCTGGCAGGGGCTTGGTGCCACGGTGTCCTGGTTTAGGGCAAATTTGGGAGAAAACCTCCAAAAGGGGCTCCCCAGAAAGCAAACCCACACGGCCCCTCCCCGCTGCTGGGAGGGAAGGATTGGGAAGGATTTGGGAAGGGGAAGGATTCCTTGGAGAGAAGTGGAAAGAACCTGTTTATTTAACAAGCACCCCTCCCCACTACCGGTTCGGAAAGGATTCCTCGGAGAGAAATGGAAAGAACCTGTTTAAAATATCCCCAGCACACAAAACAAACAGTACCAGATGACAATACTTTCACCAGTCTGAAAAGGATGACAAATTCACAAAGCCTCTCCTGGGAGTGGTCGCTCTGTTGTTGCTCCCTCCAGTGCTGGGGATGGCTGCTGCAGCCACAAGGTGCAAACTCTCAGTGTTTCCCAGGTACCAGTCTGGATCAGGTTTGAGTGGTTCCAAAAAAGGGAAAGGAAAAACAATCCAGGGAAAAATTTGGATGGCTTAGCTGAACTAACTAACGAGCAGAAGCAAAAAGCAAAGCAGAGCAGGAGCACAGCAGAAGCAAGAGCAAAGCAAAATGCAAAAACTGCCCCGTCTCTGTGTCCCACCAGCCATGGGGGAGCAGGCTGATAACAAACCAAAACAAACCTTGCTCTTCAGAGCCAGTCTTGAAGGCACAGAATATAATATCCAGCATTAACAGAACACACGACTGGGTATACAAGGATCATAACCTCACATTAGGACACGGCCATTTCACTGCCCTGATTTCTGCCAGGGACTGGCCAGGGCCAGGAGGCAGAGGCTGAAGGGATGGAGCCTGCATCTCACTGCTTCCTCCAGCATGGCAAATCAGAGCTTGGAGATGGGTGAGAACTTATTCTTAAAGCTGGGGACCTGCGTGGTTTCCCTTTAGTGTGCCTCTCTTCCAGAGTTCAACAGGAAGGGTGAACACCAGTGCAGAAATGCCCAGAGACTTTTCTGCAAACCAAAATGTGAAGCTCCTGACACATATTGTTTTGTGAGGTGATAAAATATACTATGAGGTAGCCCAGAAGATGAGAGCCTTTATTTCAGCCTGTGCCATGCTGCTGAGCTGGCCGTGCTTCAGCTCAGCTGTCTGCAGCTGGTGTCTGCTGACAGAAGTCCTCCTCAAATGCCAGCCTCTGCCTTTTGGAATTCAGCCAGGTGTCCTGTATTTGACCAAGATTTTGATGAAAATGATGGGGCTCAGGCTATAATCCAAGAAGTTTTCAAGTAAGTGATCCGGCCATGGAAGTCCAAATGCCAGCACAAGCAATAATTATATCCTTTGCTTCATTTTCAACCTCATCTCAAGTGGCAGCTGCCCTCTTGTACTGTGAGTGGCAGGCATATTTCATAAAGAAGAACCGTAGAAAGATGCAGATGGCAAAGGGCATCTGCCTTATATTGTCTTGTGCTTGGTAAGATTAGAGACAGTGCAAATTCATGCCCCTGTCTGATCTGTTCATTATAGACCAGGGAACACCACATCCCTGGGACTCTGGAAGGACAGATGTGTGGCTTGAAGGCACTGCTGACCTTCTCTTGCACCCAGCAAGGTGCCAGCACCACTCCTACAGCTTCCCTCTCCTCTCATGTGTAATGGGCTCCCACTTGGGAAACTTTTTTCCTTGCTCCTTCTATGTGTCCTGGGTTATTCTGTCTCTGTTATGTAAGATGAGTCAAAAAAACCCCAAAGCCCTGCTCCTTCTATGTGTTCTGGGTTATTCTGTCTCTGTTATGTAAGATGAGTCAAAAAAACCCCAAAACAATGAGAGCAAGGAAGAGGGAACACACCTGGAAAGCCAAGGACTACAAATAAAGAGCAGTACAGGAACTGCAGCTGGAGCCTGAAGCATTTGTTGCCAAGTGCAGGAGCTGAATGGGAAAAGAAAAAGTTACAGTTCACTGACAAAGAGCACATTTGATTTCCCCTCCTGGATTTTCACCAAGATGAAATTTCCTTTCTCTGTGTGTGTGTGTGTGAAAAGCAACTGTTGCAGGGGAGAAACAGCCCACAAGGAAGAGAACTCTCTATAGCCATGTTTCACAGCAGAGGACTCTGGTTTGTCTGGTTTATTATGTGTGGAGCTGGGAGCTGAACTCTGTGCAGAGAGCATAAAACCAGTGCCCAGCTTGACCCCAGCATGGTTTCTGGCTGAGGAAAGCCCTTGCTGTCAGAAGCTGTCAGTGGGCCATGGGAACCCACTGGTGGGAAACCTGGATGTTGAGATGTGTCAGACTGTGCTGGCATATCACCCTGGCTGGTATTTTTGTTCAAATACTAATGCTAATTTTGCCAGTAGTTGGGGGGTATCTTTGATCCTGGGAAAAGAGATCAAGTACAAACCTGGGGGCTGAACCAAATGTGAATTGAAAAGTATTGCTGGTGAAGGACTAGCAAAGAGACCAAGTGAAGGCAGTAACCTTTGCTTTTCCAGAATGGATTTTCACATAGTAATGGAAGGTCTTGGGTTGGAAGGGACCTCAAAGATCATCCCATTCCAATTCCCTTTGATAAAAACAAGCTGCTTGGGGCTCCATCCAGGGAAGCCTTGAAAACTTCCAGGAATGAGGTATGCCCAGGTCTCTGGGCATCCTGTCCCTCACCATTTTGAGGTTGGATGTACCTTTTTAGCAACCTGGGTGTGTCTGGTCAGACCTCCCCCTTGTCCCACACAAGGAGCATGCCTGGTGGGCCACTGTGTCCCTGGGGGACATCCCCATTCACATCTCCAAAACATGGAGCCCCTGCAACCTGGCACTGCTTCCTTGGGGTGGTGGCCCTTTCCCAGACCTGTCACACAGTGGTTTCCAACCAGAGGGGTTTGGGTTGTCAGTTCCCATGCCAGGAGGCTGTGAGCTGGGCAGGTAATGAGGGAAGGAAAGCCTTGCTAGGCTGGTGATGCTAAAAACCAAGGTGCTAAAAATGGGCACCTCCTGCCCATCCAGCTCCCGCTGACCCAGCAGCCCATCCTGTTTCAGGGTCCCTGTCCCCATGGGCTGGTTGATGGCAGCCAGGGGGGAACAACCAAGCTGCAGCCAAGGGGGGTGGGCCAGAAAGGAGGAGGGAGAGCCTCACAGGAGTGTTTTTCCATCCCCAGGGCTTGGGCAAAGCTGCTATGCTATCTGTAAACCCAGTAACTTGATTAAAAAGAGGCAGATCCCGATCCTCTCCCATATATCATCCCCACTTGCTTATTTTGGACTGCCTGATCTATGTGCTCACTGGTGCTTCTTATTTCACTGCTACTATGGAGCATTAGGGTTTTTCTTCTCCCTCTGCTACTCCTTCTGCCAGTGCTTTCCCTGGTCTTTGTTTTACTTCCAGCAGCTCTTTCACCTAAGGTTTTCCCATTTCCCAGGGGTGTCAATGCAGTTTAGTTCCCACACTGCTGTGGGACTTGGTGTGGACCTCAAACTCTTCCATCTCACCAGGGTGTCTTTGTCTTTCAAAGAGGACAGAACATTTCCCACTTCTGCCAAGGGAGTGCAAAGCTCATCCTCCAAAAACTGGGGCACTGAGCACCCCTGATTTGGGAAGGTGTCCAAAGGCTTTCCCACTCCCCAGCCTGCATGAGGGCTCTGCTTGGCCCCCAAAATAAAGAGGAGTTTCCCTGGTGCTTGATCCTCCCAGCTTTAATACCAGCAGCTCACTTGGGGAGTTGTCAGTGGTGATAAACTCAGTTCCATTCTGTTTCAAAATTGGTTTAAGAAAGACGCCGCGCTGTTTAATATTTAAGCTAAATGTTTAATGTTTAAACAGGGAAATTGGTCTGATTGTCAGAAAGGGCATTAAAGCAGGATGGGAACTGGTCTATAATCTCTGACAAATGCTGCCCTTTCTCTGCAGCAGCCTGGTGCCTGGGAGCTGCAGGAGTTTCAGAAATGCCAATTTTAATCAATCTCTCTCATTTCACTTGCTGCCTGCCAATCCCACAGCAGTGAGATGTGCCTTTCCCTGGGAAGGGGGCAGCGTTGTACCTGGCCCTGTTTAACATTCTGAGATGAATTCAGCTGAATTGCACTGGTATTTCAAACCCCAAACTAATTTCAATAGAAATGTGTGTGGATAAGGTGAAAAGGAAGCTGGACAGTGTTGGCTCATGGGTGTATTGCAGATGATTTGGGGTCCCTTTTGCATGTGCACACAGAAGTTCTGATGTCAAGTCTAAAGTAAGCCTGAAAATGAATGGCTCTAATTGCTACAAATATACCTATGGATAAATCATTTTTGAACAGGTACAGGCAGTGTTTTTCAGGGGGTGGAAATGTGCCCCTGGGGGAAGCGTGTGGCAGTGTAGAACTGTTTCACACCACAAAAGGCTCAGCAGCAGCCTGTGCTCCCTCCCTGAGGAGACACTGTGGCTGTGCCAGGCTGCATGCCCAGGGTACTCCTTGTGCACAGGAATCCCTGCTCTGCAGTGGCTGGAGCTGGGGAGAGCACATTCAGCAGGGAGCCCTCGAGTCAACCAGCAATTCATGTAACTCACAAAAAACCAAGCAAGACAGAATCTGAAGAAAAGTTTATAAGAAGATCAAGGTTTCAGGACTATTGAAAGGCACATTTCACCCATGTTGAACAACAGCTGAGTTCGTGGACAGGTACAAAGCTCAAAATTCATGGCAAAAAGACCACATAATGATGGTACATTGTGAAATATACATTCCAGACTTCAGTAAAACACTCAAGTGATTATTTTAAGTGTATCATGTACATAATAAGAGCGGAACAGGCAGATGCATCCAATTACTGTAATTTACAAGGCAGTAATTCGAGCCTCAAATACATTTCTCCTTGTTAGAAGAAAGGGCCATGGATTAGCAGCAAAATGCAGGGCAATGGACAGGGAACCAGGAAGCTGCTGCCATTTGGAAAATAACAGCCTGCACCTGCTGCAAGTCGGGGGAATTCAACTTTGCTGATTCATTTCACTGTGCTGTGGCAGCACCAGGCTGGGCTGGATGGATGCTCTCAGGGCAGGCACCCTGCAGAGCAGATGTGCACAGATGCTTCCTTGGCAGTGGGCAGGATGAAGCCCAGCCATGCCTCCTCTCTCCCTGTTCAGTGCTGTGCCTCGTGCTAATCACCTCCTTTCATCCAGCTCGGGGTTAAGTTTCATGTTGCGATGATTAATAATTAATCAAATGCACTTGAAAATTAATTTGGCAATTCTACGACTGATTGGCATGCTAATCTCTTCTGTGCAGCAGGGATGGTATGGGAACAACCTCGGATGTTCTGAGCTGCTGACTGAGGTGAATGCATCAGGGCATTTACTGTCTTGTGTGGTGAAAAATAAAAGACTGAATGGAAACAAAATTGTTGTCCGAGACCTCTTTGCAACTCAGAAAAGGTGTGATCTGCATTTTGCCTTCCTGTATCAGAAATATATCATTGACATTATCATGTCCAACCAAAAACAAATGGACAAGATTGAAGAACACCCCCACAGTTGATTGATTTCTGTTTAGCTGGTAGCAACTGCAGTAGATTCGATGCATTAATCATGGGACTAAAAAGAAAAATCACAAGGAGAACAACTTCTTGCTCTTTCCAGCTGTCCATGCCACTTTTCTCCAAAATAACACTCATCTGGTAAAAGAGGAGGACAGGGGGTGTGCAGCTTCCACTGGTCCCTGCTAGTTTCGGCCAACAAGTCCCTTTTTATAGACAAAGAGCCCTGCAGCAGCCACGGAGCTGAGGCACAGGGTGCAGCTCAGCAGGCACAGCAGCCCCGGCGCCGAGGGCAGGTTCCTCTCCCAGAAGCTGGTGGGGAATGGTCGGGCTGGGACATCCTGGGGGAAGAGAGGAGATGGTGACTCCGCAGGGTGCCCCCTCACCACGTGAGCAGGGAGGTGGCAAAAGCATCTCGTGAGGCTGGGGAGGTCACAGGTATTTCCCAGGTTGTGCAGGGAAGAAGGGTCGTGGCTGTGAGATGTGTGTTCTGTCCTCCTGAACAGCCACAGGGCAGGGAAGATGGGGTTACTTATGGCTGGAATGAGGTTCTATTTGGCCTTAAACCATGGCCTGGGGCTGGGCAGAATTAGGCTGCATTTTTCAGTCCCCCAGGCTCTGAGATCAGTGTGCTTGGCTCTTAGTCATCCACCCTTCAGACAGGGGTAACAATATTCCTTGGACAAGTCACAGAAATTAATACCATCAGCATGTGAGGTCACTAAATCCTTGCCTGGGAGCAGGGTGCATAGGGATCACTGAAATGAATCACTGGGCAGCACTGACAGAACCAGAGCACACAGTCTCAAGCTACGTCAGGGAAGGTATAGGTTGGATATTAGGAAAAAAATTTTCACTGAAAGTATAATAAAGTATTGGAATGTTCTTCCCAGAGAGATGGTAGAATCACCATCCCTGGATGTGTTTAAAAAAAGGCTGGACATGGCACTTGGTGCTATAGTCCAGATTCTGAGTTGAGGTGTTAGGACATAGGTTGGACTCGATGATCTCAGGGGTCTCTTCCAACCTCATTGTTCTGCGATTCAGTGAAATAGGGACACACCTGACTGAGGGGGGTGTGCCTGGCTGGGTGACAGTGACACTCTGGCTCACCTTTGACGCTGGCTCTGGCATCCAAATTTCACTCTTGGAGATCTTCCCCATACTGTACAGTACCTAGAAGAAAAATTATTTGTACCATGTGAAAAAATTATAACCCACAATACCTCCAGTTTTGGAGAAACAGAGGAAGTCAGAGCAAGTGACATTGATAAAAGGTGTAACTATGACTAGCTGAAAATCTCTTGAACCACAAAATGTACAATGATTTCTACTAGAGCTTCTCTAAATATTTTTGTGGAAGGTTTTTAGTTTTTGGTTTTTTTTGTTTTATCTTTTTTGTTTGGTTATTTGGTTTCTTTTTCCTGAGTTAAAGCAAAAAAGCTTTTTCTCACGGCTGTTTGAGAAATACCAAGGTGAGGTTGCAGCCATGGACTTGGGACACAAAACCTGTTAGGAGTGGTGCTTCTGGGATATGGAAAGGGGAGAGCTGCAACCCTGAGGCTCTCACAGCATAGAATTATGGAGCCCTCCCTTGCCTATTCCGGCAGTACAAAGCTCATCAAGGATTTTTCTTGAGAATAAACTGATTGTAACAATCATGGGGATTTTTGGGAGCAAATGAATGCCTCTAGAAGACAGCTCACTGTCTTTGTAACTACTGCTCACAGGCATGGAGAAAAGAGAAATTATGTGACTTGAAGCAAGTAAAAAGGATTATAAGACAAATATGACATTCTGTCAAATGGAAGTAAAAGAGTGATTTTCCTTTAAATAACAACTCTGTGGCTTTGCCATGCAGTTGCAACTGTAATGTGCACCCTTTAATGCTTTTTCCCCCTCCCTCCAGATTGTTGTAAAGGGATTTCACTGTGACTGGGAACCCAGCCCAACGTGTGTCATTCTGAGGAGATTTAGACATTATCAGAGCTGCACATTACAATTACATAAAGCTCAGCTAACAGGACTGTCTTGTAAAAGGAGAAGCAGAAGGGATAGATCAAAAATGAGAACAATGTTCAGATTTCTGCACAGGAAATAGCTGTGAGCATTTGAAATTCCTCAGATTAGTTTTAAAACATGCAGTGATTAATTTGTTAGAAATTGAGGTAGTGTATCTACAAACAGCATCAGGTTGGGGGTTTTTTTCCTCTAGACATGCAGTACATGGCATAAGCTTTATTTTAAGTCTCCAGTTCAGTAATATTCTGATTTGGTTGAGATTCTTGGCTTCACTTTATTCAATAACCAATTAAATAAGTTTAAAAAAATTAAAATATTTCAGTCACGTTGTTTTCTGAGATCCCTCCCTGTCAATTCTAGAAGCCTTTGCACTAAATCAGACTTTCCAAGCAGTACTTAATCCTTTCCAGCCTTTTGATAGAGATGTTGGAAGCAGAGCAGTGGTCTGTACCTCTCTGGCTGCTCTCTCTCCTGCCTGCACAGCTCCCTCCATGTATCCACTCCACTGGGTCGCTGTCTCCGTGCCCGCAAAGTAGATTCTGTCAACAGGCTGGCGAATGATCCTTCAAAACAAGTGGAGAATGTCAGGTGACAAGTGACAGGAGGGTGATGATCCTTCTAAAAGCAATTTCTGGCTTTGATGGAGCACAGGGCTTCAGCTCTCCAGAATCCCTGCACACCTGGGTGAGGTGTGATAAGCTGTCCCTGCAGGATCACCTGCTTGCTTCTGCACACAAAATTCAAGATCTGAGAGAGAGAAAAACCTAAGGCATAAATCAGTGTTCCCAGCTCCCATACAAAGTAATACAGGCCTTAGTTTAGTGCTGGGATAAGGGATAATAGGGATAATCCTAACAGCCTCCAGCAGCTGATAGACTTATATTTTCTGCATGGCAGCTTCGCTGTTATCCTGCCATTACAGTGGCATGTGGATGACGTTTCTGCAGTGCTAGATCACCAATATCAGCTTCTGTTTGGAGGCTGGACTTGCCTGGCTGCTGAAGGCCTGGCATCAGGGAGCTGCATTCCCCCCACAGGGTCATGAATCCAGTCCCTCAGCCCTGCACAAGCATTCCAGCCAACCCAGCTGTGGGTACTGAGCTCCCTCTCCCACTGGGAATGTGCCTGGTGTGAGGGCTCCCATCTAATCCCCCATTTAGGTTTTCCCTGTCTGCTTGGCAGCAGTTCCCCAGGCCAGACACCTCACCCACTCCTGCCTGAGTGTTTGCATAAATGACAAGAGATAAATGACTGTACACATGGGACAACTCCTCCCCACGTGGTGAAAGATTGTCTCAAATTCAAGTGATCTGTTCAATGTGTATGTTTATTTTCTAGTTTTCCATCTTCTACCATTGGCGGAGTAGTCCAATGTCCCAGATTGTGCTTTTCCTTATTTAGTAGAATTCAAATTTTTTTACTGTTATTGCATAATAGAGCCATTTTATGTGTATATAAGGGTGTTTTATATGGCAGTATATGTCCTCACAACCCTTTGTTTGCTTTCTTTGCATCTTTGAAAAGGGGAAGAACAAGAATAGAAAGTTTGGAAATCATGATCTGAAGTAAGAGTAAAGAAATCAAGTTTATTTTCTGATGACCCCACGTGGTCTCAGCTCAGGCAGGGTCTAACCCCATGCTGGACATGCTGAGGAGCTCCTGGGCTTCTCCTGAACCTGATGCTCCAGTCAGTGGAGAGTCTTCATCTGGCCAAGATGTGTGTCCTCAAGGGCTTGGCGGGGTCTCTAGAGGGATCCACTGCAAATACTGCATAGCACAAACTACTGTAAATAACCCAGAGGGGAAAAGTTTTGTGGCTTTAGCAGGTCCCTTTGTGACTGTGTTTCATTTCCTTAAAAAGCACAAGAGAAACTCTGCTCTTAGTAAAGCAAATAGCAATGTCCTTGTTAGCTGGGGAGTAGGGGAGTGGAAAGAGGGTTGAAGTTCCCCTAATATTGTAAATATGCCATGGGTGTGTTGCACAAGGTGTAACCTTGTACATGAGCTAAAATGTGAATTAGAAAGCAAAGCATTCTGTGTTTTACCTTCCATAGGAATGCATTATGCCTGGTGGGAAGTAGGCTGTGTAGCAGCCCCCTGAATATTGCTCCGCGGCCCAGTCCTTCTCTTCATAATGCACAGGCTGTGAGTTTCAACAGAGAAAACAGTGAAACACTGACAGAGAAATTAGAAAAAAAGAACATATATTGCTTTTGAAGAGGGGGATAACAGGCTAAGAGTACCTGACAAAGGAGTGCCATGTCATCTGGCTAATGCTATCCATCTGCACAAAACAAATTTTTGTGCTTTGACAGAAACACCAGTCTCCCACGACAGGACAAATTAAAACATGCACTGCCTTCTCTTTTCTTGTGCGGGGTGAGACTGGCAGTTCTTTTCTTCTTGTACTCAGTCCTGCCCTCCCCTTGTTGCATGGCCCAGCATGCAATTTTAGGTACACATTTCAGGTTCCAGGAACTTTGCCCTCATCATCCAGAACAAAGGAGCAACAATATTGTACAACAGAGCCAAAACCAGGCATTAATTCCTTACTTGTAAAGCCTCTTTCATCCCCAGTGCCTTGGCATATGCCTCACTGATCCTCCTTTTCCTATATGAAAATAAAATCAGAGTCAGAAAAAAAAAAAAGGGGGGGGAACCTCTCCACTCTCATCTTTTTTATAAAAAACCCAAACTTACTGCAACACATTGGAAAGAAAGTTGGGTTAGGCTTTGTTTTTAAGTCAGATTTCAAGTTCTTATCTTAACATGCATATTTCAAATGCTGATGCCTAAAAGTTACACCTAAAATGGACTCAGGGAATGGGAAATGAAGGTTGATTTTGGCAATGAGTTCAAAAAAATAAATCTTTGTACAGCTATTTTAGGATGCAGAGCCAATTCATCCTCATGTTCGCTGGTGTAAGACCAGAAGAAAAGCAACATAAATCAATTAAATCCCTACAGATTTACTACAGCTGGGAATAAAATATGAGCTGAAGAATGCTGCTCACATTCCTAAGCAGAGCTCCCCTTTTCACTTGCACAGTACCAAAACTCACATTTAGAAAGTACTGTTTGTTCATTTCACTGACTAATGGGGAAGCCATACTTTTATAAAAACAGAAGTCTAAAAATTTTATCACCCAGTCTGAATCTGAAGGAGACCCAAAAGGAGCCAAGTCAGCACTGCTGTATCCCTGGGTTAAAGCATCATTCACTGGAGATGTAGTCTGGGAACATGGTTGCAAAAATCTTCTCCATTCATACAGATACCCAGAATTGGTAAAACATAGCATGGAAGATTGGGCAGGACTTAGAAATTTAGAAATATCCATAACTGGATGAATATTAGCTTTAGTGTCTCAGCCTGTTTACACTAAAATCTCAATTTTTGCCCCAATTTCCAGTGTTGGTAGTTATGCTGAGCATGTATAAATGTGCACATTCACACATATATTCACACACATTCCTGTGGGGAAGCATCCCAAAGAAACAACTTGTTTCTGAACATTTACAGCTTCTGAACTCTTACCTCTCTTCCTTGCTGAGGTGGGCCAGTTTGAGAGCCTTTCTGCTAAGGATGAAACTGAAAACAAAAATAAGGTATATGAACATCACCCCAGCTGATTTGCAGGCTCGAAATGACTCTAAAAATGGATTGGCAAAACACTTTACTAGTATGCAATGAGCTGCAGGTTTGCCATTATAGCTCAACATTAAATAATTACAGGTCACACACATGAAAAATCCCATGCAGGGTAACCTGCAGAGTTAACTGAAAGGGAGGGTGTGCATTCCCTATCTAGGTCTGATCCAAATGGACTGAAATTCTGAGTTTATTAAGCTTTTGCAGTCCAGCAGGCAGCTGCCTGTGTCACCTGGTGTTAGTGAGTGACAGCAGCCTGCTGCTGTGACAGGCACTGCACAGTGCCATGGATCACTCCTGCAGGAACTAGCATTAATATTTATCCATCTTGAAGAAACAGATTTGACAATTAGTTCATCTGACCCTAGTGGAGATATCCAGGGGATGAAGTATGTTCCTCCACTCTTTTAGAAAGTCACATAAATCCACGAGGAGAAAGAAAGCTGGAAACTGCTTGCCATATGGGGCTTGGAGGAGATCTGCTGCTCTCAGGAGGCCATGGAAGCTTTCAAGCCTTGAACATGCCCATAAACACGTACAGTTCAGTAGAAGGGGTGAGCTTTCCCTGCCAGACACTTAAGGAGTAGTTGTCTGACATTCATATTGGGCTTTTTTTGGCAGTCTCACCTCAGATTATGGTGGAAACACGTGTAAAGTTTGTCTGTTCATTTGGTTTCAGCTATTTTAAAAGCCAGTCAATGCTGCCATGTATTTTCCCACCTGTTTGTCCAAATTGTAACATTTTTACTTGTCAGTTTCTACAGAATCTTGATTTTTTTTTTTTTCACTGCACAGCTGCCTCCCTGCTCCAGCAGCTGATGTTCCTTGTCCTGCCTCAGCTCAGTGGGGAGAGGAGAAAATGAGGATTTCTTGGACAATTGTGTTGTCATTTTGGACCAGGGACTAAACATAAAAGCCCAGCATAAGCCAAATACAGGCTCAGATAGGTAAGACAGGGATTTATTTCTAAATCTACTCCACAGAAAACCAACCAAACAAACAAACAAAAATAAAACAACAAAAAAACCCCAAACCAAACAACAACAACAAAAAACAGAAAAAAACCCCAAAAAACCCCCAAAACAGACAAACAAAAAAAATTTAAAAAAACCAAAAAAATCCCAAAAACAAAAACCAAGAAACAACAAATGTGAACTGAATGCTTAAAAAGGCTATAGCTGAATTCAACAACTCCTTCCCAACCACATCTTTCTATTAGGCTGTTTGTAGCAGAACCTTCACCAAAAATTTCTACAGACTAGAGAGGGACAAGAGGCTTGGCAGAAGTGCTCTCCTCCATCTGTGCCAGCTGTGGAAGTGGGAAACACGGGTGTAACCTGGTCATTTCCCCTCTCCCTCCTGCTCCCACTCTTACAAGAAGAAATACACATCTGTGAATGTGGGCCAGCAGCTTTTACCCCATAATGGCAGGGAAAGTTCCATCAGGTTTTGTGTCATCTATGGTTATTCCAATTGGAGACTCTTCATCCTCAATGACAAAGGAACCACAATAACCTAAGGGGAAAGAAATCCCGAGATGATTGTTAGGAAAACTTGTTGATCATCACTCTTTCTGATAGGAATGAGCAGGGAAAATTATCCCTAAAAGGAATTGTATGGTAATTCTGTTATTACAAATAACATCTATGTGCCTGAACTGTCTCTGTAACAGTTTCTCTCTTCTCTCTCACTCTGGGAAATTGTGTACACAGACTTGTAAAAATCGTTAAAATTCCATGGTTAGCTAACAAGGAATTTCTGTGGATTGCTGCAAAGTCCCTTTGGCTTTCTATTCTGGGGAGAATACACATTAAAAATAAATGGATCTAGTCAGAATTATGGTGATTCATTCCATGAGTACTTTTGACCAAAACAAAACCCAGTGTAATTACATCTGGTCACTGCAGGCTCAAATCTCCACTATTTTGATTTTGCTGGTGATAAGATTGTTAGGAATGGTGTTCCATAACAGTAATGCAGCAGAAGCTTGGGCTGTCTAATCTAGGATCACATCAGGACATGTTTCAGGTGAACATGCAAAAAATCTCATCTAGATAACAATGCATACACCTGGCTGTATTCCTGCCTAATCTCAATGGCCAGGTTATGCCCTGAAACATACGCAAATTATATTAATTTGATTAAGAAATATTTTTACCACTGTCAATATTGTTAGGAAGAAAGTGGAACTAATCTGTTCATACAAATAGTTCTGAAAATAGTATCAGTTAAAGCTGAGAAAAACAAGATATTACAGCATGGAAAAAATATCTTGAGCTGAACAAAAAGTTAACCTACTTTTCCCAGTCCTCTGAGATATCAAGTCTGCAGAACAGAAGATTAAAATCAGGGAAAGGTCTTGCTTACACCTTAAGCTCTGCTTGTCATCTGCTGTAAATTCTCTTTGGCTGACCTAACTGTCCTGGCAGGAGAAGGGAGCTGATGCTGCAGGGAAGCTGATGCTTCTGTGCTCTGCAGGTTTCAGCAAAATGGTTTCCCAGGAAAACATTGCTTGTTCTCTTGGTCATCCCACCTCAGCCAGCTGCTATGAGATTTGGGATCCTGTTTGGGTCTGGACTCATCTTTGGGACAAGGCATGCACTCAAGCTCAGAGAAAGACTTATTCTTTCTAAGGAGCTTTACTTTTCACTTTTCTGTATGTTTGATTTTGGGGTTTTGAGCATTTAAGACTCCCTTGGATTTATTCCCTGATTGTTAGACAGCAGAACTTCAAATTTTGCACAGAGTTCCCAAGTCCTCCGCTTTCCCCACCTACCCTTCCTCCTCCAGAAGGCTTCCCTGTAGTACATCATGGTTTTTATGACACTCCCCATAGGCAAACGCTGAATTAACTGGTTTCTGTCTGGTGGCAGCTCTGGTTTGAAGTGAATCTTTGTTGTCAGGATTGGAGGGATGGCACTGATCACGTACTTGCCCTGAAATGCAGAACAAAGTCAGCACAAGAAGCTGCCTCCCTCTGAGCTCATCCCACAGGACATGTTTGGAAGACACTATCAATAGCTGCTAACAGCTTTCCCACCCCTGACCCTGCTAGGTGGCTTTCCCACACACAGATTTCCAGGTGACAAAAGTAATTCTGCCATTTCAGAAACATGGAGCTGGAAAAAACAGACCAGAGTTGAAACTTGGCTGGAGACAGGTGGGGAAATGGCACAAGAGACATCCTATGGTCTGGGTAAAACTGCCTTTATCATCTCCAGAAAAATATGACCCACATTTTTCCCAGTTATAAGATGCTAAAAAAATCACGTTTGCGCACATTCACAGGATGTTACTTCAGGACAAGGAATACTAATGGTGATTCCAGCTTTCCTGAGTGTGCTCCATCCCTCTCACAGGCCCTGGGTCTGACTGGAGCAGTGCAGGACTCTGTGCTGATGCAGCATTTCCAAGCACCACAGTACAGAGGCAAAGTCTTACTAAAGGTCTTTGAAATGTCTTTTTTTTTTCTTTTTCTGTGCTGGAAACCACAAATGTAGACACAAACAGGAAGGTTATTTTTCCTTCCTTTGAAATGGTCTCAATGCAGAACTAAAATGTAAAAATGCATAAAGACATAGAAAGTTAAGGCAGAAAAGTCAGAGTAATGACAGAAACCAAGTAGCAGAACATCAAGAAGAGAGCCAGTCATAAATAAATCTGTAAAGCAGGTTCCATGGAGAGTCAGCACAGTCCAAGAAACAGACACACACAAATGGGTACTTCCTGATTACAGCTGGCTGAGAGATACAGCAGATATATTCCCCTACCAAATGCATGCTTCACTTTTATTCTGATTGAATTACCTCATATATCTCATGGTTTAGAGTCTCCACAAGGACATTATCACCTGTCTGATCGATACTGATCACAGGTCTCTCCAGTTTAACTCTGCCTTTGAGGTGTTCCATTATTTTCTCCGATATCTGACCGGAACCCCCTTTAAACTTCCTCTCCTAAAACAACAAAGAGGAAAGAAACACAGACAAAAAAAAAATCAACAGCATTAATCACAATGACATTGAATATGACTTCTGCTCACCATCACAAAATTGCAGGCCAAATCTTCAAGTCCTCAGGGTGCACAAAGACACTCAGACTTTCAGAAGAGCGAGGGCATAAACCTGAGCCTCAGTGGGGATTACTGACTAAACCACTTTTGCAATTCCCTAATGACCTGGCTTAAAGACTCTTTAAGCCTAGAGAACATGCACATATCATGCAGGCTTTCTAGCAAAAATAAACATATCACTTCATTCAAAACAGGTTTGAGTACTTTATCCACCACAGTGCTACCAAAACCCTCAAGTGTGACAAAGAAACCAACTGTACAATGAAATACTGTGCCAGCCCAGAAGCAAGACAGATTTTAGCTGAGTCTGGTATCAAGGTAATGAGCTTTCTCCCTGTGTCTTCTCTGGGAAGACACAAAGACCGCTGCCAGGAAAAAAGCACAATCTATGACACATTTCCCTGCAATGTCCACGCAGACATCAGGGGAAGCACTAAAATCTCTTTCAGCTGCCAGCCACCAGCAGGAGGTAAAGCAGCTCACTTTTATGTGTAAGATGCTGGTACTGGCAGGGAGGAAAGGATCCATAAAGTTTTGTGCTGAAAGACTGCCCAAGCAGGTTTTATAAGACTTGGAAGAGCCACTAAGCCAGAAACCCTTAGTGCTTTTGCTCAACTAAAATTGATTTGGGTGAGGGAAGAAGGAAGCATGATAGGGAAAAAGACAGATTTTCCCATCCAGCTACAAAGAAAATAAGTTCTCTTCCCATGTAGCTTTCCCTTCTCCACATGTTTCATTCAGCTATGAGTATCTTGGGATTAATTTTATTTTTAACTCTTGTTGCAGCATCTGGTAGCTGCTGATGTGGGACAGCAAACATGACTGAGGAGCTCCTGAGGAGGAAGGCTCTTAGCCAGGTCTGTCTCCTACCACAGGACAGCATCAGCACTGTTTACATCCTTCCTGAAATGTGGTTCTCTGCTCTTCCCACAATGGACAGATGTTGATGGGAACTGGTGCCATGTGAGCCAACCCAAGAAGGAAGGGCCTTTTGCTATTTACTTCCAACTCTTGTCATTAGAGGCTTCAACACCAAAGAAACATCCACATTTCACTCTGAAGTACACTTGTTCTGAACTCTTGTAGCTCTTGTAAACATTCAAATAACCCATAGAAAATAAATTGGCAAAAAAGCAAGACAACTGCTACAATGGTACTGTGCTGAAGTGAATGTAGAAAGCACCCAATTCTTTAAATAGTCTCAATTTATTCCACATCTTAGCTAATAAAATCCTTCATTAAACAGAGTTAGTTGACAGGGCTGTATCACGTTTCTCTCTGGTGCCACATGCCCTCATCTTTTCATTAATTGCAGGGTTTTGATGGGTACAACACTGCACTTGCTCGTCACATTTTCAAGACAGGAGGAAGGAAATGAGACATTTTGTACCTGGCCCCCATTGGTGATAGAGAAAATCCTGAATGTGCCCCCACACTGCTTCACATACCACAGGAACCAGAGGGCAGAGACTTCATGAGGCTCAGACGTGACATTGATGTTGACAAAGATCGTGGCGAAGTCTCTGACAGCTCTGCATGAGACACAGGACCAGGAAAAGACTCAGTAAATATGACTTCCTGACTGCTTTCAGGATTTTATTTGCTATACTAAACAAGGGCTGCTTTCCCAAAGTCTGAAAAGTCAAGTTGATTAATATTTGTTTAATTTTTCAGTCTGTAGTGAGTCTGTTTAAACGGGTTTCTACCAGCACCTCCTTCCCTCCCAAAGTATTTACTTACTTAGGTTGAAATCCCACTGATTTCACCTCCATTAAATAGTTTCCCAGCTGCTATTCATTTCATCAGAATAAATATTTTTCTGAACAGTTTTTGTAATCTGTTAGTGAAACCTTTCTCCATTTCTCATGGGGAGCTCATTGGGCACATCAGTTCCAGGGTCTGATGGGTCCTGAGGGACTGAGCAGCCACGCAGCCCAGACATTCCCCACCTGTCATGTAACACTGCTGCACTGATCCTTTGTGAAATCAAGAATCAGACTTGGTATATAACCCAGACAGAGAAAACCTAATTGGCAATCATTGCTATAAAAATAAGGAAAGGGTCACTTGTCCTCTGAAATAAACAGAGAAACAGCAGCAGCAAGAGAATCTGGCTATTCACATTTCTTGCATTTGTGGCCACAGATTTGTAAGAAAATTGAGATCATTTGCAAAGAAGGTAAAAGGACTTTGACTTCAATTAAGCTTCATGAAACAACATAAATTTATAATCATCTGATAAAGGAAGGAACTTTGCGAGTTATCTGGGCTAAAATACGTAACTTATAAACTTTTATAACCTCGCTTCTCAAAGTATGAAGTACATTCACCCCTATTTCACTAGCCAGGATATGAAAACAGCCTGCACACAAGAACCCTCTGTGACAATTCTGAGAGCACCAAGACACTAAACAGTTGCAGCAGGTTTGGGCCTAAGAAATGTGAAAAAAGTCTCCAGGATCAGTAGATGCAGATCTGTGACACAGGGCAAACAAATCTTTTGTAATCTTGGCCCTGAGTCATACAGAAAATGCTGTGGAAGAGCTTTTCTGTTTAAGCACCATTTTTTAACTGTGTGTAGAAAAATGTGGCTTGGCTTAAAGATCTACATGGGTTTTTACTGAGTTTTTGAATGCATTTCAGCTGAGCAAATCCATTAAAACTGGATGTTTTACTGACAACATTGGCAGTAGAAGCTGCCCAGCAGAGAAGTCTGTTAAAGAAGGGATCACTACAAACCCAGTCCTGCTTATGCTCCACCAGCTCCATGGCTAAAAGCAGCAGTAAAAACTAGAAAAGGAAGAGACAGTGCACTTGCAACAGCAGTTCAAAGTAACCAAGTCTGCAGGCAAAAGGCTCATAAAACTAATTGCAAAGAAAACTCCAATGCCACAGGGAGCCTGAGCAAGTCCAAATGGCTGTACAGCATATCCCATGGAGCTGGAGCAAGACCTAAACCATAAAAATGAATTTCAAATGGAGAGTTTTGGTCAGCAAGCTGCAGGCACAGCACTAACCTGCAGTCAGAATGAAAGGGCAAACACAGAGCACAGCCACACAAATAAAAGACACTGAATAGGAGGGAGGAGATGCTAGAGAACAGCACAGGGGCTGGCACAGCAAGTGGGGACACGACTGCTCATAAGAGCACACTTCTCTTTGCCTTATAAAGAGAAATGATTGAAAAGAGAAAGGAAAGGAAAAGAATTTCCAATTGTCATCACCTCAATGTATAATTGTTCCTTTTTTATTTGTACAGTGAGTGCAGTCTCTCACAGAAAACACACTGGTCATTTTTATAGATGATACAAGACCTTGAGCCCTCTTCCTACCAGCTATCGTGGATGTTCTGATGGATCTGTTAGTCACAAACCAGGAGGACCTGTGGGATGGTGCAAAGGTGAAGGGCAGCCTTGGCTGCAGTAGCCATTAGACTGTGGAGTTTAAGATCCTGAGAGGAGTACAGCACCCAGCAGAATTGCAGCCCTGGAATTTGGAAGGGCAGATTTGATCCTCCTGGAGGCCCAGAACGTCAGTGTCTCATGGGAAACTAGGCTGTAAGGCCAAGAGCATCAGGAGAGCTGGCTGGACTTCAACGATCCAATGGTTTGAAGTGAAAGGAAGGTGGGAAGAGCCCACACCACCACTGCTGTGTGCAGGGACCTGCTGAAGCAAACCCCAGGCTCCCCCAGCACCTTTGGTGCCATCTGCCAGCCAACCAAAGCCAATCTCTGTTACATTCACATTCTCTGAAAAATCCCTTCGCCCAGGATTTTTCTCCTGGAAGCTGAGAAGCCTCAGAAAAAGGAAAACAATTCTTATCTCATTTGCTTCTCCTGTGTTGTCCTCATGTGTGGAATGTGTTTGGAGATTGTTTACCCACAGGTGATTGTTTCATTGGATTCTGCTGTGAGTTGTTTTGACTCAATGGCCAATTGGGGCCAAGCTGTGTTGGGACTCTGGAAAGAGTCACAAGTTTTCATCATTATCTTTTTAGCATTCTGTAAGTATCCTTTCTGTATTCTTTAGTATAGTTTAATATAATATAGTATCATAAAATAATAAATTAGCCTTCTGAGAACATGGAGTCAGATTCATCATTCCTCCCTGCCAGGGGGATCCCCTACAAACACAATACATCTCAAACACCTCCTGATCTGTACTCAGCTGTGCCACAGACCTTGCCAAAAAGCCACCATCATTTCAAAGCTGGCATTTCAAAGCAGGTAAAGAGTTACGTACTTGGTCCAGCAAATCTTATCTATCAGCTCTTTCATGGTCATTTTGTCCCATTCTTCAGCATGTGGAGCATCCCATGGTGCATCAGCAGGAATCTGGAGACAGAGGTGAAATATCCAAGAAATGATTCAGTACTTCACCGTTGCCTGGTGTGCTGGACAGTAGCACAGACTTAACTCATATGTTGGCCAGGAGTTACTTTTGTCTCTGCACATGGACATCAATTTGGAACAAATTCACTAAATGGAATAGTTTCCATTCACACCTTTGGGCTTGACTTGTACCATGACCACCAAATCTGTCTTTGGCTGACCAGTGAACCACATCCTTGTGTTGGAACTCATCTGGCTTTTAATTGTCCAGAAGCAATTCCAATTTAGTTGTCTTGGTGTGCTCTAGAAATTGAGGGGAAAGTTCTTTTTCCAGTCAGTTCCAAGATGAATATCCAAAGGCCCCTATGTCTCTCTGCTAATTGCAGAGTAAGAAAAAATGTCTAGATACTTTTGAAATATTTTAGGCAGTTAAATTCTTAATAATAATAATTATTTGCATGTGAGTAAAATGATTGGATCCCTAAATCTTTTAAAAAATGTACTATTGACAAAAGAAAAGTGTAGTATAATACATAAATTTGATTCTGCAAAACCATATAAAACCACTGGAATTTGCAGGATTACAGTGAGTTATGCTTGAAGATTCTGATAAGCCCTTGGTTTGTTGCTAGATTTTATGGAAACTGATGAATATTTGAAAGAGTATAATGCTCCAGGGGCTGCAGTTGTACTGCTTATATTTTGAACTTTAAAAATAAAGTTACTGTGAAGTCAAACTGGAGCCCAGCTTAGGCAGCTACCAAAAAAAAAAAATCATCTTTACTCAAAATACTGTCATGAGGGAAGGGGAAAAAAATCCCTTCTAATCTCCCAGATCATGGAATATGTTTTCCTGTGATGAGAAAATACGTACACTGAGTTCAAGCTCATTTTTTCAGATATCTTAGACACCTCCAGATCTTTTTGTCTCCCCTTATAGAATCATAGAATAGTTTGTGTTGGAAGGGCCTTTACAAGCCCACCCCCCTCTCAGTGAGGAAAACCTATTATTTCTGTCAGTTCCTGGGCAATACAGAAATCTTTCTGATAGATGTTTCCTTTCTGTTTTTTTCTGTTGTTGAGGGCTTTTTTTTAATATATTAAAGAAGCAATAAAAAACCCTGCCAGAAACAAAACAATAACAAACTCTATTTATTCACGGAGCTTTGTAGGAAATACAGAATTTTGACAGCCTACCTCTTTTCCCATCTTGTCCACGGTTCTCCAGAAGTTATTGTAATCCAGAAAAACCAAGGGATTCCATGTTGAAGGGCAAATGTCATTGAAATTTCGTGACTTTCCCTGAAATGCACATAAAACCACAAGCAACTGAAATACAACAGAGCAGATCTTCATTACTCAAGAACACAAAATTCTCAGAGTAATCACATTTTTGGCCTTTTGCCCCAAAAGACCTGGCTGGGTTTTTGGTTTTTTCTTTTTTCTTTTTTTTTTCCCCTGCATAATGAATGCAAACAATGGAATGCAAGATGCTAAATAGGAGGGATAAAACCAGCTGGACTGGCATTAAAAAAGGACAATAATACCTTTTTATATTTACTATTCTGAAGGGGTAGGGGTACATTTGGTCTGAGCAGGTTGTCAAATTCTGGGCTAAGGATACTCAAGGCATGGCCAAAGAGGCAATATTCCTTGTTCCTAAGCATCCTTCATTATTACATTTAAATGAACCTTCTATTCGCCTGCTGCTGAAAAGTGCATCCTGAAATTTGTGTGGGTCTAAAATTGAATGCATTTCAAACCATTCAAGCACCTCACTTTAAAAGCAAACAAACCACTTTATTATTCGATGGAAGAAACCTAGCCTATTAAAAAAAAAGTCTGAACAGGAAGTTTTTGGCTGCAGGAAGAAAAGTATTGCACACTTGCAAAAATGGTGTCAGTACTTACAATGTGTGTGACACAGAGTTGCAGCAGAGGCTGAAACTGTTATTATCTGAAACTGACTGTTTCAGATAATCCTGTGATATAATGATAAGAGAAACAATCTAACAGCAGCTGCTTCTTTGTGATAACTTTAATCTGAGACAGGACAGGAATGAGCAGGTAATATTTCATTAATTTGCTTTGAACCTTCCCCCATGTAAACCAGCGGTGAATTTCTCACCAGACCTCTCTGTTCTCTGCCCTTCCAGCTGTGCCAGGAGTTTGTGTGAGGATGCAGGGAATGCTCTGACCATGACAGGCAGGAGCTGTGGTGCTGAAGCAATTTGCACCCTGCTTTTCAGTGCCATGGAGCCCGTGGCAGCCCATCACACCTGGCAGGTGGAAGTCACAGGGCAAGAGAGAGGCTGCAGTGCTTCAAACGTGGGAAATGGGGACCCAGGGACAGAGCACACGAAGCAGGAGCCAAACACGCCCTCCTCACACTTGCTGAGAGAGAATTTATTGATCTTCCCCACTGATAATTGTGTGTAAATACATTTGGGTTTCTGATGTTCTGCAGAGCATCTTTCTCTGCAAAGATCATAACAAAGGTAAAGGCTGCAAGGCAAAACTCAGTGACCATAGTGAGCTTTCAGACTTGGCAAAAGGAGTAAAATACTGAAATTCCTACATGTTGGTCAGCTTTTGTCAGCCCCAGGATAGGCACAGTAGGGGAGGCAAATGTGGACCACAGCAAGCCCTGGCTGACTGTGCCTGGTGCTGTCTCCTCTGGAGCCCATCAGGTCACTGCTGTTCCTCATCATCATCATCTTCAGTGAGGGCAGCAGCAAAGCCACTCTCCTGTTCCATCCAGACTCAGCAATTTCTGCTCTGGGCCAAGCAAAGCACCAGCTTCTGATCTCAGCAATTAGCTCAGCCTGAGATCCACAAGTTTAAGTTTAGGTTTGTTTTTTGTTTGTTTGGGTTTTTTTAATTTCCAACAAATGTTGTGCTTTTAAGTCACCAGGAAGTGGCTGGTTACCTCTGGATTTCTGGGTATGTAATCTCAATCTGGTGTACCACATACTTTTTCCCCTCTTTTATCCCTATTTTGTTCTTTTTCAGACTTCTACTGAAGGAAGGTGGCAGGGGGGATGCTGCTCCAGCCTTCTCCAGGTGCACACCTGCACACAAAGCATTTCTGCCATGGCAAGAGCAGAGTAAATGCTCCTGTGAGCTCCCAGCAGGGAATCCTTCAAATGACACTGGCTCCTCCTTTCCCTTGAGGACAATTTCTCACTGCCAGGCTGCAGCACTGTGTTCCACACAGAAAAGAATGCCAAACAGTGCATGGAAAGAGAAATATTGCATCCTACAGCTTTTACTGTCATAAACTAAAGCTGTATCAAACTAGGAAATACTGATACCAAGCAGTAACACACTACTAATCATTTTATTTTTATTGCACAACATTTTGCTTTCCTAGAAGACCATCAAATACTGTTTCTCGAAATTCATTTATTGCTAGTCTTTTTATTGTGGTTGGGAACACAGGTGCCATCCACATTCCTTCCTTGACATGCTTTAACCCCAGTAATTCTGCCCTTCAGCAGAGATGAGGTGCAATGCTGTCAGGCCACCCAAATCAGGGTGAGGAGAAGTTATTACTGCCCTTCTGTTCTGTTGATACTGCAGCCCGTGTCCAATCAGGAGCAGCAGCAAAAGGTTCCCAGTTTTTCACTGTTCAGTGAAAATCTCTTTCCCAAAGTCTTTCTGATGAGTGTGTTTGTACAGAGTGATGTAACTTGCAAACAGCTCTCCTATCCTTAGCTTGCTTTGCTGAAAACATCTTTGGTCAATGGCATAGCCCAGGGAGATCAATGGGAATACATGTTTCAACCCCTGAGAACCACGAAATGCCGACCGATAATTAAAAAAGCCTAAAGCTGTGTTACTTGTGGCTCTCTTCTGCATGCAAAAAACCCCACAACTTCAGTAAGAGTGGAGCCCAATGGCAGGAAAAGCTGGAAAAACACAAGTGCTAACAGACCTGGAAGAGGCTAAGATTGAACTCAGAGTGGATGAAATAGTTCCCAGACACAGTGACCCTTGTGTGGTGGGGCTCTACCTATCAGAAATGGGATCTGAGGAAACCAAATTCTAGCAAATTCCAGGCAAGAAATTCCCATTTCCCATCAGGCAGCACGAGCCCAACAGCCATAGACACATCAGTTCTCCAGTTTTCTCCCTGGCACAAGTATCTCCACAGCAGGGAGAAAATCCAGCCCCAGTGAGCTGGGCTGGCAAATTATTAATTTGGTTTTAATATTGTCTCCCTGCCAGGCAGAAGAGCTCTGGCTGCAAGTTTCACAGAGGAGCTCGCTGCAAACTGGGGAGGTCTTGCAATATTCCATTTTTAAACAAATTTATAATGTTCTGGATGTATCATTTTCAGAACTACTGTTTTCTTAACTGAAAGGCAAATAACCTACTGGCTCAGCTCCCATGCTAACACATGGCTGCCTGACTGACCCACAGAGTTTATCTAACTCTTTTTTTCATTTCCTGGTGTGTCAAGTGGTTTCCTGCAGACCTCAGATCTGAGTCCTGCTGCCTGCTTGGATTAGTTACCCCACACCAATCCAAAGAAAACAAGATCCTCAAGCACCATCCCTCAGTGGTTAGAAAGAAGGCAGTGAGAGATGAGCTCTGCAAGGTCCCTTCCCTGCCCAGGGCTATGCTGGGGCTTGCAGCCAAAACTACAGGAATTAACCCCAAGCTGTGACACCACCCCAAGTCTCAAATTGTGCCAGAGGAGCAGACAATTTTGCCAGACTGGAGAAAGGCAAGCCTGTCTCCTGCCTGCTGTGCCAGAGGCAGGACACAGCACAGGAGGAGCATCCCCCACGCCCCAGAGCAGGGGTCGTGATTGCCTGGGGCTGTGCCCAGCACAGAGCAGCAGCTCCCCAAGGTGTGACCCCTCAGGTGAGAACCCTTCCCTGATCCCACCTGCAGCAGGTGAGCTGGGGCTGTCTGATCCCTGTCTGAACAGCAAGTTTGTGGTGATGGCAGAGTCTCAGTCACAGATCCACCTGCTGCACCCTGAGCTCTTAATCTGAAGGCAGCATGAAGGAAAGAAAGGAACAGAGGGCTAATCTGAAGCACTGTATAGAAATCCTCATATTTTATCAAGTGATCCCCCCTCTGAAAATCATAATTCTTTATTAAGTAATATTATATACCCTGGAGCTGTGTGCTGCTGCCAGACATTGGAGGAGTGCAGTTAGAGAAGGTTAATACCACACCAAGGCCAAATGCCTTTACTTTCTAGGGCCTTCTACTAAAAAGGTGAAAACAGAGCTTCAAGGACCTCTGTTGTAAAACAAAAAGCTGTCTGCCAGCTCAGGGAAGGGAAAACTCCAGCACATGTGCCTCTTCTCAGTCCAAAAGCATTCTTGCTTTGGGACAGTAGCCACAGAGAAATTTAGCTGGAAAGAGGGCTCATAACAAATACTTAAGTTTTAAGTTACAGATTTACAAGGACATGTTAAAAAAAAAATAAATTCCTGACTGACATTAAAGGAGTCCATGTTACCATGCTAACTGATGGGAAAGAAACAACAAATTAAAAAAAAAAAGAGATAAACAATAGTTACATATTTGGATTTTCAAAGAAACTGTAACTACAAAGGAAACCTACACCAGTGAAGCAACTTGGTTATTAAAGCTTGCAGTATGTGGAATTTTTCCACACACATGTGGGAAAAATTCCTGTCAGAGAAAAGAAGCTCATTAAATCCCTCTGGGGGTTTTAACTTTCTCTTGGCTGCTTCCACTGCTCAGATAAACCATTTTCCCACTTTCTCCCAGCTCAATCCAAGCAGTATCCTGGAAATCTTCAGAAAAAGCCAAGCTGAACTGATTGTTAAGGTAAAGAGAAGACCAAAAATCTCTTAATCCAAGGGTGCTGGAGATTGCATAGAGATGTCACAAACACAGCAAAAGCTGTGCTTAGTCATTGCTCAAAACTTCCTCTCCCCTCTGACAAAACCACACAACACTGCAGACTCTGGAGAAAGCTCCTGGGAGGAGACCTTCCTGTCTGGCCCTGGCTCCACACTCCTGGACAGCCACCAGACAAACACCAGAGAGCTGAGACACAAGGGGAGAAGATTTAATCAGACCTTTCAAGGTCTGCAGGTGGCCCATGGCTGATGGTGTATCAGCCCAAGAAGCTGAAAACATCCATCTTTCGGATTAATATTTAATTTCTGTTTGATATGATCCTTTAATATCAAACAATCTCTTTGCTAGCACTTTCTGCCATCTAGGAAATACCACAGATGCTTTGTTCCTGTAGCATCTTTGATGAATGTGAGGGGTGCACCTGCAGCTGGGAGAGCACAAACCCCTAGCTGCACCTCCCCATCCAGCCTGGCAACAGTGTGCAGCAGGCAGGAAAAAGAGAGGCAGGTAAAAAAGAGCCCTGGGCACTGAGCAGCCCAGCCAACAGCCAGGACTGCACAGATGGAGTTCAATAAGCTTCTTCTAGTTGTGGGATATAAGAGAGGGTTCACCAACACATCCCTAAATCAAAGGGCAGGGTGACTGCACAATGTCTCAAGGAAAAAGAAAGGAGAAAAAGCTGTGGAAAACCTTAGTGAAAGAAACTGGAAGAAAAGGGCTAGAATTCATGGGAAGAGCATGTGGGAGAAATGAGACCTACAGGAAGAAAAGCATCATTTCTATTCATCCAGTGCTTAAATCTGGGAGACCTTAAAGCCCCTTTGCTTTCACCCTGGTCCAACAATTATAGCTCCCTTGGGACCCTGATTAGCTCAGCAGGACCATGATGACAAATCCAGAATTGATCCACAGCCTGTGATCCAGCTCAATAGCTCATACTGCCAGCTCTGGCTTAGAAATATGCCTTCACTTCAAAGAAAACATACAAAATTACATGGTCATTAGCAGGGACGTGCATAATGCAATGTGGGACAATAAAAAGCTGCAGCTTTGGTGTCAGAATGGATTAAGGGCTCAAAGTAATGTAACCCATTAGAGCCTTTTATTTAACATAAAGAAGATAAGTGACTTTTAGGATGCTGAGATATTCATGCCTGAGCTTAAATTAGAGTGGGACAAACATTCTGCTGGTACAAACCAGCCCATCCCTCTTGCTGTAGAATTACATCAATTTTGCATGAGGGGGTGACAAGTAAGTTTTTTAGTATTATGGAGTGGCTGTGCAATTATTTAAGAAGTGCCTGGTTTATGAGCATGGCATCAATCTGCCCAATAAGGAGTGCTTGCAGAACCAGATGGTAAAACTTTGCAGCACGAACACATTGCTCTAATTCTTAGGAAAAAAATTGGGAAGGTAATAGAAATGAAACCAATTAAGGATCCATCACACAGGATGACTTGTCTGTATCAAGTTGAATCATACAGGCTTCAAGTCTGGTTCTGCCAGAGTCTGTTAAGTGCCAAAACTAAAGAATATTTTTTAAAAATTGAAAGCAATGGTCTTTGCAAAGTAAAATAATACTTTGTGTTATGGATACAGAGAGTCACATCTCACACCTATGACTCTTAGGCCTTTCTTTGTCCTTCTCCCTGCTGCTCTCGCCCTGCACTGGTTCTGGCAGCAGGTCCTGGGTAGGACCTGTGCAGAAAAATCAGCGGGCTAAAGATCTGGCACAAGGGCTGGAAATGTGTTCTGAGGACAGGTTCCATTGCTGCTCACTTTAGCCACAACAGGACTAAAGACTTGCTCAAGAGTGGCCACCTGGACTCCTGCTGCCCCACATCTCAGAGGTGACATTTTGGTGACTCTTGGGAAGGGCTTGTGTGGCACCATTAGCTACAGAGGGGAGCTCAGAGTCTCAGATTAGATTATTAACTTCCAAACACCCATTTGTGAGATGAATCCCACTCTCTGGGACTGGGGGAGATTTCATGTGAATCCAGTCATGTGAACAAAATATATTATCCTACTCGGCTAGTTTCATAATACTGTTCTCCAGTATCCTCATTCAATACTATCCATCAATACTATTCTTTTTTTTAATTTAAATTTGGCTTTTATTTCAGAACAAGTATTTCCTGAATTTCAGGCAAAACTTCTTCGGAGGGTATGTTCAAAGACAATGTGCCAAATGCACCCCAGATTTTTTAGCTGCTGTCAGCTGCATTTTCTGAGCACTTTCAAAAAGAAAATAAGAACCATTTTTTGCACTCCCAGCAAGTTAAAACAGAATAACAACACTTCAAGCAGGTGATTACTAAGGGTAAGTTTTAAATAAAACCCTTTTGATGACTGTCAGTAATTTCCAAGTTTCAGTGCCACCTTTGGGTACCTCAGCGTGGAAATGCAATATACTCACAAAATTTGCAATGTGCAATACTTACCCCTTTGTGATGAAACATGTGGCCCTCAACATACACTTTATAGTTCTCCACCCCCAGCTCTTTTGCCAGTCGCAGAATCCGGTTTTGGGTAGGTCCCACATATGCTCCACCAACATCTACATAATTCACTTTGTCATTCTGGGAAAAAGAATACAGGAATCAGAAGCTGGGCAGGAAGCTCCTCAATACAAACATCTAGAAGCAGAAGGAATTATTCCATACTGAAAGTGTATGGAATGTATGTGCATGATATTCAGGAGGGATTTGTTCATGGGAAGGTTGTGGAGCATGGAAATGGGCTGCACAGGGAGGTGGTGGAGTCACCACCCCTGGAGATGTTCAAGAAATTCACATTACTTTTCTTGTCATTGCAAAACATTTCTGCAGCTGAAACCACCTCCAGCATCAAGGCTTGTTTTCTCTCTCTAGAGAGAAAAGCCTAAGCACCTGTTTAGACTCAGTGCTGCAGGTGCTGAGCACTGCACTGCAGTTTTCCAGGAGATTCATCTCCTTTCCAGCACTGCATCCCTGGGCTCCAGCCTGCTGCTGTCTGGGCAGGGACCCCCAGCCATGCCTGCCATGAAAGGTGCTCCATGCACCCCTCAGACCAGCTCCCCACTCACCTGGGAAGTGGGAAGAAAGCAGAAGGTTTCAGGGATGCACACCATCACAGCAGGCTGATCTCCCAAGCCAGTAACTCTTAAACACTGTTTACAGAGAGTATTTTAAGCCTGGCACTCTCAGTGTCACAGAAGGATGGTGTTTATGCTCCATGTTTCACACACAATGATTTCTGCTGGAACACCACTGTTTATCTCTGGTTCCCCAGCAATGGCACCTGACATAATTTACAGCTCCCTCAATTCCAGGGTGGGAAGCAGAGGTAATGTCTGTATTACATTACCCTACGAGTGACTCTTAATTTCTTTCATTTTTTTTCTAATGGAAATCAAGATGCATTTCATTTTTAGAAGCAGGAGTGTTATTTCAGATAATTTTAAGACATTTTAAAACATATGTCTGAGCCATAATGATGTCTGGTCCTGCTCAGGCTGCTTCCTATAAGGCTCTAAGTTATCATGCCTGTTACAGTGTGCAAAGGGAGATGGGAAAAATAAGGGAAATGCTCTGACACTCCTGGTCCCAGATGATGGTTTTCAACACATTATTGAAGACTAGGTAGACAAAATTCATTTTTCCCTCATCTACAAAGCCAGTCACTGCACCTTAGAAGGCTGTCAGGTTGGCCAAGCAGGGATTCTTCTTGGTGAACACTGATGACTTTTGGATTAGTTGCTCTGTCACCTTCTGAGGGATTGAGCTGAAGCTGTAGTTCCCTGGATCAAAATAATTGCAGTTCCCTGGGTCAAAATAACAGCAGTGACATCTGTCACATTGTTGGCCAGCACAAGAGGGAGTCCACACCTCTTGAAGCACTTACCCTGATAGTGAATGTCCTTCCTCCCACTCTGTCCCGGGCCTCAAGGACCACCACATTGACCCCAGCCTCAGACAGCAATTTGGCAGCTGACAAACCTATCAAAAAAAGAGAAAGTGCATTAAAGGCAGTGGCAGCAATCAGCCACATTCATGGCCAAAAACTGAACAAACTTCAAGGTCAGAGATTTCAATAGATTGCTCTCAAAAATCCCTGAGAGAAGCTAGGAGCTTTGCATGGTACCTCACCACAAAAATCATGTGGTTGCTGCTTAGTTGTATTTTATAACCACTCACAGCACCCACAGACTGAAGTTTCATCCTTGGATTGGCATTTTGGTCTTTCAAAAGCAGCAAAACTTCAATTACTAAGGGACAGACACACATCCTACTCTTCATTTGTGCAGCCTATGGAAAGGCAGCACCCAGCTTGGGGGCATTGCCATGCTGCAGGGACATCAAAAATGCTCCTCTCCCACATCAGACCTGCTCCTCTGCTGTCCCTTGGCCTCATTCACATGCAGAAGGAAAGTCTGCTTCACTGTCAGGATTCATTTTCAGCAATGCAGTTTGACCATGACAATCAAACAGGCTGCATGTAGATACTTTATAAGTGGAATTATGGTCTCAGCAAAAATCATCTAATTATGGGACTTTGTGATGGAGCCACGAGAGACAACTGAAAATTCAATAGGACAGGAGACCTCTTTGCTCCTGACAGATGCAAGCTCAAATTGTAAAAAGCAATCATGAGTTGGTGGAATCAGATTATGGCACTGCCCTGCAGGCCAATTTGGCACTGAAGCATTGTTTCTTGGGAGTTGTTTCCCCTCCTTAAGTACACGAAAGGCAGCCCTATTGATCAGCTCTTCCAAGATATCCTGCAGGCAGGAGTAACAATATTACCCTCATGTTTATTACACTACCTTGAAATGTGATTAAAATCAACTTTTTGTGAGCCTACAAAGAAGGCATGTCTGAAAAGACCAGGGGAGAGGAATCATGCTGGGAAGAGTTAAATATACTCCTTTATTCTAAGGGCAATGCAGAATTGACCATAAACTCCTATGCACAGAATCTTTCAATGGGAAAGTGGAACACCATTTGCTGGAAACCAGAACTGAGGAAGTTCAAGTGTCTTATATAGGCAGAAATTATATATATAATTTTTATACTCATCTAAAAGTAACTTTACACCCTTGCACGATATTCTTCAGATTGCTGCTGGAGCAGAAGTATACTTAATTCCTTCATCTATTTAATATTCTAGTTTTTTAATTGCAAGCCATTTTTCAGTGGAGTGGATATATTACAAATTGATCTAATTTATTTCAGTGATAATTTTTTTCCTCCACTAAACTCTAGAAACAATTTTTTTCTAGCGAATTCTTTAATCATTGAGTGATGGTTTCTCTTCCTCCCCAACATAAACACAGAAGACACAAATCTGTGATGTTGAAAATACAAACTGCAATATTTTCTTACAAATACACAATCTTTATATGCAGAAAAATGAGATTTCAAAAGATACAGTGGGTTTTGTCACAAAATAAAGGATATTCTACATGTATAAAATAAAATACTGAATTATCTGCTCTGTATAAATATCACTGGACATTCAGACATGATTGGGTAATTCTTTTGTAAGAAAGTTTACTGTAGATATATATGCCTTGAAAAATATTGAACATGAAGCCAAAAGAAGTCTGGCCTAGGTATGAAAAAAAAAATTAAATACAATCTTTGGTGCCTAAGACCATAATTTCATACTGAATACAACAGCTCTATTCAGTTGTTTAGGAAGAATAATGGTCACACTGGACTGAGCTGGAAGTCAAGCTCACTACTGGATTATAGTTTAATTATGGGATGCATCCAAATAAAGCAGGGCTGCTAAGGGATGAAGAACATGTTGTAATGTGGCTGAGGTTCTGCAACCTGTTTGCCTGTTCAACTGTACTTGTTCTCCGGACTCACAGGTGGTTAAGTTTCAGCACTGTTAACCCAATGGTCATCTGAGAAACTGGTCCAAAAGAAAAGAAAAAGGCTTTGAAGTTTCATAAACTAGGAAACAGCAAGAAATAAAGACAAAATTGGCTTACTGGAGAGGGCATGGGAGCTGGGAGAGGGCATGACTCACAAGTATAAACAATACAGAATATGTTTATTTAAGATTACTACTACACATTTATTTGCTCAAAGCATGGAAACTATTTTCTTTCAAAACAGAAGACTAGGAACAACACCCCCACACAGCATCTCTATGCCTGTCTCTATCTCTGTCTGTTGGAGCCACCTCTTCAGCTCCATCCTGGTCAGACTGAAGTGCACCAGGCCCAGCTGCTTCCACAGGTTCATCTGAAGCACCCCACAGGTCATGGAGCCTCTGTGTTTTTTATACACAATTAACCTCTAAATTGACTGCATATTTACCCTTCATCTTCTCCATAACTTGAGTTTTCAAGACTTTTGCTGCTGTTCCAGTCTCCTGGACAGGACTGGACACCAGAGAGTGATTGATGGAGTAAGAATGAGAGAGGAAGGAATGAGACCTTCTCCTTTCCTGCTCCTTGACTCAGGCTGCATGGAGCTATCCTCCCAGTTCCTCTACATCATCTCCATCCCAGAGGACATCATGAACTTCAGCAACTCCCAAGGGGCAGGGAAGAAGCCATGGCTGCCCCATCCCTGGAAGTGCTCCAGGCCAGGCTGGAGGGGGCTGTGAGCAACCTGGTCTAGTGAGAGGTGTCCCTGCCCATGGCAGGGGGTGGAATGAGATGGGTTTAAGGTTCCTTCCAATCCAAACCATCCCTTACAGGCACACCATTCCAGGCCAAACTGGGCTCAGTGCTCAGAGCAGGCAATGCCAGCACTCCAGGGTCTGCTGCTGTGACTCTGTGCAGACACTCCTGTGACTGTCACCTCCCCCAAGTGCAGCCCTGAGATAAAGCTGGAAACCACCTCAAACCACTGGACTAACTCCTTCCAGATATCCCCTAATTCCATGAATCAGAAATACACCACTTTCCTCAGCAAGATGGAAGGAGCCTGCCAAAACCACAGCTCATTCTCAGTGTCTGCTCTGGAAATTCACTTATTGTAAAATGAGCACAAACAAGGCCAGACATCCTCCACAAGGGTTTCTATGGAAATCTCACCAGCAGCTCCCCTCCTCTGAAGATGCCAGGCAGGAAAGCTCTGTTCCTATTGATTCTGCAGAGCTATTAAGGACTCAGAATTGCTGCTGCTACAGATCATGCTGTGGCTGCTTTCATGCCAGAAAATTGTCATAATGCTACCACAAGCAAAGCCCTTTGAAGTGCATCAAAACACTGGATATACAGAAAAAAAAAAAGAAAAAGGAAAATAAAGAAAAGAAACAAAGATGAATTGATGCCAACCTGCAGACTACAAGACACACCCCATAACTGAAATATAAGGACACTGAACAATACTGAATTTTGTAACACATCAAAGCCCATCTCTACCTCACAGGAAAGAAAAGTTCAACTCCATAGGTAGTGAACAACACTGGGACTTAAGAGACTTGAACTTGATTCCAGAGGAGTCCTGTAATGTGGAAAGTGGTTCCCTGTTTTGAAGTGTTTAGAAGTGTAGATTTATGAGAATAATTGCAAGTTGCCTCAATACTGGGGTTGATACAGAGCATATGAGCAGAGATGATTTCTACAGCATAAACAGGGAGAGTTTTAAAAAAGTTACTTTATTGGAAATAGCCTATTGATTGTATGCTAACAGTACAGAGTTATAGTTTTCAAAATCTAGGCTCTGTAAATACAGAACATTACTTTATAAAATCCTTATTAATCCACCCTACTGTACACAACATGGGATAGCCACATCCCTCTGAGAAAGATGATTAACTCATTACTGTAGTGTTCTAGCAAGATTTAATTGAAAAAATAGGGAAAAATCTTCCTGTAAAATCCCTACATTTTTCCGATCTTGAGTGGGGAAATAATTTTAACATTTTTTTCCTCATTTTTCTAACACACATCAGTAAAATAAGAGAATTGGCAATATATAATTTTTAAAGTTCCAATGTAATGGCATTCTAATGCTGTGATTATTTTTACTGTTTCATTGATGGAAACCCTAACTTTTTCCAAACACAATTGAGTAATTAAACCTGGCAATGACCACCTTAAAATCAGCTCTCATTTTTCCAGCTAGAAATCCCTTTGGCAAGTAAAAATGAACCTGTCAATGAGAGATGCAAAATATTTCTGCCTTGACCATAGGGTAAAATCTCCCTTCTTCACCTCTTTATTCTTCTCCTGCAACCTTGATTACCCTTTCATTGGAATTTTTGTGTACATCATAGCATTTATTCAAGACTTAAAATACAATTAAAATGTGCTCAGTTACATCAGATTAACCAGAGAAGCCACTAATGGGCAACAACACACAGACAGCTGAGAATGAAAAAACTGTTTCCTTTCATGATTAAGGATTTGAAGATTTTAAATTGCCACTGAAAATATAGAAATACCCCAAGCCAACAATGCTATTAATTCAGTAACAGCATCTTAAATCCACACAAAAGAGCACGAATGCACCCTGTGGATCACAAGTCTACATTTATTTCTACTTCAGTGTTGCCTAATACCATAACATCCCTAATTTTCTGCTTGTCAGAAACCATGTTTTATCTTGCCATACTTTCTTTCATGTCCCTTCTTGTAGAATACTTGGCACTGGAGAGAGATTGAGTCAATGTATTTTGTCCTTTTCAGGTAAATCTATTTAATCTCTTTTTCATCAGTATTTTTTCCCTTCTAGGAAAAAAAAATCCAGTTGATTCAGCAAAGATCTTAAGCAAAAGAGAATAAATATTTTCTATTAGAGTGTACATTGTCCAAATGAGACCAAGCCACTTACTGGTCTCAATGGCATCACTGTCTAAATGCTTTCCACAGATGCAAGCCTTGTTCTGGAGAGCACAAAGACAGTTTCTCATGGACAATGCTAGCAGAAATACAGTGGGCAAGAAGAGGGAATTCTGTCCCAAGGATGAATCCACTCCACACACACCCACTGGGATTTTTATGTGCACAGCTTCTGACAGTGAACATTCCTTCCCCAAAGCAATGCCCTCCCCCAAAACAAAGGCAGAAAAAAGTTAATGAGTACAAGCACAGGCTTGGAAATGGGGCAACTTTCCTCCAATTACATATTAAAATGAGGAGTTAAAATTATGAGTTTGATACCACCTAGTAATGGAAACAACCAAGGTAATTACACACGTTATGACTATTGACAATTTTTTTAGTCAGTGTTGTGCAGAATTAATTCTCGTTACTTAAATGGTGACCTTCAACTAAAAAAGAATGTGAAAAAATGTTGCTGCTAAATTATGATCAATGTCTTTACCACAAATACCAATAACATCAGTGCTGGTATTCTCAGAAAAGACATAATGTCTGTCCTATGCCTGGTTTTATTATGTAAGGGTATTTTTAGGGATCTGTCCTAACTACTTAGCTATTTCTTTTGCTTTTTGGACAAATAACACTCATAAGATTTCAGCAGCAAAACAGCAGAACATATTATGAAGAAAGAGGGAAATGGAAATTGGTATTTCTGCTTATTTACAATTATTGTATAAAGCATCCATTACGCTTTGTGTGGGATTCTGGGAGTTTTGTTCCTGCTGTAAATTTTTGTCATAATGACAGTCAGTTTGCTAGGAGTATATTGGGAACTGAGAGCTCTGTGAATTATTGTTATTTATTTCTGCATCCCCAAAAATGGTCTTTAGGAATCTCTGCTACTAAAAGACAACATTACCAGCTTTCAGGTTGGATCCAGAAAGAAGGAAGGAAGGAACCAGCTAGACGGAACCCAGCACAGGGCAAATGCAAAGTGATAGAGAATACATTTTATTAATCAAATATTACATTCCTATAAGTCAAATCCCATGTAAATACAGAAGTAACAGTAGGGGAAAAAATGATTGAAAATTACTCCAGATTTCCCCAGGTCAGACTGATTCTATCTCACACCAACAACTGTGTGCTTGACAGTTTATCTGACACCACCACCCACCAGCATGGTGGTGTGCTGTCAAAACAAACAGGGCAGTGCACCACAGAAGTTGTGCTGCCAGGATGGCAAGCAAGGAAAATCTGCATTCCCTCATCATCCAGTCTTTCACTCAGAGCCCAAAGCCAAGGCGTGGGTAGCTCGAGGGGTGAGGCTGTCGATCACACACTGTGGAGCTGGAGATGCCAACACAGAGAGCTTCTCCACAGAGAGGAAAACAAAAATGTCTTATTAATATATCATATGTTTTATTTCTATATAAAGGCTGATCACTACTATTTTTACATCCCAGCTTTTCCTACGATTTGTGGCCCTTGGAATCCTCCATAAGTGCAGCAGAAAAGAGTGCTGTTTCCTGCACATGGCTGGGAAATCTCAGCTTTGATTTGGTATAACCACACAATCTTCTCTTTTCTAGATAAAAACAAACATCTTTTGCTGTGGAAACAAAAACTATCCATGTCAGCAAATACAGTATTAAGTGTAAGATGCAATTATGTCTGGTTTTCTCTTGTGTTTTGTATTTGAACACAATGTGCTGAAATTTCTTCCAAACCATATTTGCATACAAGATTTTTTGGACTTCTCTGCTTCTGGACATATTTCTCCATATCTGCTGCCTCTCTGGTTTGCATTATGTAAACAAACATTATTAATTCTCCATGCAATCTTCTGATAAACTTGGCTTCCACATAAGATGAGGTTGGCACATGAACATACTCCCATGAAAAAAGTTAATGTCTTTTGCTTACATTCTTTTTTTTTTTTTTTTTTCAAATTTGGAACTATTTAAACTTGAATTTTCAGGGTGTGTTTTTCAGGGTTTTTGTCATTCTTTTCTGCTGGAAAATCTTGGTCAAAACTGACTATTTCTAACTGTCTAGGGAAAACATATTATTTGATTTTGAAAAATCATGCCTTTTCTAAATTCCTATTTTGGAAGTTGCAACAGCAACTTGAAATTTGGCAGGGAGGCAACCTTGGAGTCAACATGGCACATTTTGTTATCCATACGAAAATATGCCCCAATAAGGTCAGTTAGAAAGATTTGAGAAAGTCACAGAAGTCACTCTCAGACCTGACAAGCTGCAGTATCTGAGGTTTCTGTCAAAACTCTCTGAGCACTTAATGCTGTCCAGTTGTTATTGAGCAGTGCCTGAGGAGTGACTGAGCACCCAGGCCCTCCTTCCAACATTTTGTGCCACCAGCTTGCTGGGTTTCAACAAACACACAATCAAGTAAAATCAATCATGTCAAAAGCAATCCAAAACAGCACTCTTCAGTTCAGTAGAAAACCCCATAAATAGAAAATGGGAGCAATATTCGAGCCATATAAATAAAAACTCCCTGTGGGTATGGGGAAAGTCTTTAACTTCAGGCACCAGTTCATTTAATATGCTTGGGTATAAAATGCTGTAATCAATATTAACTGTATTACAGGGGACATTATCTATTAGGAGTGACACAAACACGTGCCTGGGGCTTTTACTGGCCACAATCCACATTTTTAACACGCAAGCCCAAGTGGAAAGAGGAATCTATCCCAGCCTCTGCAGCTCCCTCTCTGCAGGGGTGCAAAGGCATTTGCTGATGCAGTCTGGACAGTTGCAGTGAGATTCCATGGGGCACAGCTGGAAAATCCCAGAGGAAGAAGCCACTCAAGCAGAGATTTCTTCCAAGAGCTTTTTCTTCCAAAAGCACTCTTTGCAGCTCCCTCCACCCCTAGGCTGAGTTCCCTACAGGCAGAGGGAATTCTGTGTCCCTGGAATGACCACACTGTGCATGCAGAGGCCAGGAGCAGAGATGAGCAGAACATGTTGAGAAATTCATTGTTCAGAAACTGCCCCTCAGGACCATGCTTTGCTTTGAGGAATAGACAACTCCAGAGCTGCCTGTCAGGATTTGGGCTTCATTTCACAAATACTGGACAAATAATTTAAAAAGCCACAGCATCACTCCTGGGAAGTTCACGCTTAATAGAACAAGCACCTTGCTTATACCTCATACAGATTTCATGTATTTGTAGTAAAGAACTAGTTAATCCCAGAGTTTCCTTTCCCTTCCTGCAAGCACCAGGTAGTGAGTATTTAAAATACAATAGAAGGAGAGGAGACAGAAATCTCACCAGATGAGTCAACTGCAAATTCAATTTCAGAGATACAAACAGCAAGTCAACACTGGAATCAGAGAGATGTTGAGGGAAAATCCTGTCCATACTGGAGCACAATTTACTATGTTTTCCACCAGAAGCAGAACTCTAGATAAAGATTACTTTTTTTTTTAAAGACCAGAAAGCAGCACTGTCTAACCTCTGGCAGAACTGAGGTATAGGTATATTGGTGCAGGAATGGTAGCAACAGAGAAGCTGTGAGAAAAGCAAAACAGACCAGAGGCTGATCAGAGTTTAATCCCCCAGCTATGAATGGCAGTGTAGAGTAAAAATTGATTTATTATTAAATAAGGCATTTATTGTCTATTTTTCAATGGCTGTTTTCTTAAAATGATGCCTGTTCTAATTGATAACAGGCAAACAGCAATTTCTGTGCCACTGGCATGGGGTTTCCATTGGCATGAAAAATGTTCCCGTGTCCCAGGAGTGCTGTGACATGTTTATTTGTCTTCCTCATGCCACCGACAATTTTTCAGGGACTGTGAGCACCGTGAAATTTTCTGCTTGGCTCCATTTCAATCCCCACACCAGGCTTTGGTCCAAGGCACAGGTGTTACAAAGTAACTTTGTGTTTTTGTACGAGTGAGGCAAGACAAATAGAAATGCTCAAAGCATTTTTTGAAATATTGCAACAGGTTGGGGACCTGGAGGAACGAGGCACCCCCCCAAGGGAACAAGAGTTTGTCAGAGCTCCAAAAACCATATTAAAAGGATGTCACAATCAGCTGCACACAGAAGGGGTGGTAATTCCCTAAGGACACTCTGTGCATTACAGGAACCCCAAGGATGAAGACCAAATGTCTCATTCCAGCAGGAAAATTACCAGGCATCTGGTAAAACTATAAAGCAAGGAAATCTAGGTCCACACTCTTCCTGTCTCTTTAGTGATGCTACAGATTATTTGCTGATTTACATATTCACAAATAATCATTTAAACAGTTACTGTTCTTTTAGTAATGAAATAACATAATTATGTAAACCCTTTGCTGTTTTATGCATTAATTCACTGCAGATTACACCAAAGGAAAGCCTCTGACTCCTTCTCAATACTAGTAAGACCTAACTTTACCCACACCAATAATGGCTGCAATAATAATAATAATAACCACTGATATCATACAGTCACAAAACTCTCCTTTTCTGAATCATTAGTAAAGGAAGGATTGCCTGAAAACTGAGACCTGGCCAAAGCTGCCAACACAAAATTAACCTGAGGGACAACCTAAACACTAAATTTCTCCAACACAGCAACATTCTTGTTGTAGGTAACATAAAAATAATTATATAACGGGGTTTTCTAAGCATAAGGGTGAGGGGCCATGATGGAATTGCTAAGAGTATTTTGGGAAGTGTTTCCTGGTGAAGTGTGAGCAGTCCGTGGCACTTGGGGAATCGGGCTGCCTCTAGAACAGCTCCACTCCCAGCAGCTGAACCTAACCTAGAGATACTCCCAGATGCTTATTCTGCAACGTTTTCCCAAATAAAACATCTGCACGGGCAACCTAAAAAAAAAAACAGGTGGAAACACCACGCAGCCCGCATCCCTGCATCCCCACCTGTGGGCACTGCCAAACCTTCTCCTCCAGCCTCCCTCCCGAGGAGAAGAGAAACCAGCGCGAGGAGCAGCGCTGGGTGAGAGCAGGGCACGGATCGTTTCCCCTCTCCCTGAAGCCCCCCGGGACCCCCGCCCCGCGCTTCCATCGCCGCTCCGGGAGCGCTCCCGGCGGGATGCCCGGGGGCCGCGCCGATCCCCCCCGACCCACCTGAGATGCCGGCCCCGATCACGACCACGTCGTATCTCTCGGCCATGGCGCTGTCCCCGCTGTCCCCGCGGTCCTCCCGGCCGTGCCGGTTCCCCTCACGGCCGCGGCTCTGCCCCGGCCCCGCGCTCCGCCAGCGCCGTCCCGCCCGCCCGGCCCCGCCCCTGGGCGTGGCCACGCGGCCCTTCCACCAATGGGTGCGGTTCGGGGGAGGAGCATCGCCTGGCCACGCCCCCGCGGAGCTGCGAGCGCGGCCCGACGGGGCGGGGGATGCTCGGGAGCCCCGGGATCACCAGGATCGCCGGGAATACCGGGAATATCGAATCCCGCTGCGCCCATCGCTACCGGCTCCGTGCCGCACCGCGGCCGGGGGATGGAGGCAGGCGGGCGGCAGCGTGCCCGGTGCGGGGTGCAGTGTCTGAACGGGCCAGCGCTCGCTTAACCCCGCGCTAGTGACCCGCAGTGACTGCAGGCAGGAGGAGATCCACGCAGCCAGAGGTTATGGCAGCCTGCCAGCCTCACCTCCTACTAGAATGAAGGTATACTTGCTCCTTAAGCCGGGGAACAAGGGGTTAACCTTTCCACCTTCCCGAAGACAGTGCCTGAAATAATAATTGGTTGTCAAAATTCTGTTTGTACTTAGCTGCTGGAATACATGATGGTTGTGATATTCCTTGTCCATGCGTTTTACAGCTCATAGGGGTTTTATTGCCAAAGTGTAAATGTCATCTCTGTGGAGTGGAAAAAATAGAGAGCCTGTCCATGTCCCTCCAAATAAGCACAGGAGACCTTTACAACCCACACAATTATAGGAAATCTTAGCGCTGTTTCATGTTAAATATTGGTATAACTTCTGAGAGTTGCCCAATTCTGCATATTCCAAGCCTAGGTATGACCAATGAATGCAAAAATACTGTAATACTTTTTGGCTGGTGTTCTTCGAAATGAGTCAGTTTTCTCTTCTATAGAGAAAATACAGACCTTTTGGTTTTTGTTTATTGTCCAAATGAGTGAGATGTAGACCTGGTGGTGTGAACCAGAGGAAGGCTACAAAAATGTTTGGAGCACCTTTCCTATGAGGAACATCTGAAAGAGCTGTGATGGCTCAGCCTGGAGAAGAGAAGCCTCTGGAGAGATCTTGTTGAGGGCTTTCAGTACTTAAAAGGGGGCTATGAGAAAGATGAGGACAGACTTTATAGCAGAGCCTGTTACAACAGGACAAGGAATAACAGGCTTAGACTAAAAGAGAGCTGATTTAGGTTTGCTATAAAGAATTCTTTACAGTGAGGGTGGTGAAACCCTGTAAGAGGTTGCTCAGAGGTGTAATGGATGACACATCCCTGGAAACACTCAAGGTCAGGTTGCTCCCAGCAACGTGGTGCAGTTGAAAATGTCCCCGCTCCTTGCAGGGTGAGTGGACTGGCTGAGCTTTAAAGGACCCTTCAAACCCAAACCATTCTGTGGTTCCATGACAGCAGGGACTGAATGCAGAAACATCAATAAATCACTAAGCAACGGTGCAGGAGACAGAATAATGGATCTTCCTCACCAATAAGAACAGGTGCTTCACAAAGTGTAAGTGCAGAGCTCAGTAAGTGTGTTGCAATATCTGCAGACACAGAAGTGCCAGACATTGTAGTGAGGCAGAGCAGCAGATCCCTGCTGCTCTGGGGGATCATTTGCTGACACGGAATCTCATTATCACTGCTATTGCTGCTGCTCCATGCCGGGGTAAAGGGAGCACAACGGGAAGAGACCAAGGCTGTGAGAGTGCTATGGATTCTGAAAGAGAAAACCTAATGTACCAACACCCACTTTGTGCTCAACGCTGAAAAAAATCTCTGTTTCTCGAGGGAGACAAGGACACCCACTCCCACAGCTCTGCTGGCTCCCGTGGGCAGCTCACAGGGAATCTGACAAACAAAAAGCTTCAATCAGGGGCACCTCCCTCATAATTCAGAAGCCAAGTTTGGAGGAAAACAACAAAAACATCCTTTGTGATAACAGCAGGAAACTTGTGTGCATCTAGATAACTTGCTGACAGATAAGCTTGCCAACAAATCTCCAGTGCTAAAAGGAGCCCTAAGAGTCTGGTTGAAGGGCAGTGGAGACTGAAGTGGTTCTACCTAGACCAGCTCTCATGATGAGAGATGATATCCAAGTGTGAATTGCACAAATTTTTGGCTCAACTACTGCAGTAAAGACTGAAAAAATTCCTGAGGGGTTACCAAGGGTTACCTCAGGCTCTGACAGATTCCAGAGGTAGTGATGCCTGTCAGAGCCATGTGACTGCTTAGTCCTTGGCATCAGCATGAGCACTCAGAATAATTCTCTCTCAACTCAGGCATCTAGGCTTTGGGAAAAAAATGAACCCTGAAGCCCTGCTTGATAACAACAGGATAAACCAAACAGACTTGCTGAAAATGCAAGAAGTAGGGAAGGAAGACGGTGATGTGTCATATTGAGAGTGATCCTCCTCTTCTAAATGCAGTTACCATGTTTTTAAAAAAAGATTTGAAATGTGTCAGAAATCCACAGAAAATAAAGGTATGCCAAACCTTACACTAAAGGAAATTCCAAGCAGATAAAATTTAATTTGGAAATAAATCAGCTGTCACTCAGAAAGGAGAGTTGATTAAGAAGGAAATGCTCACCAATGGGCCCTCTTTGTTATGCGGTACAAAAAACAAGGAAACAACACTGAAGGATGAATATAGGAAGCTTATGTTGCTGAAACCATTTCCTAGCAATCTCTCTAGTGGATTTATGTCTGCCTCAGTGATTGATTTGTAGCAATAATTTGCTGAGCCTGCAGAATGTGCATGATCATAAAAGTGAAGGTATAGAAAGTCTCAGACATAGACTTTCAAATTTGTCAGGAAAAAAACACTGAAAGCTTCTGAGAAATACAGTGGAATATCAAGAACAAATCTTTCACTTGAGATCATATCTGTGTCAGCAACAACAAAAACTGTTGGGTAGTCTCGAGAATGGACACAAATGGATCAATTTGTTGATCAAAGAACATGAAGAAAAGTATCCAAAAGTAAGTGTATGACCAAGTCCTTTATTGTACTACCAGTGCTGTGCTTTCAGTTTTTCCAGCTATTGATGTGAGGAAGTCAAACTTCTCACATCATGCCATCAAGAGCCTCAGTTATTTTGTATCTGCTTAATACCTCAAATGATGTGTAAAATCAGTCATAATTGTTATGAGAGACACAGATATTTTGCATTCCTTCCTGATTTCAATGTTACTTCTTTTGCCAATGCATCCAAAAATTAGAACACAAACACAGGGAAAATCTCTACCATTAAATTGTTTTTGCAAAAAATAAAGTATATTATCTGTTGTACATATATGTATATTGTACAGGTTTTTTTAGTTATTTATTTGTTTTAAGAGTGTATTTTGAAATGTAAATAGAACCTAAATTATGTAAGTGAAGAATGCATTATCCCTGGAAGTCTGATTGTCATTACCAAGGTCATAATTACCACCACTTAGCCACCTCTAAAGTAATGTAATTCTTGTATCTTAATGATACCAACAGAGCTCCTCTAAAGTACCCTAGAACCTGTCATCTTCAGTGTTACTGTCAGCTGAAATTTTTGCCATTAACTCATCATCTGTGTTGATTAGCACTCTACTCTGCACGCACAAAGATGAGCTTCCCAGGGAGCACCAGAGCCTTTTGCAAAGCCTAAATCACAGAAATTTGCATTCACACACATTATGATTCTGGTAATTATAGGGTTAGGAGTGTGGGTTGCATCAAGCTGAAATGTGAAAAAAATGTGAAAAATAAACTCTCCCAGGCATCAGACTCAGCAGCTCTGTTGGCAGCCCTTTTGTGGGGCAACAGGGCACACGGTGTGGAGCAACTTCAGAACTCAGCTGTAGGTGATACTGTATTTTCTAATAACAGTTTTCTATCTTGGGACAGTATTTTAGACCATCTTAAGCTAAATTTAGGGTCAGCAGGTAATTTATATGGCTAATAATGTTTATAGATGGTGGTTTTATTCCCCTTCCCCTTCTCCTCTCCCTGCCTAAGGCCTTTATCGGTAACAGAGATCATAAAATACCATGTAGCACATGGTATTTGGACAATGTTGCACACCATAAGTAGGGGGGAAAAAAGTTCCATAAAATGTTCCAGGCTTTAGAGTATTTTCCTCTGAAACAAATTCCAAACAAACAGCAGCAGATCATTGTCTCCAAAGGTTTTGTGCAAGAGGAAGGAGAGAAAATGTGTATTCACTAACAGCAAGGAAGGGGTAGCCCAGCCTTCTGCCCAAAGCACATCCAGGGCTTCTGTAGGTTGAATGCACTGAAGGATGGAAAAACCACGAGCTCTGTGGGCTTCAGGGTCTGAGCACCCTCAGAGTGAATCCTTTTTTCCTTATATTGTGCTGGCATTGCCTGTGGCTCCAGGCTGTGCTTGCTGCCCCTTCGGGATACTTTTGTGTTTTGGAACTTCTCCTGTTAGAGGCATTTCAAGAAGCATTAAAACCATGACACTGCCAAGTAGGTCTTGAAAGTAAAACATTATGATAACATGCCCTCAGTGAGTCCCTTAGGGAATATTCCTACATTCCCTTCACCTCTCTCTGGTCCCCTAAATACAGAGTTATCTAGATCCACTGGAATGGTCACAAACAGATTGTTCAACATGTTGGCAAAAATTGGTTAGAATCAAATTAGTAAACTGTGGATGACATTGTTGAGTATTAATTTTTGGTTTTATGGACTAGAATGTATATTCTTAGTTTTTCAAGATAATTTTCTTCCTTAGAAGTGTGTTCAAAACCCTCTGAAAACCATCACCGGTCTGATGTTGCAGAACAATCTTCACTGGTATGAAAAATGGGTTTGTACACAAAGGTGGCTGTGGCATATTTATTCATCAGTGTTCATTTTTACTGGCATGTTTTCAACAGTGCTAGTGATCTCATGCTTCCTGACCAGCTCTTTTTTGGGCATTGTGCTGAATTCTAATCAATGAATAAGCACCTTGAAGAAAATTATCATTAATCATGGCTATTAGCATTTGGTTAGTTCATTTTACCTTATAATCACAAGCAGGAATCTTCTGATACATAAACACAGACAACAAAAATTCACTGTCCACCCTCTCCTTGACTCATGTTTCCCTCTGGCTCATTTACAGAGCATTCCACAAACCTCCTGGTGCAGTGTAAGACAGTGGGACATGGAGGGGGATGAGGGAAGTGGGATGCTCTGAGTCAGCCCCCAGCACTGGCAGAGCTCCTGCTCTTCAGCACCTGATTGATTTAGGACCTCCTTATCCCTTCTCCATCCCTTACACAGCTCCAAAGCTCTCAGCTGCTCCACAGCTCTGCATGCAGAAGGCATCATTATGTGACTGCACTGCATTTGAGGGCCTGGAGACTTTAAGTAGGGATATAAATATTGAAAAGGGAGTGCCATGAGGACAGATCCAGGCTCTTCTTGGTGGTGCCAAGGACAGGAGACAATGAAGAAAATGAAAGTTTTACCTGAACATGAGGAAGAATTTCTTTCCTGTGCAGTGACCGAGCACTGGAACTGATTGTCCAGAGAAGGCGTGGAGTCTCCCTCACTGGAGATATTCCAGAACCATCTGGACACAATCCTGGGCCATGTGCTGTGGGATGGCCCTGCTTGAGCAGGGGGCTGGACCAGATGACCCAGGGTGGTCCCCTCCAGCCTGACCCATCCTGTGATTCTGCAGTGGAGAAAACAGGCAACTGCATGTCAGGAGTTTTCTTAAAGCCATGAAGAAAAGGTCAGCTACTATGGCTTCAGTGCCCTTAGGTAAATAAACTAGAATATGTTTAAAACATTAATTCAAATTTCAAAGTGCTCCTCTACACCTGGGAACAGAAAAAACAAAACACAAGCTTGAGACTTGCTCCCTCAAGGGCAGTGCCCTCAGCTACATGCAGTGAAACTTTCTGTTCCCCCAGAGAAACCTGTTATGTACTCACTGCATGAAGTTTCACTTCTTCAAGATACCGAAAGATATTTTGGCTCTACAGAAATGTGGAATAAAATTTTAAGCTCTTCTTAGCCACCAAAGAATTAGGTAAATAATTTCTTTCTTCACTAGGATAGCATCAATAATTTGATTTTGCAAAATATTTCCTACTCTTTATTTAATAGTGTAATACCACAGAATTAGGCATGTGGGGTACAAAAATACAGAAGACAGTTTGAGAGGGAGACTGAATTATCTCATTCAAATTTTTAAAATAACTTCTCTGCATGGTTGTGCAGTCTGACTGAAACAATTAATGATCTTTTAACAGCATCAGACACTCTTGTTTGTATGTCTCAGAATTGTCAAATACTTTTAAATGAAGAAAATGTTTTAATTTTCTTCAAAATTTGAGCATCCTACTGATGAGCATTAGGCAGGCTTCATCAGTGGGTGAAATGCAGCAGAAATTTCCAGGTACCAGAAGCCAGGTGTGCCCAGGCAGGTCTCACACAGAGAAGGGGCTGTTTGGTTCAGGGTGTGGAGAGCTTTGTTCCTGGTGTTGGAAGACACAAACACAATGCTCCAGGAAGTAGCAGATGACGTGCAACAAACCCATTTTCTCTCCAGACTCAGCCTTCCCCCACACACAGCCTCTCTGAAAGAAAATGATTTTTAGATGTTTGTACAATTTCATAGCTAGTCAAGTTCCATTACAGTGGCAACAACAGATTTCAGACCACCTCTTAACAAACATCTTCTGAAGGGAAAATCATCACAAAATACAATTGTTGCCTTTAAAAATGTACAATCCCTCTGTGTGGGAGTAGGTTTTTTTTCAGAAGATGTGAAAGAAACATAGCTGCAGATACATCTCCTGCTAACAAAATAAATAGAGGTAATTCAACTTACAGTTAGCGTGTGTGACGAAAAAGATTATGCTGGTAACTAATTTTTAATCTCTTTAGCTCTCTATTTTTTTGTCTTTAATTATGTTCATTAGTTCAAATGCCAGTGTCAAGACCGATGAAGTCTTTTTCTTTCTCTCTAATTTATCCTCGTGACTCATTTGCCTTCGAAAGGAGTTTATTGTAGTAACTATGGGATAAAATATAGTCACTGATTGCAGTAATAAGTATTTTAAAAGTATGTATATGTCAGTATTTTCTTTCAAGTTTAAGAAGCCCTGAGATGTTTTCAACAAGCATAACTGTGGTATAAAATATAGTCACTGACTGCTGTAATAAGAATTTTATAAAAAATGTATATATCTGTATTTGCTTTCTAGTTTAAGAAGCCCTGAGATGTTTTCAACAAGCTTAAATTAAATGAATCTTTCAGGAACTTTTGTTTGGCTGACACTTTCAGCTCCAATATGAAGTCAGTAGGAGAGACCCTGCAAGGGAGGTCCAGAAGAAGGGCTCCAGGCACTCCCCAAACCTCTGGAACCCCTTCATCCCATCTTGATGGGGAGGAAGACCTTGCTGGGCAGGACACGTGGTGTTTTCAATGCTGTCCAAATAGCTGCCAGCAGATGTCTGCAAGATTTTTGTCCAAAAGTGGTGTAAAGACCCCAAGAAGAGGTACAGGTGACAGCAGGGAGCAGCCATGGCAGAGCTGCCTGAGCTCTGGGAATTGGGAGAAATTTCTGTGTCACCTCTCCTGGTCCCAGCCCCTCATCAGGGCGTGGGTTTAACACTCAGCCTGCACATTTGAGGTCTCTGACTGTCCCTGTGCACCAGACTCACTGCTGCTCTTTCTCAGGGCATGTTAAATTGGCTTGGTTCCACTCTTAATTTAACCCTTTTCAGGTTTTGGACCCCTGTGACCTCTGGGGAAGGGTTGGTGTTTCACAATGTGTGACCCAGCCAGTGAATGGGACTTTGTGTGAAGTGAATGAACTTTGCTCATGTTGCTTAAAGCACTTGGAGCAGATTTCTGCTGTGTCATTGTTGCTATCAAGATTTCTCCGTGCCCTTCAACTGATTATTATGCATCAGGTTTTGAAATGAACTTTCAGTGGTATTAACTAAATGTCCCCTTAATTACCAGCTCCATAAAAGAGTGGCTTGTATATAGTTCATGGATTGCTGGTATCATTTGAGGTTAGATCAAAGATTGTGTAGGAGATAACAACAATCTGAACATAATACAACCTTTGGAGAACAAGGATTTGTTATAGATCACAAAGCCTGGCTGCAGCTTGGACAGGATTTTAGAAGCAGAACTGCCATTATAGGCATATGGGGAGATGAGTGGAGATCATTAGTGTAGACATCAAAACAGCAAAGACTTGGTCTGAGAGAGTGAAAAGCCTGGTAGAAATACCAGCAGGAATAAATAATCAGACTTACAGACATCCAACTCCAGCCAATAACAAAAAAAACAAAACCAAAACAGAACAACAACAAAACAAACATCAAAAATCTTTACTATAACTAGATCAGAGAAATTTGTCATGCCCTCTCACTGTCTATCAGGTAAAACAGCACTGGGAATCTATAGAAGCATCTAAAAAGAAATAAAGGTTGTTCTCCACTGCAAATCCTGTGCAGGACTCAGTGGACTGAAGCCATGAACACAATTTCTTCTCTCTCCAAGATAATTGGCTGCTCCACTCAACACCTAAACCCTCAGCACTCCTCCTGAGAAGCAAATTTAGTGCAGGGGTTTGGGAGCTGAGCAACCCTTTCTGCAGCAGCCCCAGCCCTAAGTTCCACCAGGCAGAAATCACTCCCACAGACACAATTCCCTGCCTCTGCCAGGGAGATGGGCTGAGGAGAACAGAAAAGTCATTTCTAAGGTGCCATTCCTTCTTTTCTTTAAAGTTCTTCACTGCATGTTACCCTGTAGATGCAGGATGTTTTCTGGTGTGACCCAAGGAATCACATTCTTGTAATAAGCAAATAATGTTAATTACCTATCTTTCTTTTTGCAAACCTAAACAGAGGATCTCAGATCCCAACATTGTGTTTGTTCCTAAACTGACTTAGAGGGGTGTGCATCCTTTTTCCTCACACAATCACTCAAATTTGGATAATCAACTATTAGAAATTGGCTAGAGCAATGAATTAGCAGGTTTTGTAATTAGGAACTGCAAATAAATTGGTTACGGTTAAATTAATGAGAATTGTTAGTAAGTTTATTGAGCTCTGGTGTGACTATACAGTCTCAGCAGTATTTATTATAGTGACTATTGCTTATCTGGTGATATAAAACATTCTCTAAAATAATATTGATTACTTCTGCTTCATGCAACTTAGTAACATATTAAACTTTTTGACTGTTTCAGAGAAAAAAATGTCTTAATCTGCATCTCCATTTAAAAACACTCTGAAACCAAAAATAACGTTGAATCAATGTGCTTGCTGCAAAAGAAAAACAACTGAGGGTACCCTGTGATGAAATCCATCAGCACCACCTTATGCAGTTCTGCAGAGCTGTGTAGCACTAGTCACCACGAGCTTCTACAAAAAAACCCCCAAAACCAAAAACCCAAAACCAACTAACCAAACAAAACAAAAACCAAAAAACAAGCAAACAAAAAATACAAACAAAAAACCCTCAAAACTTCCCCAGAAGGGAAATGGAAATCCCTGCCTACACATAATTTCCCGATTCTTAAATGTGGATGCAGCATTCACCTGCAGAGAGCAGGCAGGGTGGGTCTGCAGGGCCCCAAAGGGTTATCCCAAACATGAGCAATCAAAGTTGAATTTGCAGTGCCAGGGCAGCAGGAGGGAGGGCAGGAGAGCTGCTCTCAGCCCGAGCTGCTGCTCCTTTTGGTGATACATCTCCAGCTAAAGCTCCCAGCACACATCAGTGAGATTTGCAGCAGAGGAGGCATTTGTGTTTGTGCCCTGCCTTTGGCACATGCTCCAGGACAGGGCTGCACTGCTGGTGCCAGCACAGGTGCCCAAACAGGGTGGCAAATCCTTGCTGTCACCAGCTCATGGAGCTGCTTGCTCCTCCACAGAGCTGGGAGCGTGGGAAGCAGCAGCAGGCAGGTTTGCAGGTTCCTTGTGCTCCTGAGTCATTAGAAAAATACATTCATTGCCTGTTTCTCTCCTCCTAATGAGTCATTTAGGGGCCAGGGTGATCAGTGCAATTTTCCCAGTGTTTTTGTGGTGTTTCTGAAGGAACTGTAAAGGTGGTTCTCAGTCTTGTGAGCAGCGTTATGAGCCACGGGTCTCATTATGAGTCCAAATCTCACCTTACACCTGTGAGAAGAGGACTGAGGGGGAAAACACTCATGGGAGTGCACATTTGCTTGGTTTTGACAGGACTGAAGCCACCTGGTGCACTCTGGGCAGGCATCAGCAGTGTCCACCAGGGCTGCTCTCCCCTCTGCCCACCCGTGTGGGCAGCCAGTGCCACACAGGCAGCAGGGACAGGGGACAGCAGCCAGCTCAGGTGACATGATTTCTACCCTGGGGGTTGGGATTTGGGATTCACAGCACCTTTCTTGTGTGTCTGCCATGCACTCAAAAGGGGCTGGAGGAAAACAGGGTCTCCAAAAGCTGCTTTCTGCCCCTCCTGGGGAAGCTTGTGACTCCCCCACCTGCTGCAGAGTCTGGGGGATGCAGCACAGGCTCAAGTGTTCAGCCAAGACACAAGGTGAAAGCACCATCAGCAAGAACTCTGACTATGGATCTCGCTTCATGTTTTTCTGTACTCTTATTCCCTTTCTGGACTTTTCTACATGACAGAGCCACCTGAGACAAGTTCCTGCAGCTTCCCCACCCTCTAACAATTGGGGGTGCTGGCCTTGTCTGATGCAATGCCTCAGTGTAAAGATAATTTCTGTGTATTAACTGTTCAGTGTTTAAGTAAGCAAATATCTTATTTGGTGTTCTTTGGATTTTGACTTCTGGCAGGTTTGAATTTTACTATCTTGAACATCATAGAGTTATCAGAAGGAAACTACAGCAATAAAAAAATCATTGTGATTGCTCTCACAAGTTTGAAAGTACACTTTCTGAACTGTGGGAGCCTCCTATGTGTGAGATTTCATATCTGCCTGAACCTTTAACCTGCAGAAGGTTTTGTGTTTGCACGTGTTGACGTTTGCACAGTGATGAGTCATGGAACTCTTTGAAAGGAGAATTTTACCTCTTTTGCAATTTGAGTGGCTTTCAAATACATTTCTAAAGAAACAATACCTAGATATATATATTTTTTTTTTCCTGAGAAAGAGGTGAGAGAATGACTACCAACAGGAGATTTCTGAAAAGAGAATGAATAAACAAAGGCACAATAAAGTGCCTGTGTACACAACTCCTGTGTATTTGTGGGCTAGGACATGGTATTAGTGTGAACCACTCCCAGAACATTTGTTATATGGTTTCTATGCTTTTTCTATGCCTATTTAAATCACCATGCTTGTTGTATTTTAATAGCTCCTCTTTTCTAGCGTATGGTTGCCATTTTCTCAAAGTCCTTGTATGTCTGAAGTGTGCTGATCACATCCAGATCTCTTAGAGACAAATCTGATGGGAAATAATCCTATTTATTAAATACTCTCCTATCAAGACTCTGCTTGATCTTTTTATCTTATTTTCTACAGAAGAAAAATATCTGTTCTTGTGTTACACCACGTAATTTAGATACTTGTGGAATAAAACATATTGATTATCTGCATGTTTGTTTGTTTGTTTTCCCTCTGCTTGGGGAAAAAAAAAAAGCCACAGTGTAGTAGCCAAGGGCAAGCAAAGCAGGTTGCAGGCAAATGTGACAGAGTTGTTCCTTTCTAGCAGAGCAGGTGCTGACCCACAGGATGTGCTGGCTTCCAGGGTCTTCCTTCCCAAACCTGGAGAAAAAGCTGGATCCTCTGCTTGCATGGCTTTAGCCTGCTGTACATGAAAATACATGACTAATTTATTTCTTGGACACCCTTAACCAAAAGCATCCCTTATTGTCAGGCCGAGTGAGCAGGGAGTGGCTCTGAGTACAATGCAGCTCTCCTGATTCATCTAATGAGAGGAGATTTAAGTTGTCAGCACAGTTCAGGGAATGGGGTGCATTTCACAGGCAGAATTCATTCTGCTGAAATTGCATTTTGAGGTAAATGTGTGGCAGTGGTAAGCAATATAAGCACACAAAAAATACAGAAAAAAACCCCCACTTTGCATTGGAGAAAACTGCAACTGTGAAGGAAATGCCACGGGCCAGATGAGTTCCTGCAGAGCACGCAGGGCTGCTGTCCCCAGGTTCACTGCAGAATGCAGAGTGATGAGATGCATGAGCACAAGAGACAGGATCAGGGCTCCTACTTATGTTTTTATACACTTCAGTGCTTTCCTTGGTGTAGCTGAGACTTGCAAAGGGAATTGTTGAGATCCCAAGAGACAAATTTCTCATTCTATCACCCCCAAGACAGATGTGCTGACTGTATTTGTTCCCTCTGGGAAATTTCCTCCTGAGCCCATCGCTAAGTTTGTCTAAATGAAAACAGATCATCTGGATTTTAGTTTGAGACACGTGGACAGCTCAGGTGGTGATCCAGCTCTCATGCTCCTGGTTTGACCTGCATTTTGATGGTTGCCATCAGCCTGCTAAAATTGCAGCACAAAATCTCTCAGACAGGAGTGAGTGCAGTGAGATCTTGACAGTGATGACTGCAGCAAAAAACTCCTTCTCATTCCCATATCCTTTAACAAAGGAATTGTGTTCATGTAATTTGCTTTTGAAAATTCATACACGTGTATATGTAGCAGCACACAGAATCCTTAAGACTCAAGCACACCTCAGCCTTTGCTCATCAGGAATTTAGAATAAACACAGTTCACAATCCTTTACTTTACTTCCACAATCCTTTACTCCAGAAGCTGGCAAAGCCTTTAAAATGAAAATGCTAATTCAGAAAAGGAAAAACTTATTAAAAATTAACTAATGCATTAACAAATAGAATATTTAGGTAGTTAATAAATGTGTTTTCTGACTGACTAGAAGCAATTCATTTCAGAAGACAGTAGGTATATTTAAGAACCTGTGAAAGAGACAGAAAAAAAGAGGATGCTTTCATTTGTATACGATTGTAGACATGGTGGCACAAATACAGAAAATCTCAAAATCCTGGAATACCTATTAAGCATTAACTGATAACTTAATTTTCTAAAAGTAATTTCTGAATTTTATTAATATTATGGGTTTTTTTAGCAGTTGATGTAATTTTTAAAATACAGGTAATGTAGTAGCTAGCTTAATTTCTTTTTTTTTGTTTCTTTTCTTTCCATGAATAGCAAGTAGGTGCCTGCAACACCACTCAAAAACAAGCAAGCAAGGAAAAAAATAGCCTTTTCAAATATTTCTGGTTTCTGAAGATTGCATAGGATGGGCAGGGCTAAAATCTAACTATGGAGTGGGTTATTCAAAACTGCAATCCCAATGATGCAGTGCCATAGGCCAGCATGGTTTTCTGTGCAAATACAGTTCATGGCACAGTGCCTTGGTTTGAAAAAACAGGTGTTTGCTAAGGAAGACAGGAGACTCCCTTGAAATGGAAAATGTAAACCCCCTCCCTATGAATTATTATACTTTTGAAATTAAAAGGCTCTCAGGCAAAGATTATGGGAATAGGAATAACTTCTTTATTAGGAAAATTGAAAATACAAATGCAATAGTACACAAAAAAACCCACTGCCAGAGTCAGAGCGTGCCCTGTCCCCGTGTGGGTCAGGGTGGTGGCACAGTCCCATCCCATGGGGGCTCAGCCCTCCTGCAGTGCCAGCTGTGCTTCTGCTGGAGCAGGGATCCTGCACAAGGCTGCAGTTTTCCTCTGCAGCTCCAGGGCTGCTGGAGATGGGCCTGCTCTTCCTCTGGGAATGCAGGGCAGGAGAAAGCTGCTCCTCTGGGAATGCAGGGGGCAAAGGCTGCTGTGCTGTTCCAGGCTCAGATTGTATCCAGGTAGGAATGCTTGGCTCCTGCCCTGGGCGGAGCATCTCCCCATGGGATGCTGGAATTGGATCAGCCCTGCAGGGACACTCAGTGGCCATGGACAGCAGAGATCTCCTGGAGGGAGGATTGGCTGTGGGAGAGAGAAAGAAAAAACTGCCCCATGAACAGCAGAGAACTGCCCCAGCTCTGACAGGTGGGAATGAACACACACCCCCATTTCCAACCTAAAACACATGGGTTTGATCCTGTAGGAAGGACAGGAATGATTTGGGAACAGCCTGTGGCCACTGCTGTGCCCTGGCAGCAGCTCTGCAGAAGCAGCTCTGATATGAATGAAACCCCTCTGATGTGCAGCTCTGATGGGAGTGAAACTGCTCTGATGTGCAGCTCTGATGGGAGTGAAACGCTGCTGGTGAATCCATCAAACTGACACAAAGGCAGGCTTTAGTACAGTTTCAACCTTTGACACCAATAAAGGCCATAATTGTCCCTCATTACTTTGCATTTTCATGCATCTCTGGCCACAGTCCATCAGATTAGGATGGGATATAAAGCTGAGATACTGCAAGGATGGCTTCTCTCACAGGAACCAGCATCCCCAAGAGGTGTGGCAGTTCCAAGCACTGGGTTTGGTGAGGAGGAGGAGGATGGGACTTCTCTCACAGGAACCAGCATCCACTTTTCCCCCCAAGAGGTGTGGCAGTTCCAAGCACTGGGTTTGGTGAGGAGGAGGAGGATGGGGGGTGGCCATCAGAGGCACCTGATGCCTCAGAGGGACTCTGCATCCTCTTTACCTTCTCCTCATCATGGTCTGGGAGTGATGTCAGGAGCATTTCTGAAGCCCAGCTGACTGTGTGTGTGACATTCTCCTTACCCAAGCACTCCAGCCCATCTGACATTTTGAAACCCCTGAGAAGTGACCTCTCCATGGCTCTCCCTCTCCAGCTGCCCATGAGGGCAAGGCTGAAACCATCTGCTGATGTTCATGCCTGGTGACCAGAGCTGCAGGCAGGTGACAGATGGGAACAACGTGGGCAGTGGTTACCCTCAAATCACAGGGGACACATTCTCACAGGTGTGGGGGTGGCAGATAGCCAAGCACCATCAGACAGGCCCTGTTAAAAAGAAAATTTGGCTTAAAACTGTTTGGAACAAAGCAGAACCATAGAAAGAAAAGAGGTATTTGTGCTATTTCTTTTGCTGTGTTGGAGAAGTTACAGGTGCGGTTTCTTCTCTGCAGCTCTGGACAGCAGAAGCTCACTCCTCTAAAGCAGCATAATCCAATATTTCCATAAATCTTAAGGACCTGCAATCCAAAGTTTTAAAGACAAAGTGTCATAACTGCGGGATTTTTGGTGGAGGCAGAAGAATTGGCAGTTTTGCATCTCAGTTGCATGGAAAATCCAACAGTTATAGTAACTTTCAGAAAAGCACAGAAATTTTGGGCATGACTCTAGGAAAAGAAATCCTGAGCTTTCAGTAGTTGTTTTCTTCACTCTTGTTTCTCTACAGTCAGGCCTGAGGCAGTTGGTACCAACCTACAGCATCTCCAGTGGTGTATTTATGATTTCTGTCCAAGCATAATGATTTATGTAAAAACGTATGGCACCCTCAGGAACAAGCTTCTGGAGACAAAATGTTTTATAACGATTAGAAATACAGATCTCCTTCCACACCTACCTACTGCTTGTACCAATATTCTCCTGTAATAAATGCTTTCCCTCTCTTTCTTTCCACACCAAAACACAGGCTGGGTGACATATGAAGTATTTGTATAATGTTTGCAAATAAGTTATGCAAAATCCAGTTAATGCACTGTAAGATGTGGTGTAAATCAGGTGCTGCTTTCCTGACAGACAGCAGGTTGTGTCCCAGCCAGATCAGGCTGCCAGGTCCCCTGGATGCTGAATTTGTCACTGTGCTCATTTATCTTCCTGTCCCTTACCTGCTCCTCTCTCAGTGCTGGGGGACAATGCCACTATGCCACTCCTCTGCCCTGGCAGCACAGTGGAGACCAGGACAGGACACAAATGGGACTGGGGTGGAGGACAGGGCCACCCACACTGATATTACCACATGAAATGTTTCTGCCATGAGTTTGGCCCCACTCTGGTGTGGGATTCCTTTTCCCAAGCCTCGTGAGCTCTTCACAGACCAGAGCAGGAAAGTCCCACAGCCACCAGTGCCTTCTCCTCTGGGTGCTCCAGGGTCCAGGACAGAGGTGGTGGCCCAGGCACAGGAGAAGAGATGCTGAGGAAAGTGAACCAGAGGTGGAGTTCCACATCTGTTTCTGTTTGAATTCATGGAACTCTGAGCCATAGAAGTGGAATTCCCAATCATGCTGTTCTCACTGGCAGCACAGCATTGCTGCTCCTTTGCATGAGTTGTTAATTGAAATAATGATGTTCAGCTCCTTCACTTCAGTGACATTTAACAGAGAGATGTTGAAAACATGGCAATGAGCAGGGTGCTGATCTCACTGGCACTGCATGAGTTATTAATTGAAATAATGATGTTCAGCTCCTTCACTTCAGTGACATTTAACAGAGAGATGTTGAAAACATGGCAATGAGCAGACTTCATATTCTTAACCATGCCAGAAAGGGGTTGTGTCTACAAAGATTTAGCCCAGATCATGACGTTTCCCAGGGCAGTTTACCATCTCAGTTTTATCTGGACAGAGAAAGGGAAGAGGATGTGTACCCCTGTGACAGCCACCATTGCAGCTCAGACAGCAGTGGCTGACACGCAGATATTCAGACTGTAAGCTGGCTAAGCTTAAACTAAAGAATTAATATCAGGGGCTGTAGGTGCTCCTTGCAACACACCTCAGGTAGTGGATTACAGATATTTCACAGCTAAGAAAGATAACTGTGGTCCCAGCTGGCTTGAATTCATTCTCCTGCTTCCAAACAAGAATAAAAGACTTGGTGGTAATCCCCAGCTGCCAATTAAAAGTAAAGATACCTAGGCCTAAACTGTGACAATGAAGAGTCACACAGTGCCAGGCTGTCACTCCCCTGCCTCCTTCTCTCCACCTTCTGGTACTTGACCCCCACATGTGGAGACAGATTTTTTAGCAGGGCCTGTTGTGATAGGACAGAGGAAATGGTTTTAAACTAAAAGAGGGTAGATTCAGGTTATCTATAAGACATTTCTTGTGATGAGGGTGGCGAAACACTAGAACCAGTTGCCCAGACAGTCAAGGTCAGGTTGGAAGCAGAACTGAGCAACCTGATCTAATTAAAGATGTCTCTTCTCAGTGCAGGGGGTTGGACTAGGTGGCCTGCAAAGATCCCTTCCAACCCAAACAATTCTGTGATCAGGCTGGACTGTGTGATTCTCCAGTTTGGTGGGTACTCAGTCCCATCCTGGGATTGCCTTGCTTGCCTAGGGATAGACATGGAAAGGAGATGCCAGCTCTGTTAACACCGAATACCTCTGGAGAAGTAAAAGATGTCACCTATTTTTTCAAGTCAGGTGCTTTCTTTTCAAATGCAGTAAACTGAAAAGGAAAAAATGCACTCTGGGAAAGTAAAGGATCAATTTTTTTTGTTGAGCATTTCACTCTCTGAGGTACAAAATGGAAAGACAATATTTCAGATGATTTTCCCAGCCTCAGGGCTTGTCTGTCTCTCTCTCTTAATTTCCCAGAGCTACTTTCTAGTTTATTTAGCCTGATTTGCAGTGAAGTTACACCCCTTCAGCCGTGGTAGGTGCTGCCCCTGCTCCTCTGCAGTCTCCCCTTCCCACCCTGACAACTGCTCCTCCCCAAACTCAGCGACTCCTCTGGCACCAGCACTTTTGGAATCTCCCCTTTCCTCTTCCTCTCTGCTCCTCTCACAACTTTCATCAGGCTGATTCAGTGGGGGCTGTTTCCTGATTAATTTTTGGGCAGTTTGTGTCTTCACAGACTGGACCAGGGATGGATTAGACCATCTGCACCCCTCCCTCCTGAGCAGACTCCTTAGGGATGCAGTTTCTTGAGGAGTGAGCAAGCTGTGAGCAAAGAGGGCACTGCCCCTGCTAGGAGGGCAGCCTGTGGGATGTCCTGGGCACTCTGCCCCTAACCCACATGGGGAAGCCTCTCCAGGGAAAACAGCTGAGCTGGGCCTGGGGTGACCTCCCCTCCTGCTGAGCAGGCTGTCCCCAGCCCCATGCCACCTCTGACAGCCTGGAAAATCCAATGCATTGGCTTTCCTGATGGATCACCTCTCAACTGTGACAGATGTCCTCCAGCCCAGGGCCGGACACTTCTTTGGATAAGGATAAGGAATGAGGCTTTATAATGAGGATTTAAAATACAATAAAGTCACCAGCATCTTCCTTGCTGCTTATCTGGCACCAGAAAAGCAAAACTGGATCTTTAACAACTCTCCTGGACTTCAAGCTCAAATTAATATTTTAGACATTAACAGACATGATGTTTATCTCTTTGCTTCATTTTTTTCCCCTGCCCTCCAGTTAGACTAACATACTCAAACTCCTCAACTCAGCTCTTGCTCAAAGCCAAATCACATTAAAAAATATTGAAACCCAAAATTGCACGATTTCTTTTAAAAGATATCCCAGCTTCTAATGCCACAAGAAATTCAGCAATATTTCATCTTTTGAAAGATCTGATGATTTTTTCTCTCTAGGGCAGTCTCCAGGAACTTGTGCTTTCAAACCTTATACTGCACAACAATCTATAAAGACAGCAATGATCTGGGAACATTTCTTAATCCTGAGTCCCACCCATCCACGACCTGCAGCACCCTGAAAACAAACCAAAATATTCTCTCTCAGGGTGGATCTGACCAGCCTCCAATATCATTGACTCAACCCCACTCTAAATTAATTAATTCCTGTAGATTAAAAAAAAAATTGTTTCTGTGTTGGACATTATTTTACAACTTTGATGTGCTCTAAGATAAACCTCCTGTAGAATGTTTAATATTGACTGAGATTGTCTGGGGGTATTTTAGGCTGATGCTGTGAGATTTGCACACTCTCACTAATGAATACTCCAGAGGAATGGATGCTGCAGACAAGAATTGATTAACTGAGTTTGGCTGGAGCTGGGCTCTGTCCCTGAACCTCAGCACTCCCCTTGGCTGGGAAAAATGTGTGGATCTGTCCTGGAACACCTGGCATGGCCAAGTTTCAGCTGCTGCAGGGTGTGAGAAGTGAATGGAGAGAGAAGAGGAGGGAGAAGGGTCTGGAGGAGGAGTTGTGGGCAGGCACAGGAAACTGGCTGGCCATTTTTACTTGGTTATCTTTCTTTCTCTAATTTCAGAGAGAAACTAGTGGTTCCTCTGCAGAAGGAGCAAAGAACTACTTTTCACACCCAGATTTCTGTATTTCATGTGTGGTCAATTAAATTGCTCTAATCTCCTGTTTTGAGGTTCTTGATGATGTTTGCTGGGTGGGAAGAGCTCTGTTTGGGATAACCTGGTATAAACATTACAAATGGGCAATTGCCAGGCTGTGCTGAACCAAGCCATTAGCTAACTGATAATAAGCATTCTGTGAAACAAAATGCTGGCATACATTTCCAACAGGGCAAGCTGTTCATGCAGGAGGACAGCAAAATTCATAGAGGCTGGTTAAAGGGCAGGGAAAGAGCTTGGAAAAAGCACTGGCACGTTACTTGGTGTGTGCATCTCAAATGCTTCAGCACTGTTGAAACAGTTTGGGAAATAGCTGCTCTCATACCTGCAGAACTAAAGAAAAGATGAGTCCTCTCATTTTCTTAGCTTTGGCACTGGCATGGAAATGATGCTGTGCTGAGCTGTGAGTGAAGACGAAGATCCAGCCAGACATCTGCACTGAGACCCCACACAGAAAGACTTAGGATGTCTGTGGGGTTAGTCCTCACTCAGCTGAGCCAAGGCAAAGAACTGAGCGAGGAGAGACAGGTCCAGGATGCCCTGGGCTGGATGCAGACTCATCACTGAGTACAGTGAGAAAGTGCAGCTCTCATTAATGCAGGATCAGGTTCTTGCACGTGCCTTCTCCCCCTCAGTCCCCACCTGTGCTGGCAGAGCTGCTCCCTGGGCCAGGGGTTTGGCATCACAGGAATTATCTGATTGCTGCAGCAGAGAACACCTGGGCTTCCACATGCTCTGTGCTAATTGCTGCTAATGAATTGCTGAACTAAAAAGGCTTAAACTCCGTGATTTGGGTCAATGTCCACTATTCATTCATCAGTGGACACCACCAATAATTTCAAGCTTCATTAGGCATGCAGTTGTGCTGAAACCCCTATTTCTCATGCGTGATTTGGACTACCAAGAAAGGGCAGTAATGTAGGAAAAAACCAAAGCCTCTGACTTTGCACAGAGCCTTTGACTTTGCCCAAAGCAAAAATGTCTATGTGGCAAAAGAATGCAGAGGTCAATAAAATATTCCACAGCTGTAGCCAAGCTGGGGCTTAAGATGCCAGCAAAAGTACTAATGATGGAGATGCTTTGCTTAATTGAGCAATAAAATTACTTGAAACCCCAACAAAAACAACATCAACATCAATAAGTGTCAATAAGTGTAGAGGTGGTTTTTTTGGCCAGCTTCTTTATTGCAGGTGATCTCCACCTGTGAGGATGTGCACTGAAGGTTGGTCAGTCTTGTTTGGGGATTGGCCTCTGTTGGAAGGACTTGTAAGGGGAGAAATGAGGAGAGGTCAGGGTTAAAGGGCAGCAGGAGCTCTAGAGACGTGGCTAGCTCAGGCAGAAGTGGTTTGGCATTACTTCCTGAATTTTTCTGTTGGAATTAATAAGTTGGACAGTGACAGAAAGGCTTCCTTAAACCATCATCAGACCACATCCAGTGGACACGGGTGGAAATAAAGGCAAAATAAGACAGGTTGAGAGAAGGCATGGTCTGACACAGTTGTTAGTGGAGTCCTTTTCTGAAATAAGAAGAAACAGGGTGAGATTTTTCTGTCTGTATTGGGAGAGATATAGGGGTGGAAATAAAGGCAAAATAAGGGAGGTTGAGGGAAGGCATGGTCTGACACAGTTAGTGGAGTCCTTTACTGAAATAAGAAGAAACAGGGTGAGATTTTTCTGTCTGTATTGGGAGAGATATGCTGGGCAGTTAAAATGAGATCAGAATCCTGCCTCTCCAATGCTGGCAAAGAGACCTGGAGCAATCTGCCAAGCAAACAGCCCTGAAGAGGATCATCAGGAAGGCACAAGGTGATGAGGCTGAGAAGGTGACCCGAGACCTTCTGGCTTTTACCAATGATTGGACCAATTATTTCTTCACTGTTTTAATTTCCAGTACCTCTGCAGAGGCCTGCTGGGTGCTGTTGATGCCCCCTGTGCAGGGTGAGGCAGGATTTTGCTGTGGATGTCACACCTGTGCAAGGCAGAACCTACCCAGAGTTCCACAGAAAAACTTGCTAAGTTAAATTATTTAGGAAATATTAAAAATAGCAGCTGAAAATCACTTTTAGTCCTGAAATTTCCATCACTACATCCAAGGCTTAGCACACAAATATGTCTTTAACACGGGACAAGCAACACCTTCACTTATTTTCCTCAACACTGGCTTTGAAGGTCTTCAGGGCTTTTGTGACTTGTGACTCCTGGCATTGGAGAAGCTGGAACAACAGGCACAGATCAGAGGGCTGGACAGTCTGAAAAACCCATTTCCAAACTAGGAAGGCAAATTGAGTCTAGTTTTTGGGCCATATGGTGTCCACATAAATAGAATAATAAGTGAGATGTCTTTTAAATTACAAATTTCATTATCATGGATGGATACTTGGCAATTGATGTTTAATGTTGTGAACAATATGGAAAACCAAATGCCACCTGTGTAGTATGCACACATATACCTAAACAGAGGCAAGATGATCAGATTTAAAATATTAAATAATAATAAAAAAGGGATTTAGGTTTGCCAAGTCTTTCATCCTTTTGTCCTATTATCTTTCTCATGGTGACCTCCCAAGCCTGTTTTTCTCTGTTGTTCTGTATTTTTCACCTAAAGTGTAGATCCTGGCACTGAGCGAGGGGAAAAGCAGCTTCACCCTTTGTAGACACACATTGTGGCAAAGGACAGTTTTTAAGGTGAGGACATGATTACAAAGCTACATTAAAAACTATTAAATAAACTCTTATAAGGATTTGGAGCAAAATTAGGAAGGACTGAGTCAGCAAAGAGCCATTAATGCAAATGCCCCTAATTTTGCTTTTCCTTCCCCGAAATCAAGAGAAGTGTGTGTGAACTGAAAGCACTTTGCTGCACTGAGCCTATTAAAGAAACCACAAAATCCAAGTCTGCTTCACTGTATCAAGCAGGAGAGAGGGAAAGCAATAATGAACACCAAAGAGACTGAGACAGAGCAAACAGAATGTAAAGGTTCACGTAGAGGTGATCAGTAGCTCACTGCTCCCTCTGCTTATCCAGAAAATATGAACACTGTGGATAATTACCACATGCACTTGCTGACTTTTGTTTCCCAAACATACCAAACTGTGCAAAAATGAGAATATATAGCAATAATTACCTCCACAGTGGGCTGGAAAGCAGGAACTTTTTAACCTTGCACCACAGAAAAGCTGCAGGGGAGATTTTAGATGGGAGGCAGGATGGGGCAGGGCCCAGAAAAGTGTAGTGAGTCCTCCTAAATTTGTAAGGAGAGTAATTGATTATTTCATGTCCACAAATGTCCAGGATATATCTTTTATTTTCTTGTCCAAACCCCTTCCTCTTCTGTACAGTTTGAATTCCTTTCTCTAAAATAGATCAGCCCAAATGCACAAAAATGTTCCCTGCACCAGGTAAAAGAAAATGTTGGTGCTTTTCAGCCAGGAGCAAAACTGACATTCCTGATGAACTGAAGAATTGGGAGCTTGAGAAGCAATACTCAGAAGCCCCCAAAAGGGTCTTAGGAAAACCACATTATGCAATGGGAAACCTGGCTGCAGAAAACTACGTTTATTTATTTATGCAAATACAGGATTTATAGCCACACTGGTGATTTGTTGTTCAGCTGTACAATGATTAGGCAGAGCAATAGATTTTAACGAGAGTGTCAGCTTGGGTCTTTCCTACCTCTGTTTGGCTATTATATCTAACAGTGAAGACACTGAAATAAATTGTTATTGCCTCTGACATACAATAAAATCCTTGGGAAGAGCCTCTGCACTTGGAGAGGGTTTCCTACCCTGACAAGTGAGTGTTTGGACTGGACCTGTTTCTGTGGTGCCTTCTTACCCCTTGCATTTGGGGAAAAGTAACTCAGTGTGAAATGCTCACAGGTCCCTCTAGTGCCATGGTTAAATCCTCCAGACTTTTGTACCAATGCTCATTAATTTTTGGGTATCATCCTTCCATGACCAGCAGCTCTGCAGTGCTGTTTCCTCATGCCCAAAATGTTGTCAAGCTCCAAGGAACAGCTGCACAGATGTGCTGGGAGATGAAGTGCTGGCCCCTCTTGATCCAAGGGGATTGTGAGTAACAGCAAATAAATAAATAGGATTTACTCTTGAGATGAAATCTCAGGAGCTCCTGCACTGCTTTTGCATGGAAAGATTAATTTAGGGGAGAAAAATGCTGTTCACTGCCCTAGCCTCTCCAGGCTACTTGGTGCTCTGCAGTCTGGGGCCAGGCGAGCTGCAAACATCCTTGTTGCTGCTGGCCCCAGTTCAGCACCCCAGAGTGGTCCAGGCACTCAGGTCAACTCCCAACAACAGGACCCTTGCTTAAGGCAACAGCAAAAACCTTTGTCTGGGCAGGCACACCCTCAGCTTTTCCAGCTTTGACCAGATGAGGTCACAAGATTTAAAGCAGTGTCTGAAATCTCAGCCTGACTCCAGATTCCCTCCCTTGGAGAATGGCTAACAAAGGAAGAATTTCTTTCTCATAAGAGCTGCTTAACACCACGTGCAGTTTGCGTTTGCAGGACAGCTTTGGCAGGGCTTTTTGCTGTCTGAAAGTAGAGATGAAGCACTTTCTTCAGCAGAGCTGCCTGGGAAACCCAGTGCCTTGGGTTGGAAGGTATCACCAAAGGAGTATCAGGGACAGCCAAAGGTGGTACAGAGACTCCATCATCAGAAGGCATGAAAAGACATTTTATTATTAGAAATGTACAGTTCTTGTAGAAACAATGGTGGACCTAAGACCTGATTGGCCTTTAGGAATCTTCTCTCACAGTATTGGTGAACTATGAATAGCACACTAAGAAGAACCATATCTATAAACAATGGCTACAGAAAGAATTCTTTCCTCTAAGTTTCCCACAGCTTCTACACAGTTTCCCAGGATTTTCCTGGTAGAACCATGTCTCCGTCTGTTCAGAGGATATGTGATTCCACAGGAAGGAAGAGCTCTCTGGCTTCATCAGAGCCCTAATTAATCAGCAGAGCAGCCCCAGGGTTGGTTTGCCAGTGCTGATCCCCGGGCAGGAGCTTTCTGCTTGTGTGAGCAGCTGACCTGGCACCCACATCTCCTGCCTTGGGGAGCACACACAAACAGGTCTGGAAATGCACCAGGGGGTGTAAAATGGAGAAAAGAAAGAAAGAAAAAACTGAGGAGCGCTGCTGCTGCCAATTCTGCACCCCGGCTTTGGAAAGGCCGGGCTTTGCCTGGAGAGCAGCGGGCAGCCCGGATTTATGTTATGGGGTTGGTTTTTTTCATTTCTTACAGGGGTAGAGGTGCCTGGAGCTCCTCAGCGCCAGAGCCCGCGAGAGGGCGGCATCGGCTCGGGAAAGCCGCCGGGAGCAGCGGCGCACCGGGAGCGGGAGCGGGGCCGGGGCAGCTCCGCGCATCCCTCCACATCCTCCCGCATCCCTCCCTAGCACCGACAGCCGGCTCTTTGCAGAGCCCTTCACATGCTCAGATGATAAAGAGGACGCTGCATCCTCCCTGGTTCATCCCCCCCAAAAATTAATCCGGCCGGGCAGAAAGGAATTGCGGGGTTGAACCGTACGTCCTCCTTCCAGCAAGCCTGGAGAGCTCCCAGAACCGCGTCAGCCGCATTTGCGGGGCTGTAAGGGCAGAGCAGATGAGATGCTGATGAAAGGCAAAGCATCCGTGCTCCCATGGCAACCGCAGGGAGGATGCTCCACTCCCCTCCGCTCCTCTCCGCTCCCCTCCGCTCCCCTCCGCTCCTCCCCGCTCCTCTCCGCCGCGCAGGGATCCGGCTCCCTCTGCTTTGCACGTCCCTTGGATTCCCTGGGTTCCCGCAGGGTTTGTTTAGAGCCGGGCTCCTCACGCAGATCTGTTATGTTTAGTTTCTGCAGATCTGTTATGTTTAGTTTCAGCCAGCTGCGCCGTGAGCTAACTGCAGATCCGAACCTGCAAATTTGCTGTAAAATGTAAGAAAGTAGTCTGTAGCTTTTTCACTTAGGATTCCGAACAGATAGATTTTTTTTTTCCTCACCCCTCTCCCGTGGCAAGGACATAGAAAAGGAATTATCCCATTTTATTATTCCTTCAGGAAAGACAATGGGAACCATTTGCTTTTCCAGAGACATCTGCCCCTTGATGTTTGTCTTTACAAGAAAAGAGCTCCAGTCTCAGCCAATTCCTTTGAAAAACCCACTAAATAAAAGGCAAGTAATTTTTTTCCCCCCTCCTGATTTAGAAGGACAAAGTAAAGACAAAACCCTACAGACTTTTAATCACTTGTGATTGTTCAGTGCATTAGGACAACAGCTTGGTCTGCCTGACTCAAGACTGTGACTCCACTGCCTCAAGGTTTGGGTCTCTCTAAATGACAATAGACTCCCTGCCTCACTCTTGCAAAGTGATTACCTGAATCTGTGGGCTGTGATGTTGACTCAGGGACCCTTTTCTTTTTCTTTTCTTGGTGTGGCTTTGCCAGCTCTCCTATTTCCATAAGCTTAGAGCATTTCCAGCGCACCCCTAGACAGTGCAGCCTTTCTGCATCATTTCAGAGACCTGTAATTTTATTTTAGTTGCCTGACTTTCTATATTTATATAATTCATATATTCTGAAGCTCTTATATTGCTTCATTTCTATTTTTTTCTGGCCTCATCCCAGCCCAATCAGGTATAAATAAAGTTTGACCTTCTAGTTTAGCTGGTGAACAGTGTGATCCTGCTGCAAAGAGGTCCTTGGCAATCTGTAGTGCCCCTCTGTATACACACACATGCACAGACCTCAGCTCATTTTTCCAAGCTCTACTTTGCAGTTTTTGTGATGCAAGTGGTGCACTGGCCTAAGAACTAGGTTTAGGTTTTACAATCTTTTGTATCTGTGGAAAATCAGCAATATATTAATCAAAGATGTAGATAGATTAATGCCAGAAAACTCAGAATTGGAAACTATGTCCAAAGAGTAGAAAATATCCAGAGATGTTTACAGCACTTTCCATTTTTGCTGTAAACCACACAGATTTTTTTGATGGGTTATCTAATATTCTCACAAGATCCCGTGTCCAGCATTGACACACCCAGACAGAGACAGTTTTCTCTGGTTTAGTCAACAACATTACACTTAGATAAATGGCTACAAGATTTTGTCTGCTGCACCCAGCTGCATTACACCAGAGGACTAAATGAGTCTCCTTTGAGGACAAAAGAAGGTCATATGTCCCTTTAATTGAAATTGCTCTTTTGGAATGGCACAACAACTAGAAAATGAACACAGAATTGTTCAATTTCTGTTGCCTATAATAGAAAAATGCACTCCTTTTCTAAAATGTTGTAAATAATACTTACAAAATCTTTTCTTTCTTGTCCAGTTTCCATCAATGTACTAGCAAAACAGCTCTGTGGTCTAAAGTCAATAATTTTTTTAATAAAAAATTATGGTTTTGATAATTTTAAATTTAATTGTTAATATCTGTTCTCTCAGAAGAATTTTCTCATGGACCTAGAGTACGTGATTTCTGTTGCTCCATGAAATATGGAGCAGGAAACAGGGAATACAACACAGCTGGCTGGTTGAGATAGCTGTAAAATCAGCCTCCTCTGAATCTTCTCTTAATGGAGGTGGCAAAAAATAGAGCTTGGGACTTCAGGATCCAGTGATGTAAGGTGTGTAAATCCTGTGCATCCAGATGTGCATCTCTTGAGCTCCCTGAAGTTCATTCAGGCAGAGCCACATTGCAAAATGCACGGAGGAAGTTTTTGCCCACCAAAAACTGCTGAAAAACCATGGTTGTTTTGGGTGTTGTCTAGACAGTCCTACTGTCTGCTTGAGACCTACAAAACCTGGAAGCCTTTTTGGTATGCTAGCAAAGCACATGGGAAATAACACACAATGGAACAGTCCCTGGGATTCCAATCAAATTAAGCCACATGCTTACAAGCTCTGCTGGAACCAAACTGCATTAACTGGCTTTAACCAATGCACAGATCACAAACACCAAGCTGGAAACACCTGCCTCAGAGAGCAAGAAGCAGAAGCAAGGCTCTGACTGGTGCCTGCTGAGGTGGTTCAGGCTGATACCGAGCTCAGAGCGTGGCTCTGGGTTTCAGCAAACCAAAGGGTTAATTCTGGTGTGATGTGTCCACTGTGCTGTGATTTGGGAAAATGAAGTCAGACTAACCAGAGGTCTTGGCCAGCCTCTGTTGACTTTGAGAGGGATGTTCCTGTGTATGGAAAAAGGGATCTGCTGCACGTTGAAAGGGATGGGCACAGAAGGATCTGTCAGCAGCAGCATCTTCTGAGAGATGAGGTGAGACAAATGTGAGCTGGCTTAGAGCCTGCAGCCAGTGGGGTGGCTCCTGCTTCTGATGTGGGCGATGTGGGTGAATTCAGTCCTGGGCTGTCACTTGGGCTTGGTTTACACTAATAAAGAACAAAACCAGCACTGCCAAGCCACCTTCCCACACTGCACCCCCTGCCACTGCCACTGCAGCTCCTCACAGGGACAATGTGGACTTCACAAGCATTTCACTGCTTAATCCCATGCTTATTAATTGCACTATGATTTTTTTTTTTCATCTGAAATGCTAATGAGTGGTGTGCTGAAACTCTGTTCCTTCAACACCACGGCAGAGCTTACATGAAACACACTGGTTTAGTCCCACAAGGGTGCCAAACTGAAAATGGTGTGTGATCCATGGGTGGTACACTTTTATGTGAGTAAAATTAAACATATTCAGCCCTGGAAACCTGTCAGGGATTGCTGATGGCGTCCATTCTGAAAGCCATTACAGCTGTATCTGGGATTTCACTTTCTGGCAATTTGCAGTTATCCATGGACCATGTTGAAATAGTCAGGCTCAGTTTTTCATGCTTAAAGCCTTTAGGTGTGCAAAGAACTGACTCCTCTTCAGCCCATTTTCAATGTGCCACATCCCAACAGAGGGTTTTTTGTTTGGTTTCACTTATTTTGAGAAACCCTTAATCATGTCTTGCCTTCATGAGGAGACTGACCATTTGCTTTGGGAAACCTCAGGATGTGAAGTGGTTGTCTCATAGGCAGCTGGTTCAAGTCAAAGCTCTCCATGTAATGAATAAATATCTCTGACTATTTATGTTTTCTCACTGAAACATGGTCAGTCTCAATACAAGCCAATAGCATTTATTTATCAACATTTATAAGGGCAACCAATGATAAGCAAGTCTCCTTTTTATGTGCTGCAGGAACCCTTGAAATGCAATTTAGTGCCAAGCAGAAGTCTGTGTTTTTCATAATTGTCACAAACACTGGCAGCAGTAAAAAGGTGCCTGTTCAGCTCACCCATAACTCTCTAATAGATACAGCACCAGAAAGCAGAAATTAGTACAACATAATGTAACATGATACAATAATATGATCCAAACCTGAGTGGTAGAAAGGAATAAAAGAATGATCTCTGAAGACAAAAAAATATCCTGGCTCATTTTGCATAGTCCAGTGAATGGCTTCTCAGGTCATCTTCCCAGAAACTGGCAGAAGAGAAACAGATGACAAAAGGGAAAAGCACATCTGAAATTATAGGAAACATCCTATTTTGCAGTCACTATCCAAATTACATTACAAGACAAATATTTTCTTTTTAAACTTGCAAATCACATCAAAGTGTCACCTGAAAATTACAATCTAACCAGGAAAATATACAAACTCCCAGTATCACTGCTTTTCTCTGGGCAGGGAAGGGAGGGATGGATGAGACTGGTCAGACCTTTTGCAATCCCACAGTTTTCAAGAACCCCTTCACCAGTTTGCCTCACCTCCCATATTCCAAAATTGTCCAGTGTGTTACCTGCACAATAGAAAATAAAATAAAATAAAATGTAATTTTAAAGATTAGTTTTGCTTGCTACTTTTTACTATGGTTGCCTGCTACTTGCAAACTGCTCTTCAAACCCTTCAGTGTTATACAGTTTATATACATCTAAATCTATAACAGCACTGGATCATTGAATTTCTGTTAGCATATTAGAAGAATAAAATACAATACCAAAAGTACTTTAGACTTTGTTTTATATGAACACTTTCAAGGATAAAAGCATCAGGTGACCTGACAAAACTGCAATAAAATTTACATCAATTTTCCTGGTGCAGAATCAGGCCCAGAGAAAATCTTGAATGATTTGCTCTGCAGATTTCAGCCTATGAACATCTCACAAGACTCATCTCACAGATAGTACAGATGAAGTGCTATTTCTTCAAAATGTGGAAGTGAGCATTGAGGGAAAGCCAATACACAGTGAATGTGCTCAGAATGTGAATGCTCCATCCAAAATCTTTTGGCAGTTTCATTCTTTTTTTGTTGTCCTTGGGAGTGGCTGTCACTTTGGTGATCCTTGTGAAACAGTGGCTTTGCTGCCCTCGTTGGCACAGCTGGTGTGACCTGCCAGCTATTCTGCCTTATATTAATGTGGAGACCTCAGTGCCCTGACAGAAGTCCATGGAACTAGTTCAGATTTGGCTAGACTCCTGGAGAGCAGGATTTAACAGAAAGCAGAATTATTTCAGTAAATCTAAAAAAGTCTCAAAGTTTTCCCAGTGAAATGACACTGATACATACTGTGCTCATGGCAGTGACATCCCTGCAATAAACTACTGATATATTTCATAATTTGAAATAGCTTTGATACCTCCAATTTTTATCTGCTGTAGGATTATACCTTGCAACTCCCTGAAATAAAAAAACAACAAAAAACGAAAACAAAAAGCAACAAAACATACCCAAACCATTTGTGTCTATGACAGGGAGGTCTAAAATGAAACAATTTTTGGTTTTCTTTCTGTTCCAGGTCATACTCCAAAAAAAAGGTGAGCTATAGAAGTGATGAGATATAAAAGAAGTATACATAATTTAATTGATTTTTTTGACCACCATTTTTAAAATTTAATGTGATAGAAGATTTCTAGTGAGAAAATCTACATGATCCACCTACTTTTCCAGTCTGTGCAACTATTCTGAGCCTGTGCTAGCAGAACTTGCTTTCTCTTTCTGACTTCCAGCAGAAGAAAACTTTCCAGAATTTAATTTCTGTGATGTCAGTCAGAGAGCATGAGTCTGTTCCCTGCAGTGACATCCTACCTGGTCTCCTTTGATTGCTTAACCTTTACTTTGAGTTCCTGGGATCATCCAGATATGAAGAGTTCTTGAATCTGCCAGAGCTTGGACTGAACCTTCACCTCTCTTATCTTCAGCTGGAGCCTAGACATTACCCAACTTTTTTTTTTTTATTATTTATTTTAATGAAATTCAGCTTACAGGATGCTTTATCCTTCTGCCTTTGTGGGACACCCACACACACGTAGTCCCTGTTTCAGCAGGAATGTAGATCCATTTAGCCACACTGCTTTTTAGAAAATAACATACTTCTGCAGGTAAATATTTATGGGAAAGCTGTCAGAAGGAGTTTCTCTGACTGGCTTCAGATCTGAGTTCCACTGAGGAGTAGAATAATCTTGCAGTGCAGATTGGAGACAGCCCATGTTATTAGTATATAGACACAAGCAGATGTATCCCACAAGATTCTTTTATTCTTAAGCCAAACACTCCAGTAGTTTAAGCATCTTGGTGATTATTTTCAAATTATTGACTCAGCCTCCAAATTCAGTTCATGCTAGGGAGACTTCCTTACAGCAGATTTTAGCAGATTTTCCTGTAAAGCTGAAAAAGAAGCTTTTCCCCTTCCTTGCTTTTCTCTTGCTCAGGAGTGAAGTTACATTGTCTGCTCAGAGTTCCCTTTTCTTTGCACCCCATGGCTGTGTGGATGTGAATGCAGCACTCACAGCCATGGCTCTCTTCTCTCCTGGACAAGAACCCACTGAACCCTAGCAAAATTTAATTATCTGTAACAAGCAAAGGAAAAACCTGCTTCCTTTTCAGTCCTGAAAGCTGTACTCTCACTAACCAGCACCCAGCCTGCTTAAATTGAGAGAAATCACTCATGGCTGGCCGTGGTCACACCTGGAGCTGGCCCAGTTCTTTAAACTTGGAGTGAGCACTGGGAAAAGGTACTGCCTTGCAAAGGTAAGGCCCCAAATGATTTTGCTGAGCCAGATCACAATCCATGCAAATATCCTTATACAGCTGCAAGTGTGCAGACAGGCACAGGGAGCAGTGCTTTGGCAGCAAACATGCACTGCCAGGCTGCTCTTGGTGCATCCACCACAGCCCTGCCACTCTGCACAGGGTGGGAGCTGGGGTGCAGAACTGGGAGCATTTTATACAGGACAGACCCACAGGACTCATTTTGCTTAAATGCAGCTGGTGTTGAGGGCTGTGTGCGCTTGGATCTCCAGGTGCTCCACCTTCTGCTTCAGAACCAGAGCCTTGCTCCCTTTACCCCAGCAATCCATTTATATAACTGCTCAGACAGGGTTTTTTCTTTGCAGTGTAGAAAGGGCTGGAAAATGACAGTGGCTGCTCACTTAGAGCAATTACCTTCCTCCCCAAATAGTCCCACTCCTTTCAGCAAGGGGTCAATCAGTGTGAATGAAGAGGAAGAGGTTACCCATCAATTCTTTCCCACAGCTGAGCTTGTTCTTTCTGATTTTAGCTTCTTTTCCAATCTGAAGGTGCACAACCATGGGATCTGTGGGAGCCAAGGCTGAAGCTGGCAGAGCAGAACTCACTGGCTGCATCCAGTTTGTTGATCCTGCCTGCTCAGTGACATTTTTTCCCCAGTCTGTTCCATATTTAGAAAGCCTCCCTGTTCATATAGGAAACTATGAAGAATATTCTTCCCTACTTTCTTGCAAATTGGCTTCTCTGCACTCCAGAAATCACTGCTTCCTTAATATATAAACAGAAATGGATGGAAAGTTCAAATGTGTACCATTAACAGTGAATGGTAATGAAGTCTATATTTATGAACTATGTCAAATTCTGATTTCATTACTTTGAACTCACTACCTTAAGGAGAAAATATATGTACTTATGGGCTTCAAAAATCTGAACATCTATAAAACAGTGGAACAGTAGTGGTAGCATGTTATTTTCCAAGCCTTTTTCCAAGCCTTAGAAGTCTTTCACATCTTTAAGTCCACCAAAGAAATACACTGAAAGCGTCTCCTTTTTATACACTTCTCTTCCTTAGGAAAAAAAAAGAAGTTTAGGCACGTGACTGTTTAAGATGCAACTTTTCTTAACTATCAACAGATAGTGAAACAGATGCTGGCAAGCAGTTCTTCCACACCTGAATATACAGAATTACAAGCATAAAAGGAATAAGAAATGCTCCCAGCATGCAGACACTGCTGGTAATCGAGAGGTCTCACAATTGTGCATACATTACTCTGCAAGTAAATGTGCACGGAGTCTTGGCATATTGAGGCAGGAGTGGTATCAACCTTTATTAAGGTGTGATATCTGTGCAAATCACAACACACACAGAGAGCAAACAAAACAAGAATTGATTTGTGAGCTTCAGAGCAGCCTCTGAACCAACAGTGCTTCTAAAAAAACCCACACAGCCACACAGTTCTTGACCTGCTCCAACTTTGGTCACTCTCTGAAAACCTTCCAGTGGAATCTGCTGAGTGCTGTTGCCACTGTGTAAGACTGGATACACAGTAAAATTAAATACATATTATACATATATATATATATATATGTGTGTGTGTGTGTGTATGTATATATATGTGTGTGTGTGTATATACATAAAAATATACTACTACTATAATAAATATAATATATAATAATGTATATTCTGTTACATTGTAATATAATAATGTAATATTGCATTATTTTAATGTTTAAAATTAATAATAATATTAGAATTATTAAAGTGATTAATATTATTGATATTATTATACTATACTATAATAAATATAATAAATATAATATAATATAATATAATATAATATAATATAATATAATATAATATAATATAATTACTATAATATAATTAATATATAAATATGATATTATATACACCCATACAGAAATAAGCATGGATACAATCAAATAAACAGCAGAAAATACTGCAAAATTTCACTGTGCAAAGCCCACAGTGTTGGAATGAACCATTCAGGTTCTCATTCTCATACATATTTGTGCAGGGAGGCAGAGGCACTGAACTGAGAAATCAGGCACCCTGGTAGTGTTCATTGCTCTTTCACAGTGTTCTGGTACTGCCAGAGCCAAGGCACCCCCAGAGGATGAGCTGTCCCACTCTTGGGAAAAGTGCCTCAGAGAAACAGCATTTATCACCTTCTGAAGGGATCTCCCCGCATCAGCACTACGTGTAAAACAAGCTTGTGGCAGATGCTTGACTTTCACAAGGCTGAAGTTAAGGGAGATGAATTCCTTCCCTGCATTAGTCTGTCTGCTTGGAAAGTTGAGGATAATGACACCTCACTCTCTCAGAGTGCTCATCTGAAGATCACTAGTGTAGGTATTGCAGTAAAAATACTCTGAAGAGGCACAAAGGTTTCTGGAAGAAAAGAGTTTGAAATAAATAAACCCATAGCTTCACAAGTTTTAAGAAATATATTTCCATAGGAGGGGAAAAGGCAGGAATTATGAAAAAAGCTTGTTTTGAACATCACTGAGGCACAAGGAAATTCACATGTCTTATCAAACATCCTAATGTTCAGCTCTGTGGCAAAAAGAAGCCTTGGCTGTTGATGCATCCAGAAGCACATCAGTCATGTCAAAGTATCCAGTGTAACAAAAATATATCAAGTATTCCAGGATAATGGAAAACACAGCCTGTCATTGGTTTGTAAGAGAAGTTACCACAGTGGAGCCTTGTAGGAATTCTCATCAGGCTGAAACGGGTGGGCATTGTACCAACATAAATGTTTATTATTCATAGCAGTTATGGGAATATACATTTAAAAACCCTTCATCATTAGCCTCATTCACAAAAGCTGTTCAGCTGCTCCTCTGTGGATTCCACAGCCCAGACTTTCTCCCCCGTCTATGTGCAGTCCAACTTTCTTTTTCTTCCTAGCCAAAAAGGCACAGTCTGCTCCACATGAGGGTTCACTTTCAGCAGCCATTTATCCATTTATCACATTTATTTCACAAATCAAATTACATAGGAAAGAGGGGCTTTGAATCTCAAGGATAATTTTCAACCTGTGGTATTGTTGAGGCAGCTCTGGTTAGCAACTAGAAGATATTACTGATTTTGCCTAAATAGGAGTATTGTCATTGGACAACGATTTTAGCACATTTCCTGTCCTGCAACAATTTAACTTTTGATTTCATGTTGGTTTATTTTAAAGAAAAAAATATATGCCTTTCTATAAAGATATTACAGATAGAATCCTGCAGGAAACTGCGGCATCTTTCCAGCAGAAATATCCTCTCTCACAAATGACACTTTAATATGATAATCTAAACTAAACTTTGCAAAAAGAAAATGAAATCTCTGAAGCTGTCCATCAATTCATCAAATCTCCCTTCACCCTGAAGACAGAGGGCCCACCATGGAGAAGGGACAGGGCTGGCTCTGCTGGGCTGGACTCAGAGTGTGAGACCAGGAGAATATTCTTGGCCAAATGCAGGCACGTGGCTGCTCTCCCTGAGCCAGCTCCTGTCAGCTCAGTCCCTCTCAGTACCCCTGTGCATGTCCTTATCTTCTCCCTGCTGTGAAATACCATCCCTCAGCCCAAACCTCACTAAGCAGAGCTTAAGCCAAGGCACATGGCCTTAATTTGGGCACATGAGGAGGAAGTTCCAGTTATTGAGACAAACTGGGTCAAACACCCCATGTTTACCAGCTTTAAAAAATTATGAACTACTTTAAAAAGCTTATGAGCTGTGTGATTTTTTTCTTAAGTAACTTTTGCAAGGACATGAAATGAAAGGCTGAATCTGAGGGACTTTTGGCTGTCCTTGCACTCTGAAAGCAAAGGCACTCCAGGGTACATGAATCCTCTGGGAATAGGAATATTTGTAATGTCATCCAACAATGTCTATATTTTCCATTTGTCTAAGTGTGTGGCCAACTGCCTCCTCACAACCCAAGACCTAAAGCTCTTTTATCACCTCTTAGCTCATTCCACTAACAAATTGGCTCCAAGTTCCTCTGTAATTTGTGCCAAATCATATCAAGCCCACTAGAGAGTCAAGATGGACTGTATCTTTTACATTTGCATAGGGGTTCTCAAATGGGAAGGTTGTTAGGTCGATTGAGAACTATTTGTGGTCAACTTTTTCTGTGAAAAATGATCTGTCAAACACATCAACCTAACTATAGGGGTTCAGTTTCTGCCAAGATATAATTAACAGTCTCACAGTGATATTAAGTGCTGTGAGAGTTCATTTTGAGATGAAACTTGGCCTGAAAGACCCATGTCCAGGACTTTTATTTTTGCAAATATGCTTTAGAATAGGATAATTATAGTAACTCTGAAGTAATCTTTTAAACACATTTAAAATTATTTGCCTATTTCTAGCAGAACTATATATTTCAAAGCATGGGTTTCTATCACTTCCAGCACTGTAATTTGAGGTGGCCACTGTTGTTTAGTCTCTCATGCAAGGATCAAGGGACAGGATCAAATGGCAAAGTATAACTACAGAAAATTAAGCTAAATGCCAGGTTGGATGCAAACAGGCATGGGATCCCTCCTCTTCACTCAGTCAGCTGTAAGCAGTTATTTGAGAGCAAATCTTTAAAGCCATGAGACAGCATGAGCCCCCCCACCCCTGCATTGCTGCCTCACAAGGGCCAGGCCAGCAGGGAGCTCTGGGGGCACAAAAATGTCATTTTGAAGTCAGGGCAGGTCATTTTGGGGTCAGCCAGGGGCTGAAGTGCTGACACTGGAGGGAAAGTGCCATGTGTAAATCTGTGTGTGCCTGTGAAGGGCCTGGCTCAGCAGCTCAGATCCTGTCTGCTGCCTCTGTGATGAGCAGCAGTGTCACTGTATGGTGACAGTGCTCTGGTTTTTGGAGTCCTTCCATGACAAGATGCCACAAAACCTCTCTGCCACCATTGCAGTGGTACCCAGTGAGCTGAGTGTCTTCCCAAACAGCTGCTTAGAAACAGACCAACACAAAATGTTATATTTCTGACATAGGCTACACTGCTTCCCTTCCACATTTATAAGTCAAAAAAACTGAGAAAACCACTTCAAGGTCTCACTTTCACTTTCTGCCTGCAAGTAACTGCAAGCTAAGAGCAGTTTCAGCCCTGCTTAAGGGGAGAGCTAAGGATTTCCCTTGCTGGGCACAAAGCTCTCTGTAAGTTAGAATTAAACTACATCAGAGCAATTTACAATAAGATAAACTCAGGCATTTAATTCCCTATCTGGAGAGCTGGATACGGTAAAGAAGCTGAGATTAATCTGCATTTATCATCTCCTGGTATTAGGGCTGGCAAGGTAACCTGCTCTTATGTAATTGGACTAATAGCTGTGGTTTATTAACATCATTAAATCAGTGCTGTCTAGTAAACTTTCCTTTTAGCTGCCTTATCTGCCCTGGAGAAAAGGACTGGAAGCACATTCTTCCACACTGTGTGTGAATCAGGCATGGACACAGATGAGTCAGGGGGCAGCCCTGGTTGTTTTAATGAGGAAGAAGCAGGGATTTCTGGGTTTGATGAGCAGGGTACCAAAGAGCTGCTGCACTTGGGCTGGGCTGGCTGCAAGCAATCCCTGACAGCACAGAAACCCCAAATCCACAGTAATGCTCGTTAATCTCACAGAGAGAAAACACAGTTGTAGCAAAGGAAAAGGGCAGCTTGATCTGCTTTGCCATAGGGTGTCTGAAAGCAAATGAAGATTTCGTATTTATTGGCTTCTTTGATGGTAAAGGATTACAAGGGGAAAGCACCTCCTCGTGTTGTGCCTCTGCCATCCTGATGAGGCTGCAGTTTGTCAGGCTGCAATTTGCACAGACCAGACTATCAAAGGAGATGCTACGCAAGAAGAGAGGGCTGGGCATGCTTGGAGGCACTGGATGATGTGTAAGATGCAAGTAAATAAACAGAAATGGGAAAACAAAACACAGGCCCAAGGAGTGCTTGCCTCACTTGATTTGTTATTTGAGGTCTGGTGAATCTTTTTATTTTCTAATCATTTTCCCTTATAATTGGAGCAGTAATGGGTGAAGAGAAATCCTCAGTTCCTGCTGGTGCTGCCTCTGTTTTCCCAGTGTCTCTCCTGCCAAGGTAAAGTCTTCTAAATTCCCCACACCTGAGTTTTCTTTTGTGATTCCTGAATACTTACTTCCTCAACAAGGGAAGCCATATAAAGGGAATATCAGTATGGGTAAGGTAAAAAAGTGAAATTATGTAGAAATTGAGGAAAATGAAAATCAATAAAATAGCAATGCAAGCTCTAAGTGGAAAGTACAAGAAGAGAGGAGAAAAACCTTCCAGACTTGTAAGATTTGGAGTGTGTGTTTGGAAGAGATGGGCCCACAAAGACCCAAAACACCGGAGAAGAGGTCAGGAGAGGAGATGGCCACCAGCGGTAACTGTTCACCAGTTTATTTGTTGTGGTTTATTCACTGAAAAGGTTGTCAAGCATTGGAACACGCTGCCCAAGGAAGAGTTTCAAGATTGTAGTGGTGAGTTGGCAGTGCTGGGATAATGGTTGGACTTCATCACCTTAGAGGTCTTTTACAGCCTACACATTCCATGATTCTTTGTTTTTCCTCTATCTTAACAGTGAACTCCAGGCACCAGACAATATCTTGTTAATATTCATGTAAATTAGACACAAAAAGCACAGTTGCATCAGTGATGTGGCCACAAAGCCTTTTCTGTGTTGACCACAATAATGACAAAAACATAATTATGGTCATGCCAAACAAAGTGCCACTTATAGCAGCCTTGTTGAAGTTTTTTATGTCACTCTGATTAAAGGTTTGTCAGTGGAACTGCTGCCAGAACTTTCATCCTCTGAAACAGTCAATTTTGATATAACATAAAAATGCCCCTGTCTATATGTTAATGCCTTCTCTCAAGGAAAAAAAAAATGGATCAACCTGTTCTTCATCTATTTTTCTACTAAGTTAATTTAAAAGCCTGAAACAAGAGCAGTCCACTGAGATGAGCTTGTCTGATTGTCATCCTGAAGACTGACAAGGGTTTCAGAACATGAATGTGATGTCCTTCAGGACCTGGCTGAACCAGTGCTTAGCTGACAGCATTTAAGCAGCTTGGCACTGCCAGGACTCAGACTTTGCAAAGCAGAAGTCCAGGGGAAGAGAAGGCCCAGGGTGGGAGAAGAAAGTCCCAATGCCCTTTGTCTGATACCTGGAGCAGCTCATCTTCTCTCTTTGTTCCCTGCCCTGTGGGCCTGACACTGTGGTGCTGTGATGGTATCTCTGTACAGAGCTATTTCTTTACAGAGTTCATGGCCTGCACCTTCAGAAGTTGTTAATTTCATAGAACATGAATTTCAGTTCCCAAAACTAGACTAATCAAGTATGCTCTTGTATCCCATTGGTGTAATAATACATTAATACATAGTCAAACTCATGTATTTGTTGTTGCAAGCCATGGCAAATGCCTAAATCCTATGGATGCCACATTAGAAATGGTTTAACTCCTTTTGCAGGTATTTGCTTTCCAGTGTAGAAGACCTTTTCTTTCCATGCATTCCTTTCATTATCTGACATTATTTTATAGATCAGTTTTACCTGGAGGAGGTATTTCTGTTTTAAACTAGTATAAAAAATCCTTCCCTTCCCTCTCCCTGAGCACATCCCTGATAACAAACATGTTTCTGAGCAGCTCTTTCAAGTCACCTGAGAGCTGCTACAGAGCTGTGAGAAGCAAAGGCTGGGTTGAATCTGTAGGAAATTCTCTTTATTATGGGCAGCCCCTGGGGGCTCTGTGCATTTGTTTCTTCACTTGGTGCTCTCCATGTGCCACCTGCAGGCTGAAGTCACTGCATGTCCACATGGGACTGCTCCCTAAGTGCTCAATGAATTTCTTTTAATTCCTGAATATAAGCAAGGCCCAAAAGCTTCATCTGCCCTACAAATTCAGGTTCAAACCCAGCCTCCTTTTATTTTTGCCATTGTCTATGTGGATAAGATGCAGATTTTTCCTTTTCTAGTAGGCACAAGTTTGAGTTAATCCAGCTTTCCTCAGATCATATCCCAGAACAAGAATTCCAGTTTCAAGGCTGTGCACGTTTGCATGGCTTTGTGTTTTGTGGGAAGGGAAGGGAAGGGAAGGGAAGGGAAGGGAAGGGAAGGGAAGGCTGCTACTCCTATCACAAGCTACAGTGCAACTCACCCCATGGGACAATTTCCACACAGCAGTTCAGTGTGTAAAAAGCTGTCTGGCAGTGAATACTCAGGTGGTTCATTAAGGAAAATTCTGGTGGAGAAACCTTGTGTCTAGATGTGATGAAAAGTTAATGAAACATGCACAACATCCCTGTGATCTGCAGCTCATTTTGAGCAGAAGGTGATCTCACACAGGTGCACCTGAGGATTTTGGTGAATGTTTCATGGGTATTTGTGCATGACCCAGACCTGGAAGGCAGCAGGGTAGGGAGCAGCTAAACTGCCAGGTGCACAGAGGGAACCAGGGTAGTGGAGGGCAAAAGGGGTCCCTCGATGTTTCTGAATGAGAAACAGACAACAATAAGAAAGTGAGCACAAGGATTTTAAATCTGTAATACCCTGGCTACCAGCTCTAAGCAAATGAGCAGCTAATTAGTTGGAAGAAAGTCTAACCAAGAAACTAATATAGAGTGAAGAACAGGATCCTGTTTACAGTATTGCTACTACAAGATTAGAATAAAACATTGGTTAACACATATTTTGCAGCCCATTGTTTGTCTGAGAAGCTTGCTGTGGTATCTGTATTAGATCTGGTCTGCAAACAAAGTGCAGTGTAGAAAAGGAACTGGTAATGTGTATCACGTGGCTCTATCCTACTTTTGGTGGCAAATACATTAGAAAGTTCAGATAGATGCTATCTAGGAAGCAGGGGGAATCTCCAATGATACAAAATACTCACATTCTGTGAACTTGCAGATAAATTTGTTCCAAAGCTCATACCACCATATAACATAACCAAAACCAAGCTGTATTGCTGAATGCTTACGAGCTTACAATTGCTTTTCCAGCTATGTGTAAATTATGAATGCATTTTGCTGTTCTGGATTGTGTAGTTAATAAGAGTCAGCCTGCTTGGAAATTGGCTTGTCTGTTTAGAAAGGCAGGATATGTGTGAAAGAGGAATGGATAACCAACAGGCTCACAGCTCTGGAAATAACAGCTCCTGACAGAGCTTGGGTAGAGCAGCTCTTCACCCAGGGAGAGGCACTCAGCCTTGCTTATGCAACATTACATGCCCTGACGGCCCTAGCAAGTGAGGCCCTTTTCTCTGTTTCACCCAGCCCAGAGAAGCAGCCTTTCATGAGGAAAACCCTTCCCAGCAGGCTCCTTCCTCCCCTTGTCTCACAGATTTTCCATATCTCAGGTGCATCAGGTGCAGGTTTCCTCAAATACTCAGTCACTGACAGGCAGGACATGACCTGGAAATAGAATGGAATGCTGAGATGGTGGAAAGCAAAAGTGCAAACTACAAAACCTGAAAAAAAGTTCATTTCCTGTTTTTATGGCACACTATCCTTACAGGATGAAAGCTCACCTGGAGTTCACACAGGTCTTTTCTATGCACATTGTAGATACTTCTGAAATAAGATGGCCACTGACATGAAAGGGAGAATTCAAGATGTAAAATAAAGTCCTGATGGCTGTGTATTTCTTACTCTTTTTAAGTGCATAGCAGGGTGTGGTGCTTTTGCAAGGCTGCCTTTCCACTGGTGATTTGGCTTCAATAGAAACAGTGCATAAAATGGGTGTTTTAATCTGTGTATCTGGTGCTCTTGCAAGGCTGCCTTTCCAATTTCCATTTGCCTTCAATAGAAACAATGCATAAAATGGGTGTTTTAATCTGTGTACTTAAGATTTGGCTTCAATAGAAACAGTGCATAAAATGGGTGTTTTAATCTGTGTACTTAAGGTTAAAGAGTAGATCATAAAAGTAATCAAAAGGTAGGAGGGAGTAAGAGGTGGAAATACTGACCAGTTCACAAGTGAGAATGGACCTGCTCAGCAGCTCCCAGCAGCACCTACAAGAGCTTTGCTCCGGATGTTTTCCCTTGAAATCCTCTTCCCTGAGCAGCACAGGCTGCAGGACTCTCAGCTGCCCCCTGGGCAGAACAGCTAGGTAAGGTGATTTTCTCCTCTGATGTTTTTCCTTTTCTTGAAATTCTCTTTTGCCTGCTGGCAATTATTTGCTGCTCCCAGACATGCTTTGTAAAGCCATGAAACCACTGGGGAGTCATTGGTGAAACAGCCTCAGAAGTGCTGCTGACCTGATTGCAAAGTATCACATTAACAAAAACAGGACTTTTTCCCCCGCTGCTCAGCCTACCAGCAGGGTTTCTGCTTGGTCACTCACTGTGTGGGAGAGGAATCCAGACACTCAGTGGCCTGAACAGGGAAAACCTCTCCATATGTTTTTCCTGATGTGTGTGTACACATTACAAACTGAACTCTTGAATCAGTTGCTCTGATTTTCTGGTGGTCATCAAGGGATAAGAGTAGGCTGATTCTGTCACAGAGAAAGGAAATGGCTTTTAACAACTGATGTCTGATTTTTTTTCCTTGGTATTCGTGCCAACGTTTTGCTGGGCACATCAGCCTAGATATGCAAAATTGTTACAGCCAAGTTAGCACAAATCACAAATCTACTGTGGAAAGCCTTATTGTGGTATCCCTTTCCATCCCTCATTTCAAGAATATATTATTGTAATGTGTGTTCATGGCCTGTTTTATTCAACTGTAGTATCAGATACTTGAGATTCAAATGCCATTAATCCATTCTTATATAGTTATGCTAAATACAAAGCAATATTGTATTTAGGATACACTGTGCACACTAAAAATGTGTTTAATTGCTTTCAGTAGATTTGAATAAAGCAGTAAGAAGGAGGTAATTGCTCAGGTAAGAAAGGAGCTGAGTTTTACAGGGGAAATATCTTTTTAATGGGAAAATGAACATTGGAGAAAGCCAAGAGTGCATTTGTTTGTTTTGAAAAGCAAAGAGAAGATGGATATAATGATGCTGGATGACAAAGACCATTGCTCAGGAAGGAAACCTATTTTTTTCAGTGTATGGAAGACCAAAACTTATGGTCTGGCACTGATGTTGACAATGAAATGGCTTTCAAGTAATAAATTTTCCCTGTGCAATGTTTAAAGGCAATACCATAGGAAAAAGAAGCATTAAAACAAGATGGTTTCTGAGAGGCAATAAGTGTTGAGAGGGGAGAAAATGGGCAGGGGGATTCTAAAGGCAGTGGCTCAGCTTTGTGAGCAGCTGCTGGCGCTGGGCAGGCTGAGGACACCCTGACAGAGGCTGCTGAGGTGTCCTGACTGCCAGCCCCAGCTCTGCACACAGCATGGACAAGGCTCTGCTCCGTGGGGCCCAGCAGTGGGACAGGAGGAACAGCAGAAAGCGATGCTCAGGAAGTTCCTCCTGAACATGAGGAAGAATTCCTTTCCCTGTGCCGTGCCTGAGCAGATTGCGCAGAGAAGGCGTGGAGTCTCCTTCACTGGAGACATTCCAGAACCTGTGCCATGATCTCTGGGATGACCCTGCTTGAGCAGGAGGAAGGAGTGGATGACCCACAGTGGTCCCTTCCAGACCCATTCCATGATTCTGTGAAAACCTTGTGAACCCCCAACTTAGAAATCAGCCTCCAAATGGGCACTTGGGGGCAGTGGTTGCTCGGCTGTAAAGGGAGGCAGGAACAATTCCCCAGCTGCTGGGCAGGAGCTGTGTGAGCACTTCCTTAGCCAAACACCTGGGATGTGAATGCAGCATGGGCCAAACCACGAGCTCTTCAGGTCTTGGAGGGCTCCAGTTTTCAGAAACACTTTAATGTGCTGTCACAGACCTGACTTAAGGGGTGATTCTTTGGTTTTAACTTGTCTTCATTTCTCAGGGAAGCATGCAGGCAGGGAAGGGCTCAGGAAAAGAGGTGGGTGCTGTCCTTCAGAGTTTGTCCCTTCCTATTTATCTGTTGGCTGTGCATGGCTTTTTACAGAAGGAGAGGAGAAGCCTGACTCAGAGAAGGCTAGAGGTGACATTTGTACCAGGACCATCTCCATTAGATATTGGGATGGACATTCTGGTTTTCAAGCATCTTAATGAACACCTTATTTAATACCAAATCCTTAAACACCCTTCAACTCCTGTATCTGCTTCAGACTGGCAAACACCAAGAAGAAGAGAACATAAAACCCTTTCATATGTCCTGACACACTCAAAAAAGCAGACCCAGCAATAAGGTAGGATGGCAGAGGTGTTTAAAAACTGCGTTTTCCAGGTTCCTTCTGACCCCAGCCATTCCATGACAAAGGGGACAGATCCAAAACTTGTTAATGGTCTTCAGCAAGTCCTCTGAAAAGTGCATAACTCCAAAGCTGTGGAGGTTCTTCAGCATGACTTTTCCACAGGGAAAAAAGATGTACTTGGCATGGTTTCTGTGGGTAACAAAGAGGGGGGTGCACAGTTGTGCACAGATGGATGTGAGTGCCCCTAACCCCACCTCAGCTGAAGCCAGCTGCCCACGAGCTATTTTTGATTTTCAGGGCCCTCTGCCTGGGCAAACATTGCTCAGTGCCCAGGTGAAAACCCCTTTTCTTTCAGCAGGGCTTCCTTAGGAGAAGGAGCAGGGTGGAAGTAGGAAGTCATCAATGCTACAATAAAGAGGGATGATGCATAAGAATTTAGGGATTTTTAAAAATGTTTTGATGAAACACAGTAAAGGTGTTAGGATTTGGTCACAAAGGGTTTTTTGAATTATAATTTCAAGGTTCAAAAGGACAACTAAGACAAATGTCAAGGCCTCACTCTTCAGAATTATTCCAAGGAGGGAAAAGGAATCCAAGGAAAATAATGATGATAATTTCCATGCTCCATCCCCATCACAAATTTGGGAATAATTTTAACATACCAAAGTTTAGTGGTGTAAACAAATAGCAGAGGGAAGATTTATGGTGTTTTATAATGTAATTTTGTTTCTTTCATTCTATGCCAAATTGCCCAAACTCTGTGATGCATTAGGACATAAAAAATCACAACTGTCAAAATCAAAGGGCAATGTGGATGAAAAAAAACCTGTCTAAAATAATGAGATCTCTTTCTCCACCTCTTCTGGGATCTCACTTTCATAATTACATAAGGAAGACTGAATTAAGTCTTTAAGTGCAAAACAAAACTCCTTTTTAAAGATATATTAAATTTGTCATGTTTTATGCACAAATTATGGCTGCTAATTTTATGCATTATTTGTTTTTTAAAAATAATCTAAGTTTTGGCCCTCTCAGCTTGTGAACCAAGGGAGGCAGTGCAGTGTTTCACAGGAAAGAAACTCTGTAGAAGAAAGGCTGGAGAAGCATGACCTTTAGGGGTCTTTCTGACATGAGTCCTCATGAGCCTTGAGCTTTCTGCTCCCAATATTTATTGAACAGGAGAGCAGCTGGAGGTGCCCTGTCTCACTTGAGGGGGTGCAAAAGGCAGGAGTGAGATGTGCTCCAAGCAGAAGGGCTGCAGAACCCAAAGCCTGGCTTTGATGTTGTTTTTCTTCAGAGGCAAAAACCCAAATTGAGAGATGGAAAGAGCTGAGAGATAACCCAGCATCTAATTTAAAGACTATTATTTTCCACAGGCTTGGCAGCAAATTGAAGTAGGAGTCCTGTTTGCTTGTTCCAGGTAGTTCCAGGAGCTGTCCTTCTTGCAGGGTTAATTTTATTTTATCCTTCATAATTTCTGAATGACATTAAAAAGGAGAATTTCCATTGGTCAATCAGTTCAGCACACTCCTCAGCAGAGAACTGGATAGGAAAATTCTTGGGCTACTCTTGGTAAATTTAATAGAGGCTGCCATCAATGGGATGATGATGACTGACTGCCATCAGTGCTAAATCTACATACATGTTGCCAGAGGCAGGTCCAGAAAATGGGTACAAAAGCATGGAAAGTTTGTAGATATTCAACTATAATCCATCATTACTTTGTAACAAAGCAGAAAGAATGAAAGAAAAAATTATTCTGACAAAAATCTCTTTTGTTTGTTGAAGAAAACTAGAGGCACAATTAATAATATGTAATGCAGAATTAACAGTCCTTAACACTTGCCCCTGAAAGTGGTAACGAAGATCTGGGTTTTATCAGTTTTGCATTGTCCCAAACAGGCCATTTACCTGTGTGCATTGTAAAATTAACTTTTCTCAATTAATACTAATGTCAGTTCTTTTTTTTCTAATCTGACTGTTCCGAAAAAGCAATAAGCAATGTGGGATTTATATTAATAAGAAAAAAATAAAAATAAAAATCCAAGCATATTATGCCTGCTGGATTTTTGCTGTTACAATTGCACTTCCACCTCCACTGTTAATAAGGCTCTGGGTGAAATTGGTTCCTTTGATGATAGAAAAAACAGTGACGTACTTCTAAACAATTTTTTTTCCTTGCAGAAGCTGTTATAAGCAGAGCAATTGTGTGGATGCAAAGGAAGGCAAATTTCAGAAACAGAGTGTGACTCCTTCCCTCACAGATCATTTCACAATGGCAGTGCCCATGCAAACAGTCATCCAAAACCTGGCTACCACGGCAGCCTGGAATCCTCTGCTGTGCAGGACATCAGCTGCGAGGAGATGTAGGTGACAGAGCCTGGAGGAGCACAAAGATGGAGTGCAAGGGCCACCTCACATCTTACACACCCACAGAACACAGCACCTTCCTCTCAGAAGCTAAAGAAGCTGTTCTGAGTGCGTGGTGGCTGATTTCCAGCTATGGCTTTGTCACAAAAGTGTGAATTTAATCCCTTACGGGTGACAGGGGTTTGTTGACTGGAGCCAGCTTTGAGGAACAGAGCATTTGAGTGTTTTGTATGTTGATGTTTCATGCCTGGGTAGAGAAGAGATGACAAAGCCACCACAAGTTTGGGTTTTACACGCTGGATGAAAAGCACTGGAGAGGTTTCATTATTGCTGCTCTTCAAAAGCTCTCTGTAGTGCAGCCTCACTGAATGCAATGCATTCAAGCCATCAGGAGAGAAGAGTTGTCATATTTCACTCTTAGGGTAAGGAAATGAGTAAATGAGATACCACTGAGACCCTCTCTGTACCTGAGAGGCTCTGAATTGTCCTCACTGAACTGTTGCAAGGAGAGAAAGGGAAGGAAAACCTACTTAGAGGAAAGGGGGAATGGTAAAACAGAGCCCTCCCCAGCCAGAGAGCATTCAGGTGCTCTGGCAGGGCATCATCCCCCCTTTGCTGTGCCCTGCAGTGTACCCTGGGCCTTTCCAGGCCAGGTGGCCCCTTGTTAAAATGATCAAATGGAGGCCAGGTTACTGCTATGTCTAACACTAATCCTCTACTGCATGCTGCCTCTCTCTCTCTCAAAACAAAACAAAACAAAACAAAAAAAAAAAAAAAGAAATAAGAAAGAAAAAAAAAGTTGTTTTAGAAAGCTAAGACCGTCGTGCATGTTTCCAAGGACCAAACACTGCTTTCAGAGCACAGGCAAAGGCCTGCTGAGGGACTGTGAGTGATGCTGTTTGTTGACCACTGCACTTCAGTGCACTACTGGGTCCCTCAGGATACCTTCCTCAGGTGCCCTGGGAAGGCAGAGGACACCTGAGGAAGTGCCTTGGAGTGAGAAGTGGATGGACTGAGTGTGAGAGGACCTTCAGGATGGAGCAGAAATGTGTTCTCTCCCTGGGGCAGCCTCTGCCTTCAAGAGACTTTGAGGCACCCCCAGTTCTTGCCCCAGGCTTTGCTGTGCCAGCTGAGCTCCCAGGGCACTGCAGCCCACAGGGGACTGGACCTGCTCCTGTGAAGGGCTGCAGTCTGCCCTTACCTAGAACAAAATCAGCTCTTCAGGAGAGTTGTTGCAAACAATGTGATCCTGGGATGGGAGCTCTGTAAATGAGGTGCTGCAACATGAGAGCAAATGAAGCATATAAACAATTTATTCTCATCTGTCACAGGAGTTGCCCTACATAAAAAGCAGATCACCTTTGGTCAGTGCCAGAAGTATTTCTAGTAAAAGTAATATGGACAGTCCTAGGATCACTGTGCCTCTTTCTGAAAGCACATGTGCTTGTTTTTGTTCCCAGGTTTAGAACAGAGAAGTGGTTTGGAAACACTCACAGGACATCCTGGCACAGATGTAACACCATGTTTAGGCAAATCAGAGCACAGTTAAATGTAATTTTGGAGGATTGTATGTCTGATTAATCAGTCTGGTGGCATTCTCCTGGGGAATGAGCTCCATGCTTGGACAGTGTTATGATTTACTACCCAAATACCACAAGTGCCTGCAGTCCAGAGCACAGTGGTTCACTTCCAGTGAAACAAAATTCAACACACATCTCGGGACTCTAGCTGGTAGCTCCAGAGATATTTCCTGACAAGACTCTGCCTCAAATGCTTCATGCAGGATGTATGTAACAGGGAAGAAAGGTTTTCCTCAGGTCTGTCAAAATTTTGGACCTGCATTCTGCACAGAGATACATTGCTTGATGCCAGTACTAAAACAAGTGTGACATTTGTATATCCCTTCTCTCTCATATTTCCAAAGCATATGGGAAAGATACTACAGGGAGCAGCTTTTTCCACACAGTTTTTCAAGATGCATCATTTTTAACACCCCAGCATGAATCCTCTTTGCTCTGCTGAGGCTGCACCATCAGGTGCATCATGTCTTCTCTCTCTTAGCCCTGTGTTTATGTGCCTGGCCTACCAACAGCTCCCTGACCATGCTAGATGCTGCTGATGGACATGAAAATTAAGCAGGACAGTGCTCCAAGTTCCCAGCACAGAACCATTCCAGGGACACCAAGCAGGTCTCCAAGAGCAGAGGGCTGTTTTCTCCCAGAGGCTGTGATCCCCTGAGGGGCTGCTCACACTGAGGTGCTGCTTCCAGGGTGCTCACCAAGGGCACTGCAGGTTTTGGCTCCAGCTGGAGCCACAGAAGCAGCCCTTCTGTAAGGAGAATCTTCTCTGTGGTCTGGGTGATGCAGCAAGGAGAAGGCAGCAGAAGAAATCTCTTCTGAGAGCCTGCTTGGCCTTGGTGTAGCATGACAGCAGGAGGGTTGTTCACTGCTCGTGCAGCTGGGCAGGGTAAAGATGTGATTTGGTGTGAGGCTGTCATGGCATGCCAGCACTGCAGGGCTTCAGCTGTGCAAGGAGTGGGTGCTGCCAGGGGGGAAGGCAGGTGTGCCAAAGGATGTGCCCAAAGGCATCCCAAGGGATGGGCACTGTGCCGCAGGATCCACCTCCAGGGGCTGGCTGGTGCTGGGAGCGAGGGAAAAGAGGAAAGGGTTCAACATTGTTTATTTCTAGAGTTCAACGTTGTTTGTTTCCACATGGTTTGTTTCAGGAATTTCTGCAGTGGCATCCCTAATGCATCTCTTGGATACCTTTTGCTATTAAATGATGTCAGTCACACAGGATCCAAGATCATATAATTTCTTGTCAATATCAAACTGCTACAGCCCAAATTACATAAAGGAATTGACACTTCAGATGAAGTGATGAAATCAGATGATGAAATCAGTGTAATAGGTGAATGCTGTTTGCATTCAGGTTGCATTTCTGAAGGTCTAACATTGATTTTAAATTCTGCAGCCTGTGCCTCCTGCTTGGGCCTGGCAGGATGAGATGCTGAGGCTGCTGAAAACCCTCTGGAGATACAAACAGCAGCACGAGTGCCTGGGAAGAGAAGGGAGGCAACCTCCTGGAGGAGGGTGGGAGAGGGCTGGCACAGGAATTTGTTGTTCTCAACAAATGACATCAAAGTGGAGAGCAAAAGTTCCTTTCCTTCACCAAAACACCCTCTAAATGCCCTGTGTGAGCGCAGGTAAAAGCTTTTTGTAGAGAACACTTTCTGAATCACTGAAACCCTTCTAAACACAAATTTTATACAGGAAGGTTTTCCATAACAGTTTTGATAATGGGAAGTAGCTTACCTGAATGCTGGCAAGCATCCATTCTCTCCAGAACTTTGCAAATGGTAATAAGGTGGAGTTTGGGAGAGGTTGTGGAGGATTTTTTCCCCTCCTTTTCATTTTTTCCCTCAGGGAGAAACTGCTTGTGCAGCAACCAAGGTAGTCACCAGTGTTCAGTCTGCTACACTTCCTGAGGCCAACCATTAATAGGACATTTGGCTGCACAACAGATGATTTGAATGCTCTTATCTGAAGGGCAAATAGTCATGATTATATTTTTGTAGATGCAGAGAATATTTTAAAGAAGAATTTTATTCTGTCTCCTGTGTAGTGCAGGATAAAGGATATACAAAATGTAGGATCCCAGTAGGTATAAAATTGTTCTTTTATGCTTTAACACTATTATACTTAGAATTCACCTTGTTTTTCCTTTTCTAATTTTTCACTGTTTTTGTTCTCTTAGCTAGTATCAAGAGAGGATATATTGCTGCAAGTAAAATAAAAGCTTTTATCTAGGACTTCTCCATGCTCTATAATTACAGTTCTGTAAGCACAAGTGATGGTTAGGTAAGGGACTCAAGCAACCAGTTAATGAGCAGTTCTTCACTACTTTCACTGCAGGAAGAGCATAAAGTTCATTTGGTTTTCCTGTCCTTCACAGATGAGGCCTTGAAATTCTCTTTTGAATAAGTTTTCATTTCCTGTTAGCCTGAGTTTCTGTGGTTGTGTTTTTAAATTCTTGGTATCACAGCTGATACAGTGAAAGGAACATGATTTCATGGTTGCATTTTATAATTCACACAATTTGAATGTGACAAAAAGAAGTGGAGAATGGAACAAAATCAAACATCAGTCGTGTTTCACATCTTCATTCGTGGTCTGGATGATGGGGCACTTTGTCCTCAGCGAGGAGGACAATGCAGCAGACTGGGAGGAGAGGCTGAAATTCCAGGGCCGTGTTGCCAGGGCTGAACATGAGCCAGCAAAGTGTCCTTGTGTCAAAGAAGGGCTGACAGCCTGACAGGAGTCAGGGCTGCACCCAGAGGGTGATGCCAGCACGTCAAGGGAGGGGATCCTTCCCTCCTGCTGAAGCCCTGGTGAGGCCACACGTGAAGCTCTGGGTCCAGCTCTCCCACGTGCTAAAGTGGCACAGAGATAGTGGAGAGAGCCCAAATGACATCCAGAGTCTCTTCCAATCTCAGTCATCCTGGGATTCCATGATTAAGCTGCATGTTATGAAGAGTAATGGAGATTTTTGAGATGCACACTGCCACTACTCCAATATGCTTCCAAAGTACATAAAAAACAAAATCATCTTGCTGTAATCATCTACTGTTCTGTCACTATTGCATAAAAGTTTTTAAGAAATAATAGCAAAGAGGTCTCTTGAAGTCTTCATAGTCATAGATTCACAGCAGCATAGAATATCCTGAGTTGGAAGGGACCCACCAGGATCTCTTCAATAAGTCCAACTCCTGGGCCTGCAAAGACAGCCCTGAGAGTCACGCCAATGTGCCCGAGAGCATTGTCCAGATGCTTCTTGAACTCTGGCAGGCTTGGGGCTGTGGCCACATCCCTGGGAGCCTGTCCCTTTACTGCTGAAACCACCTGCCACAGGGAAGGCCCTGGTTCAAAACCACCTTGTGAGCAGGTTTGTAAAGAGCAGAATTCTCACATAATGGATTTATGCCTTTAAACTCCAGCTGCATCCCCTGTGACCATGGCAGTGGGGTGGGAAGCTGTGGACTGTCTTTGCATGCCTTGTTCTTCTGCCAGCAGTGGTGCTACACTGCTCTTTAGCATCTGGAGGCAAAACTGAGCACAGCTCAGCCTTTGAGGCTGTAGCACCATTGTTACACTGTGCGTGTTGGTGCTGTGCTGCTCCTTTCCAGGAAAGTGGAAAGCACAGAGGGAGTGGATGCGCTCCATGAGTCACTTGGCAGGTTCCTGCAGGCCAAGCGAAACGCGGGGCTTTAGCTAAGAGCTGCTTTTATGGGAAATATGGAATGTGACAGTTGTTTGGGTTGGAAAATCCTCCAGTGACTCGGGGCCTAGCTCACCCAGGAGCTGCTAAGCACTCCCTAGGAAGTGAGGCTGGAATGTTTCATGCCTTTTTGGTCAGGTGTTTGTCTGCCACAGAGCTTGCTAAATCTGCCTTTGGTGCCATGGGCATTCAGTTGTTCTTCTCTCTTCCTCCTGCCCCTTCTTATTAACATTTTCATAAGGTTTCATTTTTTTTTTTCCCCTAAGAGAGTTTGCAAGAGATGAGTAAACGCTTATGTTGCCGTTTTTCATCTATTTATTTTGGCTGTTTGTTTTTCGCTCTGCTTTGGAGAGGCTGTGGTGCATAAATAAGCTATGACCTGTCATCCCAGAGGGAGGGAATGGTAGACTGTGCATGGAAAGTCTTCTCTATTTTCCCACTTGTAATTTCAGTAATGACATCATAGTAAATGATCAGACTTTTTCCTGGAAGAAAGTTTGGTGTACTTCCTCTTAATCATGCAAGGTGTGCACGCTCAAGCTTTCACAGTAAGCCTGAAACCAATTTGGAACTTGTATCTTTAAGTCCTTCAAAGTCTATATCATACCCCGTTGAAGCAACTAATTAAGGTTTAATTTCACTGTAGTTTTCAGATACGAGGCAATCACTGTCTCCTGCCCTGCTGATAAGGGCTGCAGCAACAAAGACTAACACTCCAAGTGCTAATTTAAAGACAGAAAAAGGAGTTGAAAATAAAAGATCTCCCTATTTGAAACTAAACAATTATAAAGCTACAGCTCCTTTCCTGCTGTGACAACCAAGGGTAAAAATAATAAATGAGAGATATACTTAATCTACAGGCTTTACTGTCATTTGGGGGTGAAATATTTTTTGTGGATTTTACGTGGGATTTTTGTTATTATAGGAGTTTTCTTTTTCCCGTTTTTGTGTATGTGTTTTTAGGTGGTTGGTTTTTTTTCCCCTTGCTTAGGTTGAGGGAGGGAAACTAGCAGTAGAGGCAACAGATACAAAACCAAAAATTTCACCCACGCTGCCCAGCTGGTTATTTTAATACTCACCTGTGAGCACCCTTCACTGCAGAAGAGATGCCTCTGAGAACCCACATATAAACATTTCCTTGAGCAGCTCTGAAGCAGCTCTGCAGCAGAGGATTTTATTTTAGGTTTCCAGAACCTGCAGTTAAGCAGGATGTCTGGTGTGAGGTGATTCCATGACACAGATCACTATCGGTGAGAAGCTCAGCCGAAAATCACTTATTTCATTTCACACAAGGCAGGGAATGGAGGCAGGGCTAGAAATGAAGTAAAGCACTGTAGCTAAATTCAGCAAATTCAAATGGGAGCAACTTGCTGACTTGATATGAGACGAATTCCACCCATGGTGTCCATCAAATGCTCACTGAGAAAGAGAGATGTGCTTTGCATCCTCTTATTCCATTAATTTCCATCAGATTGTAGGTGTTTTTTGTGACAGTAGAGTATAAAACATCTTTGGGCACATATGTGACTTAAATTGTCAATGTCCTTTTGATATTTGTTTTGGAATAGACTTATTCACAGTCTGCTGTGCTCCACAGAGTGGATGAAAGGTAGGAGCTGAAAACCCTACTATTGTTTACAGTATGGCAAAATATTCTCTCTCTGCTCTAAGTTGAAAACATTATGGAAAAAAAAAAGAATCATGGTGGAAGGGAATGAGAGGATGGGGTGGGAGAGTGGATGGAGAATAAGAAGAATGAAAGGATCAAAAGACAAGTTGCATTTATAGAAACTGACCTCTGTCATTTCACTTCTCTTGGCCCCAACACTCCCAGCAATGCAGTTCAAGGTCCTGTGCCTCACTGACACCTTCTTGCTGGTTTTGGAGATCTCATTCTGGAGGCGTGTGGCTGTAGCCAAGCACTGGTGGGGACCTGCCAGGATCTCCAGCCTTGTGCAGAAGCAGATTCCTGGCTGCTCCCAGTGGCCACACTGCTGGGCAGGCTGGGAAGGCCAGCGGGTATCAAGCACCAGGTCCTTGATATGTTAAATCTGTGCTCTGACTTTTCCCCTTCATTGTGAGTCTGTGCAGGCTCTGAGACACCCTTGGCTTCATGCAACACACCAGATTTTAAACCAGAGCCTGGCCTCAGCTGAGGTGATTTGTGAACCCTTGAAGAAAGTCCTGGTGAGGTTGTCTTGTGGCAGAAGAGATCCCTGCTTGTCCTGGTGAACAATTCCTCCTTGGGATGCATCATGCTGTGCATTCTTCAGGAAGACATGATTGCTTCTTCTTTTGGAATTTAAAGTATTATTTCCATCCCCCAAATTAACTTATTTTGTTTTATTTTATTTTATTTTATTTTATTTTATTTTATTTTATTTTATTTTATTTTATTTTATTTTATTTTATTTTATTTTACTTGGTAGGAGGAAGGACTGCAGCTCAGATTGTGGCCAGATAGAATCACAGAGTTATAGAATCATAGATCAGCTTGGGTTGGAAGAGACCTTAAAGATCACCTCATTTTGACACCTCTGTCATGGACAAGGGACACCTTTCACTAGACCAGATTATTCAGAACTGCATCCAATCTGGTCCTGAGATGGGGCATCCACAGATTCTCTAGCCAACCTCTTCCAGTACCTCACCACGCTCACAGTAAAGAATTTCTTCATAATATCTAATCCAAACCTACCCTCCTTCAGTTTAAAGCCATTCTCCCTTCTCCTGCCACTGCACACCCTTGTGAGAAGTCCCTCTCTTTTCTTGAAATTCCCCTAGAGTTCAAAAGAAAAACACTGTTTCAAACTAAAACAGGAGTGAAATGTAGACAGGATGCTCAGCAACTTTTGTCATACCTCAGCCAGGAATTTTCACTTATAAGTTTTACATAAAAAGTTTATAGCAACTTGCACCTGGGAGCTGGGAAGGAGAGGAGCATGGGGAATTTTGTCTAAGATTGGAGCAGAGTGTCCCTTGTCCTGCCACTGCACACCCTTGTGAGAAGTCCCTCTCTTTTCTTGAAATTCCCCTAGAGTTCAAAAGAAAAACACTGTTTCAAACTAAAACAGGAGTGAAATGTAGACAGGATGCTCAGCAACTTTTGTCATACCTCAGCCAGGAATTTTCACTTATAAGTTTTACATAAAAAGTTTATAGCAACTTGCACCTGGGAGCTGGGAAGGAGAGGAGCATGGGGAATTTTGTCTAAGATTGGAGCAGAGTCCTTCTGGGAGGATCCCCAGATTTGGGCTGCCAGGAGATGGTTTTGTCAGTCTGGCTGCCTCCTGTTCTCCCACAAAAAGGGCACTGGGACCCCCAAAAGCCCACCCAGCTGCCAGCACAGCCCTGCCACACACGGCACACCAAGGGGCTCACTGCACACATGGCACATGCTGCAAATGTGGTGGGAAACCAAAGGGATCCCTGCAGAGGCTGCTGAAAGCTTTCCACATCTGGAGGCTGGTGGTGGTCACCAAAATGAGGTGGTTTCAAGGAAAAATGATATCTTATCAACAGCTTGTTTGTCACACTCATGGTCATACAAAAGGCATCAGTCTCAGCCAAAAAGATACTCTTCTGAACAGGGAAAAAGCTTATATTTCCTCAGGAAAAAAAAGTGAGGTGTCAGGGCAATCAATTCACACAAATCAGAGCTTTTAATTTCAATTCCAACCAGGGCAATCAATTCACACAAATCAGAGCTTTCAATTTCCATTCCAACCATACCTTTGTACATGTGTGTGCATTCTAGTTAGCCTGAACCGCAATACAAAGACACTTTAAACCTCAGAAAATAGAGTTCTGGTTACACAATTACAAGAAAACTGCATTTTCACAGTTTCAAAAATTCTCTATCACCACTCTGAGCAAATATTTGTATTGAAACCCATAATTTGGATTTAAATGAATAGGAATTTGCTGACAGGAAATATTAAATTTGCAGCCAGACATAATGCAAAGCTTAGCTGTAACTCATTGTTCTGGTATTCATATATTAGAGACCAGTATTTGACCTTCCTTTGAATCTTGGCAAATCACACCTTTAGTTAGGTGTTAAAGGAGGGGAGTAAGATAGGCAAAGCACACTCCATGCCTTCCTCTCCAATTAAAAGTAAGCTTGCATTTTAGAATAATAAATTTAAACTAGAAGCTAAACTGTGTATCAAGCCCTAACTGCCTATTAAGATTAATTTTAACCAAACAGATAATTTTTAAAAGTCTAATTACTCCATTACAAAAAAAATCCATGCAACCACTCCATAAATAAATACAAATTTGCCCTGGCATAATCTGAAAGAGCCCCTCCCTCAGGCTGGCTTCTTGTCACAGCCAAATGCTTAATAGGTTGTGGCTGGAAAATCCCAGGGAAAGCTGGAGATTTTTATGAGATGAGCACTGATTGTGCAGGAGCCTGCAGCTATTGCTGACCTGCCTCTTTCACAGAAAGAGGATTATTACACAAAAGAGTGCTAGAGATACTGTATGAAAAATACATTTTAATTTCCTTCTCAGCAAGAGAAGATGGAGAGAAGGGAAATGGGAACAGACAGAGGAACTACTTTTGCAAATATTCTAGTGGGGGATTCCTTTAATATTATTATTATTATGGGTGTTACTTGGGAAGTTCTTTAGAGGGTCTTTAATGGATGCACATGAACTGATCCTTCCACACTCTTTTTTTACTTTCTCCAAACATTTAGAGCTGGTCTTTTGCATACATTAACTCACACATACTTCCATAAGTATATATTTTTTCTGGCTTTTCCCCATTGTTTCCCTTCTGCTGCTCCCTCCTTACCTATTAGAGAGATTGAACTAAAGAAACACACTACTTTTCTTGCTAATTAGAGCCCACATGGAGGGGCATCCGCCTGAGCTTTTCTCTTAATTGCTGGCTGTCAAGGGGGGCTGTTCTCGTGTTTAGTGTCGGGAGCCGCCTGCCCACCTCTCACCGCGGTGGGAGCGCACTGCCTTGGCCTCAAGGAAGGTGATTCTCTCCTTTGGCTCTGCTGCCCCTCTGCCCGCCGCGTCCCCCCGGCCTTGCAGCTGCTTCTGCCCCTGGGGCTGTTCTCGTGTTTAGTGCCGGGGAGCCGCCTGCCCACCTCTCTCTGCGGTGGGAACGCACTGCCTTGGCCTCAAAGAAGGTGATTCTCTCCTTTGGCTCTGCTGCCCCTCTGCCCGCCGCGTCCCCCCGGCCTTGCAGCTGCTTCTGCCCCCCTTGCCAGGCTCGGGTTCCTGCCCTGGTGCCGCTCCATCCTCCATCCATCCATCCCCGCGCTGATGCTGCACTTCGGGCGGCTTCTTCCCCGGTGTCCATGACAACCGGGGTGACACCAGCGCCCGGGCTCGGCATCACCGCCAGGACTCCACGGCAATTAAATGCTGACAGCGCCTTTTTAATTGCAGTTGGAATGCTTCTGGTAACCAAAAAAAAAAAAGGGGGGGGGAAAATGCTGACAGCGCCTTTTTAATTGCAGTTGGAATGTTTCTGGTAACGAAAAAAAAAAAGATGGGGGAGGAGGTGGAGGGGTGGATGAGCGAGGAAGTGCAGAAGGTGGAGGAAGATCCTCGCTCCTTGCCGGCTGTCTTTGCAGTGACAAAGCGACAACACCGCGCTGTCCCCAGGCACCGCAGCGGCCTCGGCTGCTGTCAGAAATATCTTTTCCTACCCTGGAGCATCCTCAGCACCACTGCGAGCAGCTGCAGGTGTTTGGGTGGCCTCTGGTGTCTGATGCGGTGTGGAGAGGGGCGGAGCGGTGACACCCCTGCTGTCCCCATTCACATGCAATTAGGCAGGGAAGGACACGGCTCTCCCCAGGCCGAACTCAGCCCTCACCCCTCACAAAGGTGCTGAGCAAGACCCTGGGCATGGAGCACATCTTGCCCCTGCAGGAGTGATGCTGTAGCAGGTAACAATGTAGGTGGGCGTGCTGCTGGGATGTCACCTCTGTCCCCTTGCAGAAGGCTCCATAGACACACAGACACAACCTGAGTTATGCTTCCCTGTCTCTTCTTCCCTCTTTAGCTCAGGGAGAGCTGCCCAGAGCAGGACAGCCCCCACGGGGGCTCTGCAGTGACCTGTGTCAGATTTTTGGTGCTGCAGAGCTGAGCAGGGCAGAGCTGCTGCCATTTGAACACCCAACGCCTCATCCTCCCCTGCATGGGCAACTTCTCCAAACAGAGACATTTCCTAGGCACAGAGTGAGGAGGAAAAAGAACTTCCACCTAATCAGATTTGTGTAGGAGCAGCCCTCCTGGCTCGCCTGCTGGCAGTGGGTATTAACAACGTAGGTCAGGTCAGCCTGACAACCAGGGGCTCTTGGCAGCAGCCTCCCAGCACTGGGGGAGCAACCACATTTCTCACCCTCATCTCCCCCTTCTCAGCCTTCTCCTCCAGTTTCCCCTCTCACACCAAACCAGATGGCTTGGGGAATCTCTCTGCACCTTTGGGGCTGCCCTTCACCCACTGCCTGGGGAGCAGATACATCCATCCCTTATCTGCTGCTCACTTCTCCAAAGCCCTCAGGGAGTGCCTCTTTTGCACCAAGTAGGCTTTTCTGCAAAGGGATGGACAGATAATCTCATCACCTGGCAGCTCTGAGGGCTTTGGACTACACAGAACCCATTTTTGACTCTTTCATCACACCAGACGTGTTTTAGCTTCAGTTCTTTGTCAACAATTCAGGCAACAAACTCACTTCTCATAAAAAACAGTTGCTCATGCTCTATGATGTTACCCTATATCAGGTAAGCTTCAGACTATCCTGGTTCCTAATTTTCTCAAGGAGAAGATCTTGAATATCCTACAGAACCCTCTTCCCCTGGGAAGAGGGCCTGTGGAGCTGCTGGATCCAAGGATGAGGTGAGACTGAATGCAAGGAGCAAACCTGTCTTAGCAGCTGGGGAGGAAGGTCTGGACTCATTATCAAAAATCTCAGAAGACATAAATCTTACAATCCTCATCTGGGAGGTGAAACCTGTTTGTTGGACAGGGCTGCCCTTGTGCTGTAACAACAAACATCCAATGGGAAAGAAAAGGCAGAGAACCAAGCAAGAAAAAAAAGGAGAAAAGACAGAAATTTGGGTGAGAAACAGGAGGACAGAACAAAGAAGAGAAGAAAAAATTATAATAGGAAAAGTGTGTCCAGTTACTCTTGGGAAGAAAGCAAGCAGGGGGGAATAGCAAACTTTGAAGCTGGTCTTCAGGGCTTCCCTCCTGCAGTGGGAAGTTGTGTGAGGATCTGGAACCTCTGGTATCACACCTCAGATTATATGGGAGGACTAGACAATTAAATCAGCTGAGTAAGATCAACTGCCCTACTCATCTTTTAAGAAATTTAATGGTTACAGCCACTGCTGGGGATGCTGCTGCAATGTAATTTCATGGTTTGATGTAGTTACTGCCATTTATCTCTATAAAGGGCCTGGTCATCTGTCACTGGTTTGTGGCACTGTGGCTTGGAGTTAGATTACTGACAGAGATGTTGAATCATTTATTTTTATAATAATGGACAAATTTTAGCATAAAGAAAAGCAGATAATTCATATTATGATCTTAGATGTTAATCCATGTGGATTTATATTAGTTTTTTGCTATCTTATTTCTGTGAACTCCTTTCCCCTATTAGGAGTGTAACTGCACTGCCTGGCTGACAGTGGCCTTTGAACTGAACCATGAACTGATTTAAATTGAGTATTGGACTAGCTCCCCTTTGTGCTCCATAGTGCTATAAAATGGGGAAGATTTCAGGGGAAGACTACTGTGGACAAAATAAATGTTTAAATTCTTAGCTGGTTTGACACTTTCTCTGTAAATGTTATTCCAACACCTTATTTGTGAATTTACAAAAGTAAGTAAAATGCAGTAGAACCACCCACGGCTACAGATGTTGACAATTTTTGAAGTGTACTGAGGGCAGATCATCAGTTAGACTGGGAAAAAAAATACACACCCAGTGAAAAGTCAGAAGAAAATATAAAAAAGGACATTTTCTTCTTTAATGGCCTCATACTCTGGGAAAACTCAGCACAGCATCCCCAACCCATAATCCACCATGGATGCTCGGTGAATGATTGAGGATGGAATGACTGGATGGAATTTTATTTGGAAAACACCTGTACTTGATTAGTTTTAGGTGGAGAGAGGGAAGGATGCCTCTCTCTTAGTCCTGGAGGCAGGAGAAGAGGGACAGTGTGGGTTCAGGCTTCTGTGAGATGAGTGGAGACTGATTTTGACTTTATCTGTGAGGAAGGAGGTGACTTGAGGAGTGCTGAGGCCTCCATGCTTTTCCTTAGGCTGAGGAGGAAGGGAGGACAGAAGCTCCCCTGCAGAAAAGCTCCTCTCTGTGAACTTCTTGCTCAGTATTTTCCCTTCTGTCACCTGAGGAAACTTTCACTTCAGATCCACCCAGGAGAGACCCCAAGCAGGGCTTCAGCTGCTGAAGGCTGAACCTGCCATTCAGCTTCCAGCTCACATCCTGACCCCAAATTTTGTGATTTTTTTTTTTTTTCCCAGCTGATTGGGCCTTCAGCACAACTGAAGGAGCAGCTCTGTCCCTGGGTACTTCACTGCCTGAACCACAGCACCCTTCTTGCAGTGCCAGCTTTCCTAATGCCCCTGTTTTCCATCTAGTGCTAAGTTCAGGATAAAACTGTGAATGACTTTCACAGGGAAGGGGAGCAGCCCCTACCAGCACTCACTGCCAGTGCTGGGTGTCACTTTATCTCCTCCCTGTGTGCCCTCCTGCAGGATGCATCCACTGCATTCTGAGCAGCTGGATGCTGAGTGCTCAGGCTGCTCTCTGCCAGGCTGTCTCATGGCATCCCTGCTGCATTTCAGCCTTTGAAACCCTGCACATTTCCATCAGCAGAAGGGCTGGCTGGAAACTTATGATTTCTTCCAGGCAGGAAACGGCTGGAAGTGTGAGCTTAGAAATCCACCAGAGCCTTCATGTGAATCCTGCAGAGCTATGCCAGGAGTTGATAAAAAATGAATGTCTAAAATTAATTCCCAAATGCAAAAGTGAGCATCTAAATTAACAGACTGACTTTGGGAATCGTTGCCTTCTCAGACCATATGGAACCAAGACAATTTGTTTATGTGGTTCAAGATGGGTTCAGAAATCCAGTTTTTGGTACCCAAATCCGAAAATCTTATTTTAAAACCAATTTAGGTGTCTTTGTACACTTAGCAATCTATTCAAGATGATGCTACCTTGAGCTGTTGCAGAGCAGTATTGTGAGTGATATCAAAGCAGCAGAAGCCTTTGCTGCATTTCCACAGCACACCAGCCCTTCCTGGCCCCTCAGCAGAAGAAAGCTGGTTGTATAAAGAGAATGGAAGCTGGGCATGTTGAGTTCCCATATGTGTCACCTGCCCCCCATGCCATACTCCAGGCCCATCCTCACCCCTGGAAATCCCAGATGGCCTCAAGCAGCTGATTTAAATCCCACCTTGGATGCTGTGTAGGGCTGGCCTGGCTGCTTGACTGACCATCTTGGCATGGAGATGGGAAAGGACTTTGTGCTTTCAAAGCTGCATTTGATCTAAGGACCATTTCTGCAAAGGACTCACACGACAGATGAATGAATTCCTCTGGTACCTCCTCAGAGCACATTTCAGCCCCATCCCCACTCATCCCCAAGCTGGGGCACCCTGTGGGGCCACAGAGACTCCCTGGGCCCTCTGACAAAGTACCAGCCACAGAGGTGGGGCGTGCAGCCAACAAAAATGCTCTGGCTTATGTTTCTGCATTGTTTCCTTCAGATGGAGACATGGATTGAGAGATTAACTAGCCCCAGTAATGGCCATGCCTGTCACATTGGACTGCTGGGAATTAGCTTGTCATTCTGTGCCTGGTTTACAAATGGAGGGGAAATGGTCTAGCCTCCATTCAGCTGTGCCACTTCTCACCCTGGAATTGCCTTTGCTGCTCATGTTTGAGCTGCAGGCATATATTTTCCTCTTTCCTCATTACACTTCCAGCTCTCTCAAATATTAAATAGCAGGTGCTTAGAATAAAACATATTATTCTGACAAACATTTTCATCATGAGCTAAATTGGCACATACTAACTGCTTTAAAATACTTACTGAGTAATTGAATCCAGCAGTACAGGTTACTATGCAGATGTCTGTCTCTAATAGTTTACAATTACACACATTTTCCTCCTAAAGGGAAAGACTGTTCCACAAGTAGCAGAAAAAAATAAAAAAAAAGAGGAAAAAGAACACCGAGCCCTCATGCAACCCCCATAGGATATTCTTGAAAAAACAGATGGTTGTATTTTTCAGAAGCTTTTGAAGAAAACTTTAAAGAACTATGCAAATTTTTGCCATTGCTTTTTTTGGTTTGCATATTTCTCCTCAGTTTCCTTCTCTATCACAAATGATTGCAAATCTGTTTCAGACTATAAATAGCTTTCTTCTTGCAAGCAAAGAGCTTTGTAACAGCAAGATACATGTTCCAGAGATGGGGGGAAGGAGGAAATTATTATTATTACTCTTTATCTTTTAGGAAATTCTAGATTGTCACGCTCAGTTCTTTACATTTGGCTAACACGTCAGATCAAAACCATAATCCCTGCCTCAAGGAATTTACAGGCTCAAAGGGACACCTTCCAGCTGTAAATTACATTCCTGTCTGAAATTACTTTACCCACCGTTTTGACAGGTAGCACTTTTTACCAGGGGGCAAAAAGCAGAGGAAAGCATGTTTCTCCATTTTTGTCCCCTGGATTGCAGCTCCCTGTGCACAGTCTCTGCTGCTGGCCCCTTGCCCTCCCTCTGCTGTGTGCTAAGCACAAAGGTGTCACATCTCCACCCTCCTCCTGAGCTGTGCCCGTGGGCTTGTCCTGCCTTGTCAGGGCACCTGAGGCTCTGTCCTAGAGTGCACTCCTGCCAGAGGTGTCCCTGGCTCAGGTTCAGCAGTCCTTGGAGACAAGGAGCAGAGACACACGCCAGAGATGTCACTCCTGGAAGTCTCTGCACTGCACAAAACCTGCTTTCAAACAGCTTTTCCTAAGGGCAACACTTCCCATCCCCTTCTCCCCCAGTTAAACCTAGTGGTGATTTATGTAAATAGGTTGAACTCGTGGTTCCAGATCCCTTCCTTAGCTGTGCTGAATGGAATGTACTCTGAGTTTCAGCAGCCTCTGGGTGCCCTGTGCTGCCACGTTGAAGGCTGGTCTCTGCTGGCTGTGTCTGCTCCAGCAGTGTCCCTCATCATCCTTAATGGTTACCTCAAAAAATGTGTTGCTTTTTCCTCTAGTCCATCTACATTCCCAAATTCTTGGGAAAAGGTGACCAGTGCACATGCCCAAGCCTTTCCTTCTGGGGGGGTGGGAAACACCCCAGGCCCATACACAGAGACAAGAGCTTGGAATGCCTGCTGGGGTCTGCACACTGAGTGTACCAGCACCATCACCCACTCACAGAGTAAGATGGACACTTCTAGCTGAGCTTCACAGCTGGACCCAGTGATTCTTGTGGGTTCCTTCCAACTCAGAATATTCTGTGATTCTGATCTGTGTCCTGGGGACCAGACATCTCTGCTTGCAGCAAGCCTTGCCACCTAGCATTGGGGTTGGAAGAGCAGCCCCAAACCCTTTGATCCTCTCCCTCCTGGGTACCAGAACTGCTCTGCTTCGCCTTTGGGATAGCTGCCCTTGACCATGAATCCACCTCCTCCAGGACCACTGCAGTTTGTGCCATGCTTTCCTGAAACAAAAACAACCAGCACCATTTTTACAGAATCATGCTGGCAATAAATATCTCTGCTTTTCCCAGGCTTTTGTTTTGTTTTATCTGTTGAATACCTGTTAGATAAAGCAAATCAGACCTATTAAAGCTCTGCTTTATCTTTGTTTATTGGCAAATGTTGTTGAATCCCACATTAGTTTCTAACTGTGCAAACAATTTTGGTTTTGGTTTTCTTTTTAACAAAATAATCAGCCAGTAACAGCACGTACTGGAGTGGTGCTGTTCTGTAATTTAGCAGTGCTAAATAGGACTTAGAAACTGATGGTGCAGCCTTTTGCAATAGGTGATTTAGTATTTTAATGCTTTTTCTGCTACTTCATTTTGTAAGGAATAAGAGGAAATGGCAGTGACATATCAGAAACTGCATTTCACTGCATACTACTTAAGTTAAGGGCCACTGGAGTGTGACTAATTGCCAGATATTTCTATGCCAGGTCTGTCATGTCAGGATAGAATAAATTAGATGTCCATCATCACAGGATGAGCTATAGACTCATTAGAAAGGACTGTCTCAGTGCAATGGACACAACAGTGTAGGACACGTTTAGCTTGGCTTGTTTATTCCTCCCAATGTGTAAACAACCTATGCCTGCTTTCCTCCAGAAAATATAATTATTAGATGAGAAACATGGGCTTTTTGCTAGACTGGGACAGTATTTGTGGCACAAGTAATTGACATTAATAAATCATTTCTTTGTCAATACTTTAACCTTATTAAGGTGCCTTCAATATTGATGACGGGTCAGGCTGCTCTATCCCATGCCTTCAGGTATCTTTCAATCTATATAAATCCTGATGTTGTATTGAGGATGATCCAGTCAGACCCAAAATGCTAGCAGTGTTTGAGCTCTAACCTACCAGCAGCCTCTAAGCTGAGCCTCTGCATGGTGTTATTAAAACTTGTTCAATCTGTTTCCTCCAAGGCTCCTGAGAAGGAACCATCTCCTTCACACTTCAGAGCTCTCTATTGTGTCAAAAAGCAACAAGTGAGAGCAGTGTTTGCAGTCCACAAAAAAAGCCTGTTGGGAAGATCTTTGTCCTATTGGTTGTTTGACAGTCCTTTAGATGAAGTGGCCACTTGTGATGACTTCTCACAGCCACGTGGGCCACACTTTTCTGTAGGTATTTACCAGACTACTAAGTGTAACTCTAGATGTGGAACTGGCCTGATATTTGCAGAGCATCCATTAAGATAAGAGAAATGAAAAGAGATTGACAGTCATGAAAACTGGGTACCATGCTCAGGTATCCATAGCTCAGGTATCCATAGATATATGGATATCCATATCATATCCATAGAACAGTATTTGGTGAAACAGAGAGACTGTTCTGGCAACAAACATTCAAGTGAGAATCCATATAACATTCACATCCAGGACAGGAGAATTCAGGCTGTGGCTTGGACTGAATTTTGGCAAAGCATGTGGTTTTCAGACACAAACATCTCCTTACATGAGGATTAAAGAAATCATCATCATCAGAGTACAGGATTCAGTTAATCTTTTCTGACCTGACGCATGCTGAGAAAAAATTACAGGGGCCACTAATTGCCATTCTCAGGGGTATAAATTGGTACAGCTCCAGTGAAGTCCATGATTTTTCACTTGTTGAAGAAAACCCTGTGAAAGCTAGTCAGTGATGGTGAGCACCCATCCAACTCAGCATAGCCAGTAATGCCCAAAGGAAAACCCTTGAAAATCTGTGATGTGCCTGTAGATGCTCCCAAAACCCCAGGACACAAAAAGATAGCCTTCCTTGTTTTTTAGTATGAAGCTGGGAATAAAACAGTCAGCCTCATGGCATAAATTGTTCCAAAATATCCTGTTACAATTCATTTGAGATTAAACAGTGAAGTATGAAGCTGACCCTGCCTCGACAGAACAGGCCTGTAGGACAATAGGTTTTCCTGACATCTTTCAGAGCAGGCCATAAGGAATAACTGCATCTTCATGTACAGGCTTTTATACTTTTTCTAATGTCCACAGAGGCCATCAGTTGGTTTCTGCCCATTGACATCAAGCTAGTCCTAGGAGTGATGTGTTAAATCTGTCTAAGAAAAGGACAATAGAAATGGCAGTTAACATTACTGAGGGGAAATTCAATTTGGCTTGGAGCAGAAGAAGCATCCTGACCAGGCCAGACAAACTATTATAAGTGCAGTTAAAGATATATTGCTGGAGTTACATCTGTATCAGAAAAGGGAGGAATTTTCTTATGTCAGGAATTAGAAGGTCTTTCAGAGGGCAAACAGCTTGCCTTAAGCCACTCCACAAGAAAAGCTGGATTCAGAACTCAACTCACAAATATTTCCTCCAAGTTGGTCATTAAGTAAGACCTTACAGTCTTTTTTACCAGTGGATAAGTCAATAATTAATATTTCTGTTACTGGAATATTTAAAGACTCATATACCAGAGGATTAACTGGCATTGTGAAAGGAAACGTGAACAAGCTAATTCTTACCTTCATAGCCTAATACAAACTTTAAATTAGTCTATATTTTGATTTACATTTCTACCAGTTCTTTCTGGAACTGATTTACCCCACCATCCTCTGCTGACTCTCTGTGCTGTCCCAGCCTCTTTTTGAATAAAATTGCAAAGGCTTGACTGGGAAACACAGGATCTAGTGCTTCATCAAGCATCTGAAATCATCCATTTGGCTTTCACTACTGCTGTGGAAGTCACACATCTGGATGCTCTCTGTCATAACTGCTGGACCTTCACAGATGTTGGACACAGATGTTTTGGACACAGCTGTTTAAGTTACAGCTGTCTTGGTGGCAGAACTGAGTCCTTATTTTAGTGGAATTGCCAAATTCTCTCCTCTGTTCCAACTCACAAATTCTTGTCTCTGTCTCAGCCACTTTTCTGTGCCTGGAAGTCTTCTGGGTCCAAAGCCTTGTCAACATGTGCAACTTCTTACTGCCTAATTATCTGCTCCAGTATAATTGTGAAACCTTTTAACATTTTTCTTTTTCTCCAGGGAAAATAGATCTCAATCACTAGAAAATGACCTTCAGCTTCTACTGTGAACAATGAAACAAAAATTTTTCTGAGTAATATCAGTTTCATCTGTACTTTTCCATTGCCATGCCTTGAAGTCTCATTAGTTGCTGGAAATTTCTTGGGGTTTTAAAGAATTTCTTTGTGCTTATCCTGATTTTCTTGACAATGTCTGCACTGTTTATAAATTTAATTTAACTGCCTTTATCAACTCCATCATTTCCTCCCCCCTCGGCTGCATTCAGAATAATCCCAGCAATTGTTGTCGTAAATAATTTGAAGATCCTTTATTCATTTACTTCAGTCCCCTGAGGTCTCCAGAGGTACAGGCAAACAGTGCATTTCATTCCTTGGAAGGACTGCTTCATTTTCCTTCCCCTGAGGAGGGATGAAGGAGCTCCTTACACGCTGGTAGAGGAAAGCCTTACAAGGTGAAACCGGGAGCGGTGTTCCCTGCCTGTCACACGGAAAGCAGGGAGAGATGTTGTCAGAGTGCAGGGGAAGCCACACAGCAAGAAATGCCAGCAGGGAGAGATGGCCTTACCATGTCCTCTGCCTGACTGCTCCCAGATGCAGATTTCTGAGCAGGTCATTGCTTGGTTTTTATCTTTTAGTATTAAATGGAGGAGAAATGTGCTCAAAATGATGTAAGGCAAGGGCGCAGCGCTGCAGTCGGGGGCATTATTTTATATTCCTCTGCTGTAGCTTCTTTGCTATCAGTTTGAACACTTTTCTTTCAGTGCCTCACTCCAGTGATTTTCAGGGAAATTTGCTGTTTCTTTAACTAGTCTGGGTAAAACTGCAGGCTCCCCTGGATTTAAAGATAAGTGTGTCCTGCTTGCATGAGGACAAAGAGCCCTGAGGTTGTTTGCAGGAATGGGTCTCCCTTGGGATTGCAGACCATATTATCACTTGAGCCAAATCCTTCTCACTTATTCTCATAGAAGTGACCCTTAAAATTAAATTGTTTTGACTTTCCTCTTAGGTTTTCACTTTTATTGAACTCCCAGGCCTAATAAACTTATAATCATGACTTCCTAGCATTATTCCCCTTTATTCTGTATATACTGTCCTTTAATAATTTCCTAATTCTCTGCAGTTAAAAAGTCTTCCACATTTATGTTCTTGCTCTTTATATCTAACTTCTAGCTTTTACCACCACTATATTACACTGAATTGTTGGGTTAAGGGCTGTTTCTCTTGGTAAGTAGGAAAATAAATAATTAAGAGTTTAGGTCATGTATTGGAAAAGGATATGATTCTAGACAAATCCTGAACTGAAACTAAAACCTTAAATGCAATTTACCTTTTCATTTGTTAAGGTTTTAGTCTGTTCTTCCTTTGAAACACTGAAATAGTGTTTTTCAGGTAAGTCCCTGGAAAGCTCCTCTGTCCTAGACAGGAACTCTTCCCAGAAATCAGCTGAGGAAATTCCTATGCATTCTTTGAGCTGGACTTGCAAAGAGGAAGATGTGCTGCAGGGATACCTGATTTAACTTCTCTGACAAACCCTGTGCTATCAGTGCCAGGTAATCTCAAAGTGGCTCAATTGTAAAACTGTCTGAAGAAAAGAAGAAAAGCATTGTTTCCTTGATGGTGTTATGGCACTGTGGTCTATCATATCTGAAGAGATTTCAGAATGTTATTTCTCACAATAGTCAGGCGTGAGTCTGTGTGTGTGGATTTTCCTCTGGAATCCAATTCCAGTTACCCTGGGTTCATCTCCCAAATGCAACCATCTTTCTAGGGCAAGGTTTACTGGTTCCTTCTGTAGACATTGAAAACACAGATTTTCCCACTGACTGACTGATGGACCCAGTGCTGCAGCTCTTTATTCATATTTTGGAAATTTAGATGGCAGGAAAGACTTAATCAGATATCTTGGATGTGAATAAATTCACTCATTACCCCAGGAACTCTGATCTTCATGTTCTATACACATGAAATTCTAAACTTGCTGCTTCATCTGATTAATTTATTCTTCTGAATTTCTTCACAGGTAATTCCCAATAAATATCATACTGTATACAGCTTATGATTTAAACACATCCTGGAAAGTCCACTTTTTTTCCTGTGGAAACAGAAGTCTGTGACCAAAGGAAAGAAACACTTGAGATTAAAAATAAAGATTCCAGTTTCACAAAACAATTTGACTGCAGAACATCCACATTTCTGTCAAGTCTGCAGTGCTACTTGTGCTTCTTCTTCCTCTTTACTTTTTAAATCAAGCTTGTTGAAGGGAGCAAAGGAAGGATATAGTATCTCAAAAATCCTATTTTCTTGAAACAGTTCAAAGTAATTGTGCATTGATTCCTTGGAGAAAAAAGAAATGCTATTTATCAATTGATTTTAAAAGCTAGAAAGCAGTGGTTTGAGATTACTTGCTGGCTAAAGAATATGAGGATTTAAAATACCAGAATAATAAACAGCCATGGGTTGATCACACAGATGTGAGGTAGACAGTCAATGCCCCGCAGCAGTGCAGATTATCTGCTGATGCAGCTCTAACTGAGAATAAAACTGCCTCAGCCATTAAACCAGGGCTGTGCCTTTGGAAGGGTGCTACAAACCCTCTAACAGAGGTTAGGACAGAAAAACAAGACATTTCAGGGCATTTTCAAAGAGCAGCTTAAAATTCACATGGCTTTTCATGTTTCTTATGCCCCAGACTTTATCTGGGAAACTTCTTGGATGCTCACAGCCAGCTGCAATAATGCACACAAGCTCACTGGGATCATGCCTGCTAAATTAACCCTACCATGGAACTTGGGGAAAACACCAAGCAGAGCTAAAATAAATCTGAAAAAGCATTTTTTTTAGATTAATTTAGTCCATGTGTTGTGCCTGCTAAATTAACTATACCATGGAACTTGGGGAAAACACCAAGGAGAAAACTCACCTCAAGCTAAAATAAATCTGAAAAAGCATTTTTTTTTTTAGATTAATTTAGTCCATGTGTCATGGTCCATCGTGCTTTTCATCAGTAGACCCCATGGAGAACCTGTGGGATGTTACCTCATCTGCATGATCCCAACATTTATTTCCACTACAGGAAAGCCTTCTGACCACCCTGCTGGTCCTGGATGGTGAAAGGAAACTCCAGAATGCAAAGGCTGCCTCTTTTTCTCTTTGCCCTGGATTGTGACCCCTGGTCATGGTGGAGGAGCATATCCTGGGAATGTGCACATCCCAGGGATCAGCACCTTCTCCAGACAGGGTGAAGAGCTTCTCCTGGAATATTTAGCCAAGGCCCTATGTGATCTATTTTTTTCCTTTGCTTCAGCTGGTTAACTTGAGTATGAGCAGAGGTATGCTCTGATCCCAAAACCAGTTCCCAAGCACCTGGGAAGAGCTCATCTGGCACAGTGAGTTACACAGAGCTCACCAGCCCCACCAAGCTGGGCACATTGGTGTTTCTGTAGTGGGTAATTTGTGCACCCAGTGCTGCAATCAAGAAGATGACAGCTTGTTCACCCTCACCTTTTTCCCCTCAGAGCAATATTGGTGCTGCTCTTCTTGCTCTGGGCAAACATTTATGAAAACCTTGTTTTGTGACTGATTTGTGAGAGTAGCTCAGTGTACATTGATGCTCCTGTTTCATCTCCCTACATTAGTAAATCCTCTCTAAGGTGGTCACAGACAGGTCTGTCAAATGCTTAGCATCACATAAAGATTGTTAAGCAGCACCATTTTCAGTGTCTTCGTGAGATTTTCATATGAAAAGGAAAATAACTCCCTTGTGGCTACAATATTTTGTTACAAGTTCTTGGGGGATTGGATGAAAGAGCTATAAAGTTGATAGGAAATAACATCCAAGAGACCTGTGAAGCTGCACAGTAATAATAATCAGACAACACTGTTTTCCCCATTCAAATTGTCTAGTCTTGCTTTGGTAGGATTATTTTATGTGTGCCTTTTCTCTTGCTTCAGTTTAGAAGTGACTGAAAGAAGCAGCACTGTTCATGAGGTTAATATTTTGTACTCAGAGTGACAGTTTATAATTCAAAATAGATAATTTCTACTTACCAAATAATTGCTGGGTACTAAACATTTTATCATGTCAAATTTCTAACACCAATGTGGCAGTCATATTTTCTGGAAAAAATTCCTTTGCCCAGGATTTCTCTCCTGGGAAGCTGAGAAGCCTCAGAGAAAAAGGAAAATAGTATTATCTCATTTGCTTCCCCTGTGTTTTGCTGCTTTGAAATGTGGTTGGTGATTGTTTTTCCAGTTGTTTCACTGGTTTCATGTGAATTGTTTTGACTTATTGACCAACTGGGACCAAGCTGCGTCAGACTCTGGAGAGAGTCACGAGATTCATTATTGTTTTAGCCTTTTGTGTGTATCCTTTCTGTATACTTTAGTATAGTTTAATATAATATAGATCATAAAATAATAGATTAGCCTTCTAAGAACATGGAGTCAAATTCATAATTTCTTCCTTCATCTGGGAACCCTGCAAATACAATACACCATCTCATGTAAAAACTCAGAATACATTTTCTCCGTATCTATGATGAATTTCAATAAACTATTCTGACTATCATCTTTTAAATATTACACAGAATTGCTCAGTTCATTAGGTGGAAATGTCTCTGCTTGGAACAGCACACACAACAATTACTTTAAATGTAATTTTATTAAACATTATTGCAACTCTGAAAAACACACACAGTCTTGTGGAATATCTCAAATTTTGGTCACTGCTATGTAAGGAAGATATTGAACAATTAGAGAGCATCCAAAGGAAGACAACAAAGATGGTGCAGAGTCTGGAGGGGAAGCTGTGTGAGGAGCAGCTGAGGTCCCTTGGTCTGTTCAGCCTGGAGGAGACTGAGGGGAGACCTCACTGCAGTTACAGCTTCCTCGTGAGGGGAACAGGAGGGGCAGGCACTGATCTCTGCTCTGTGGGGACAGTGACAGGACTTGGGGAAATGGCCTGAAGTTGTGTCACGGGAGCTTTAGGTTGGATATTAGGAAAAGGTTCTTCCCTCAGAGGGTGTCTGGGCACTGGAACAGGCTCCCCAGGGCAGTTGTCACAGCACCAGCCTGGCAGAGCTCAAGAAACGTTTGGTGAATATTCTTGGGCACAGGGTGGGATTTTTGGGCTTGGTGCTTTGCAGGGCCAGAAGTTGGACTCAATGATTTTTGTGGGTCCTTCCAACTCAGAATGTTTGGTGATCCTGTGATTCTATGAGCTTCTCATAAAAAAAAATCTGAAAAAAGTAAATGTTGCTGATACATGCAAATTTGCGGTTGTCTCTAAGAACTGTTGAGTTTACAATTAAAGTTGTACATTTCAAGTAAAGAAAAAAAAAAGATTGAAAAACGCAATTACCCACTGCATCCACAGTCAGGAGGTGACTTCCCAACAACTTCAACATCTCTGGTGCAGAGTATCTGAAAAAATCCAGACACTTGGCATGGAATGTATCAGGTGCTTTCCTTTCCTTAAAAGCTGCTGCCACTGCAAGTCCTGTCCTCAGCTGGAAACCATTCTTGGCAGAAAAGTCTTCCTTTCAGCTGTGTCTTAATAAATTTAACTAAAACTGACCTTCAACATATTTTTGGCAGAACAGCCAAAAGCTCAGTGTTAGCCTTGAACTGCTTGTTACTGCCTTGATGAAGGACGAGGGCAGAGGATTGCACACAATCCTCATTTTCTGCTTCCACGTAATCCTTGGATTCTAGAAAAAAATCACACATATAACATTATACATAGACCCTGCAACAGAGCAGTGGCCTTGGATTTATCCTTGTGGGTAGATTCCTCACAGGTGTGTGTGTCTGTAAGCTGAACACTGATCCCACACTTTCCCTACTGTATCAGCTGGGTGGCTGAGAGAAGCACAGATGTGAAATGGGAGCAGGGAAAATCAATAGTGTGATTTGGGCAGGAGAAATCAATGCAACAATGCAGCAAAAAGAACTGAATATAGTAGTGTGGACGGAGGTAATCAATAAAAATACATGTACTTTTGTGATGCATGGTGAGCCAACAGGCCCAAATAGGACATAACACCAACCTGAACTTTTATTTGAATCCAATACAAACTGGTTATTTGGGAAGGTCCAACTGAGCTGGTTTTATATACACTGGCACAATTTTTCCACCTTCTTTTTCTGCTTTACCCTCATGACTCTGATCCCAGGTCCCACCTGGCTCTGTATGCACTAATGACAAAGTGTTCAACAGTTGGAAAGAAAAAAATAGATTTCTACCACAGCCTGATAGATTCAGCTGATCTGGATAGATTGAATGTTTTTTATTCTGATGGATGCTGCTATTTGCTGCCTGTGAAACTTCAGATGTGTTTTATTTCTGTTCTCATAATGAAGCAAAAGTCTTCCCCAGTCCACTTTTCTGACCAGAACTGGATTTCCATCTCTGGGGATATTTTTTTGTTTGTTTTGTTTTGTTTTTTGTTTGTTTTGTTTTTGGAGTTTTTTGTGGGTTTTTTTGTTGTTGTTGTTTTGTTTTTTGTTTTTTGGTGGTTTTTTGGTTTTGTTTTGTTTTGTAGAGGCTTTTTTTTAGTTATTGTTTGTTTGTTTGTTTATTTTGCTTTATTTTGTTTTGGTTACAAGTTCACCTACAACTTGGTAAAAAGGCAGCCCCTGTGTTACCTGTGAAGGAGAACTGTGCCTTAACCAGGCCATGAGTCAAATCCTATTTGCCTGCCTGCTTTTGATGTTCTATATTTATTTTCTGGGAACATTCTTCCCAGCCTCACCTTCTGGTTTGGGCTCTCTATAATGCCACAGTTTCTTTGTTTATTTTTCCCTTGGGCACTGCTAAAGCAGGTATAACCTCAAAATTGATTTCTCCATGAAGGAACACTCTCTACTCTTTTATTTTTTTGGCCATATTACAACATAATTTTTACCCCTTGCACAAAACTCCTAACTTTTTTCCCACTTCAGTGGAAAATATTTTTTTTTCTCTTTTGGTAGTGGATGCAGGATATTTATATTTCACCCTGGTGTTTTGGGTTTCTGAAATTGTAAGATACCATCCCAATGAGCTACATATCTGATCCCAGTTCTGCTGTATCCTTAAGTATATTTAGCCCATTGCTGCTACACGGACTGCTGCAGTTTCCATTGCTGTACACTTTGTAGTGCCCAAGCAGTGCTTTACCCAACTATTACAATGCTAACACTCAACAGTACAGGATCTGAACTTCCTGTTTTGAAAAGCCGCTGGTACCATCCACCAGCAGGCAGATCTCCTCCCAAAGTGGTCCTTACAAAAACAATCAGCATCTTCTGGAGCTGCTGGGGAGCTCTCACAGTGCCTGATGGCACTGACACTCACTGCTGGGCTTTTCTTTTGTTTTCCTGGTTTGTTGGAATCCAGGACATCCCTCTGGGTGCCCTGAATGGCCCGAGACCCAGGCAGGGGGCTGGGGAGTCCTGGCAGGAAGCCAAAGACACTTGGAATTTAAACCCTAACCCAGGGAGTAAATTCCCAACCTTGTATGAAGAATCACAAGTCACAAAAGTTTAAGTAGAGAGATAATGAATTAATCACCAGGTGAAAAGTGGAATTTTGGGGATTTTACTATAGGGGTCTAGGAGGCAAGATGGAGGGACTTGGGCATCATCCTTCCTTTTTCCTTCTTCTTCCTAGCCTCCATCTCCTTGGTGATGTTGGTACATTTGGATCGGTTTAGGATAGAAGTAGACAATCTAACATAGGTGATAGGTATTGGAAAATAATGAAAAATAAAGTACACGTAGTTCATAATATAAAATGTAGACACCAGCCTAGGGGCAGACAGTGTGCCCTTGACAGACCTGCTAGACAGAGCTCTGCCGGTCAGGAAAAGCATATTTTAAATAAGAGACAATAAACAACCTTGTGAACCAGAGCCGAAGAATCCCGACTTTTTCTTCGACCATCAGGCTGGGAAGAAAGGACTCTCAGGGTCATCCTGACCTCAGGGAACCCCAGACTGGTTGAGTTTTCCAGCCCTCATCATCCTCAGGGTCTTCTCCAGGAGCCTAGAAGAGATTGCAGAATTGTCTGCTCCACACCAGACCATGAGAGCTGAGGTTCCCAGAGATGTCAGTAGCTCACAGGAGTCCTCTCAACAGGAGAAAGCTGAGAGCCAGGGTGTGTCAGTCAGGGTGCCTACAGGGGGTGTTACACTCCTGCCACAGAGAGTTACTAAAATTTGACAGATCTGATGTCCAAGGGCATTTTTCCCTCTGTGGCAGGGTACAAGTGCCAGAAGGGTTTAAATGTTTATTTGGAGAGAAAAACAGGAATGTAGTGTTTCTTCTGCTGTAGCTGGCACTAATAATCACCTCTGGACAGGCTGGTTCAGCAGACCCTGCAGAAACTGGGACAGGACTTGTGCCTGTACTCAGGGACAATCCCAGGACAGAAGGCTTCATAAGAGTTGTTTTTTGGGGTTTTTTTTGCAATGCTGCATATTCTCCCAATCCTCAAATTTATTTTCAAAGCCCTTAAAAATATTAATAGCTTGTCTGATTCAGAAAGTGCTTTGCTGTGCTGATATTTGCATCCCCAGGAAAAGAGTTGCACTCTGCTGCCACTTCCTAATTTAAACATGTGTTTTCTGCACTTTAGTGCATTTTCTGACCATGTTCATATATCCCTGAACCACATCTGATGACTTAGCAGGGGCTGGTGCAGGGTGAGGGGTAAGGAAGGGCAAAGGGGACAAGAAGAGAGAGCCATGTATAGAACATGGCAGTAGCAGACAGACCTGCCAAGGGAAATCTCGGACCAGTTTCAGGAGTCTGAATTTAGGTTTGAACCTATATTTTCTTTCTAGGGAAAAGTGGGGGTGAGAGAGCAAGGTACAACATTTCAGCATGCCTTGCCATGGGGCTGCAACACTTCCCAGCTTGCAGGTTTGGGGGATTGGGAGTGGAGCTGCATCCCTGGCATGCAGGTGCCCACCCAAAGCAGAGCTGCCATAAAGCCCAGCCCCACGGGCTGCAGTACAGCAGAGGAGAAGGACCTTCTTCCTTCCCTCTTAGAGACCCTCAGAAGGACTGGGAAAATCAAATTGCCTGGCTTTAAGCTTTGCAGTCTAACAGATGCTTTTTGAAGCTCCCCAAAGGCCTGTTCACAGCTTCCTCCACCGAGCTCCCATTGTGGCAGCATTATAAGTGGCACCACTTTTCTAGCAAGATAAATGCCTTCACTGGGACAACCAGGGGAAAAAAAATGTCAATTATAATTAAAAATAACCTCTTCATTTTCAAATGCATGTCACAGGTTAGGGAGGAAAACTCAGCAGTGTTTCTTGCTGATTTGCATTTCTAGATTTCCACACAGAGTCAAAAGCATTTGTGGGTGTTCACAGATTTTTGCTCCTCTGTGAAGATGTGTATAATAGGGGCATAACTGTAAGTGTGAAAATGCAAAGTTGGGATCCAAGGAATAATGCTTTAAAGGAGTGTGGGATAAGGTCCAGCTCTCATCTTGTCCACTGCCAGTCCAGCAATTCCCTCCCAAAGTCACTCTGATGACTTCCTTGAAATTAAAGATTTGCATTGCTGTAACTGAGGAGAGAATCATGCCACAACATTAAATCACAGCTTTGGCATTAGTGCTGGAGGTCCAATTCCAGGGCTGTCAGAAGAGGATTTTAAGGCTCTATTTATTGACTAGGAAAGAAGGTTGCCCTTTCAGAGAACATCAGCCTGACTTTCAATTTTTTCATCTTCCTGGGATGAAGTAAAGGCAACCTAGAAACAGGGAGTCTTTAACTTATGGGGAGCTGCTCCAAAGTAATGATAAACTGCAGCTAGTGGAAATGAGAGTCAATGGGGAATGGAATGAAGGTTTCTGATTTTTTTTCATAAATTAGAGGATTCACTATTAAAAATTTTACTTCTTCTTTCACATGTTCTGTGTCAAGGACCAGTGTTGAGCAAATAATTGAAGCTAATTCAAGAAAGTTCCCAAAGTCCCTCAAATATGCACTTCCTACTGTGTATATTTTGTGAGTCACATTCAAGTAGAGTAAATGGAGCTGAGTAATATTGACTTTGACCCCACATATGAATGTACATTGTCGTGGTTTAATCTTCCCACTGGGTGTTTGTGAAAGTTGCCTGGGGGTTGCTTTATTTTAGCTGGGGTGCTGACAAGGAAGGGAAGTGTAATGAAAGCAAAGCAGCCAACGTTCACAAATGTGATATATGTGCTGAAGTCAGGAGATCTTTTCTCACTCTGGGTTTTAAAGCGCTGTATGTAACGTACATGCCACTCAGCCTAGATGAAATACTTATCTCAAGGGGTCATGATTTTAAACTAATTTTAAATGGTTTTAAATTTGGACTGTCTGAGGGGCTTTCCTGCTGTTTTTCCTTTTACTAAATGATATTTGCATGGAAGTCTTTCTATTAAGCTTTGCTCAAACGAAAAAAAAAAGATCAGACTGTTCAGAGGATATTTATGTTGAAGTAAATGGCGACCTTGATCAGGTTTTATTGCAGTTTTTGACCTTTGGCTGGTTTTGAAATATTTATTGTTTAGAACACTGCTCTGAATTAATGAATGTTTTCTGGACATTCTCCTTTTCCTTCTCTCCTCTCAGGTAAATTTTGACCTCAAGGCCTTTCTGGGAAGATTTGTATCAAGAAAGAACTGTTCTGTGTAACAGGGATGAATTCTGCAGCATTTAACTTGTTACTGCGGGCAACGGGATGTCACTGGTTTTGCATTTTAATCACATTTCTGTTAAAGATGCATAGATGTGCCAGGGGACTCATGGAAAAGGCTGAGATCGTGTGTTAGAATTCAGTGCCATGAAACACTCCTTAGTCAATATTATTTAGGAAATCACAACAGAAATCACAGAGCAAACTCTTCCTCCCTCTTTTAACTTCTCTGCCCCACATTCCACCACTCTGATTTCTGGGCTTGCTCAGTTACTTCTGAGAGGAGGTGTGGAAAATACACAGCCTGGGTTCAGGGGAATTGTCACATCCCCGTGTCCTTGTGGTGTGCACAGCCAGGACTGACCACAGGCACACAGCTCTGCCACCCAGGAGAAAGACAGGAGGAGGATGAAGGAGTTCAGGAGTTCATGCACGTGGCTCTCACTTCTGGAGGCCAGGCTTGCTTCAAGCTTGAAGTACACTTTGCAAGTGAAACAAGTCTGAGTCACATCACACAAGCTTCAGATGACACATCTCCATCAAAAGATGACACATAATTTATTCCCCCTGTCTATGGAAAACTGTCAGTGATGGGCGAAAAAAAAAAAAAAGAAGAGAAGATAAAAAAGTAGAAAGCTTTTGATACACAGGTCAAAGGGAATTAAGGTAGAGGCTGTCTCTATCCATATGGATGACTAGAAGGTGATCAGGAGAGGTCAGCATGGATTGAGAAGAGACCTCATCCTGTCTGTCAGTGCCTGCAGGGAGGGATCAGGGGATGGACCAGGCTCTGCTCTGTGGTGCCCAGCAATGGGATGAGAGGCAATGGGATGAGTGGCCCTTGAAGGCTGTACACCCTGAGATGTTGCACCAAACCACAATAAACCAACAGATGACAACCAAAAGGAGTCCCTCTCTGGTATCTGACTGTATCATTTCCTGGAAGTCCCCTGCAACACAGATGGGCTGGAGGGTGGGCTGGCAGTCTCCAGGCTCCTGGGGTGCCCAGCAGTGCTGCTCAACCACCTCTGTGGGCAATATGACCTGCCAGCAGCACCCACTGTCCCTGGGGCCACCAGAGCTTTGCTGGCTATATGTGGGGCACGATGCAGGTGTGGGTTGACAGCCCTGAGCAGCAGGTGATGTAGTGCTGCCACCAGGGAGAAGAGACTCCGGGTCTTTGAGAAATCTTCATGGTCAGCTGATTTCTGAGGAGAAGAGTGGAAAAAGTACCTGGGAAAAGTATCTCTCATGTTTGAACCATCTCTGGGGACTGCAGGGGTCTGCTGAAGGGGCGCTCTGTGTTCTGCTTCACCCATGGAGCACCACCTCGATCCACGTCTGAGTACATGAGAAAATGAGGTTTAACTAATCTACCACTTAGAGACATAACTGCTGAAATAATAGCATTTGGATGGAGCAAAGGTTATCTGTTCTGGAATGGCAGATATCCCTAGTGACTCTGCTGATGAAAGGCACAGCCAGCCAGAGCTTTGAGAGGCTCAGGAGTGCTCACTCGCTCCCTCTCTCAAGCTGTCTGTCGGCTATTTACAGCATTTCCCTTATCTCCCAGCAAAATTAATTCTACCACGTACATTACATAACATGCCTCAGACCAGTGAGCTTCCCATCCTCCCCAAAGAACACCTGGTATTTGAGGTGCTTGTCTGAACTGGAAGAAAATACTGTGGAGGTTCTCTGCAGAGAAACACTGGGGAGGATATCAGTGTGTGGCCCCATCACAGCTCTCTGAGATTTGCATGACTTATTTGTGCTGATTATAAATGAGGAGAGAATATTTTTGTCAACCCTATAATTGTGGCCACAGCTCTCTTCACAGAGAGCAGCAGGCACATGTAAACTCAGACTTTGATCTTAAACTCAAGTGACGTTCTTTTGCTTCCTACACCACCAAAGGTGCTTTAGAATCTCCTGCCAGAACTGTGCTGACAATTTAGCTATAGACCATGGGAACCTCAGCCCTATTCATACTTTATAAAATGAAAAGCAGGTGATAGCAATATATATATATATATATATATATATATATGTGCTGGATTTTTTTTTCTTTTTCCTGTAATATAGACAAAGGTTTCTTAAGGATGTTTGGAAAGATGCAGAAATAAACCTTCATTCTTTGCGGTGCATCTCCTTTGTGCTGATGAATCAAAGTACAGCTGCTGCAAAACCAGACTCCCAGATGATCCAGAGGTTCCCTTGTATAGGAAGAAGCTGTCTGTACATGGGCAATGAGGATTTCTCAGTGCCCCTTATTCCCTACTCAGTGCATCAGGAGTATGATGGAACCAAACTGTTTGGCAGAGGATTTTGACTATCAAGAGGGCAGGAGGAGAGCAGGAAACTAATTAGATTGGCATAACTTTATGTAGTTATGAGGTTCAATTAGATATCAGCCTCTAGAACAGAGGCTGGACAGAGTTAAAGAATAAAGCAGGGATTTATTAAAAGGCCTCAGTGGATCCACCTTGGGCAGCACAAGAGCCCAGACAGGGCTACACCCAAGATTAATCCAAAACGGTCACAAAATGCACAACCAGTCACAGGGTCTCACCCTTTTGTAAATTCTGGTCTGTTTGCATATTGGAGTTAATTGTCCTATTATAGCTTTAGGTTATGAAGTCCCATCCTTCTTGTTTTTCTCTCTTTAGTCCACCATTGTTTATGCTCTTGGGCCTGAAATTTGGATAATTTGTCCTTGGTCCCCAGCTGGAGAAGGAATTTTCTTGTCTACCTACTCTGTGAAGAGAGCTCACTATCCCCAGTATGAAGCTCAGAACTACACATTAAAGTAGTACAGAATCTGAAAAATATAAAAGCTAAACCTGAGGCATGACCTCCACACACAGCACCAACACAGTGAGACTTAACCAGAATAAAGACACACCACAGTGAGTTAGGAGAGCTGCTGATGTTGCACTTTGTGTGTGTTAAAATTCTACTCATGGCAGCATTTAAATTAATTTCAGACTGTGATATCTTTAATTTTTTCACTGATCCATGATTTACCTGATAGAAGAGGATACCAGTGCTGTTAAATGCTACCATGTCATGGAAAGGTTTCCTCAAAGAAAACCTGTGCAGCACTTCTAGAACCATCCTGTCTCCCAAGGAAGCTTGTTCTAAGAATGGTTCCCAGGGTTGTGTCCTACATTATTCCAGAGGAAAGAAAATGCCTGTTTCAGTCAAGAGCCAGTAATGACTTACCTGTTTTGGCCACACTTCGCATGTTTGTTAATGTCCAGATGAACAGAAATGTAAATTAGGTGGGCAGATGTGGCTCATGTTGAAAGGTGCACATTGAGTCATCAAAGGCTCTGAAAGTGTGAATTTTACAAGGAATTGTTAAACTGCCACATGAGTCCTCTTATTGCAAGGTGGCATGTGTGACTTCAAAACAAACGAGCTGGTTTTTAGTTCAGTCACAGGAGTGCCAGAACTACCCCCTGCTTGAGTCAGAGGTAAATACATTTCAGGGGGAAGGCATACATTTGGAGAGGGCACAGCAGGTTAACTCAGTCCAGGGGAACCTTCAATGTTGTCCAGACCTCTGGAGACATTTCTTGTTTCTCTCTGCAGCAGCCAAAAGCTTTTCAAGCCATCAGAAATAACCAAAATTTTGCTTTTGAAGTATTTCCTCCAGAAAATATCCTTTTCACAAAATCCAGAATTTACACATAAAATTACAAATGTCACACCAAAATTCAGATCCTTCACCAAGAATATCAGAAATACCTACCATTCTCAGGGACTCCTTATTTCACTACTTTGTTGGAAAAGAAAAAGGAATATTAATGAGGATACTCTAGACATATAATGGAGATCTTGGAAATAAAATTAGCAATAACAAAAGTTGTGTTGTATCTCTCAGACTGGAATCTTCCTGGAGTCTCTTCTTATGAAATACTTTTTGGTTATTACTTTATGTCCAAAAACATATCCAAAGCATATATATTCATTGTAAGCAAATGTTTGGTTTGTTTTTGCAAGACTGGATTTGTTTTTTTCCAAACCTTTCCACTGGCTGCTGCCTTCATCCACTTCTCTGGCTATTGCTAATGGCTTTTTCTTTTTGTCCTCAGTGCCTAATGCCTGGACCTGCTTTCGTAATTCTGTCATTAGTCCTCTGCTCATTCTCTCTTGAAAAACCCTTTGCAAAAAGCTAATCTTCCCTCACAAAGGACTGAACCCAAAATAGGAAGACCAGTGCTGCTTGCTGTGATAATACACTGAGTGTGACTTTCTGACTGTATTACTGCAATCACTATCTTTTATTCTCATTAACCCTGCAACATGTGACCTCTTGTCTTATTTGTCTAGTCTTAGTCCAGCTCGAGTCTACAAATCTCCACTCAACTTTGTAGCTCTGATGCAAGTAATGCACTGAAGCCAAACAGCACTAATTAAAAATCTATGTTTTATACCACCAGACTGTTGTCTCCCTGGAGAGAGCATCAGGACTGTTCTCCAGGAAAGCTCTCCACTGATGGCACTGTATAAATACTGATTTGGAGAACTGATTTGAAGGTAACTATCACTTTATTTACTCTTACACAGAAGAAGTAGTACCTTTAACTATGTTGGCTGCCTCTAGACAAAAAGAGGTCTGAGCAACCAAGCTTGTTGTGCATGCTCAGGATCCAGAGCTGCATTTTACAGATGGCACCTACATTAGCAAGAAGCAAACTTCAAACCCTCAGTAGTCACATCCTTGATGCTCAGGGTTTCTCAATCCAAGGCATCCAAATATTTCTCTTCCAGCTAACAGCCATTTGTTGGCATTGCTGCCTGGACAGCCACTCTGCTGTCCCTCTATCTTAGAGACCAGCAAGCAAATAAATCCTCTGTACAGTTATATTTCTGAAAAAAATAGATTAAGATTGCTGCTGTGTTAATCTTAAGCACTCCTGTCCCCCAGGGAGGTGGCAGCATGGGGACAGGCACAGAAAGCTCTGCTGCAGCACTGCCAGATGGGACAGCTGTGGCTCTGTTCTTGCTCACCCTGTCCCACAGATGTCCCTGAGCCACAAGATCACACACAACAAGTGCTAGGGGTGACTTCCTTATCAAGAACAGCCTCTCAGAGGGCTTGGGCACCACGAAGTACAACCAGGCATAAAGGAGGAAGGTAGGTAGAACACACAGCAGCCCAGGAAGAGCCAAGGAGGGACACAAGCACAGTGTCAAAACAAAGCCAAACCCTCCAGCCAAACCCAGCTCTGCACCCAGGCTTCCCCAGCAGTGTGTGAAGTCAAAAGCTTCCTGGGAGAGGGAGAAGATCAGACAAGGGAAGGTGGTGGGGCATGGAATGGAGTGGGACCAGAGTGACAGAACCAAGCTCCAGCTTCCAGTGATGGCTTGAATCAGTCCAGGGAAAATTTCTGGACATGACCATGCTCACAACCCTCTGGAGGAAGGGAAGAAAATGCTGGAGTCTGCCTGAGGAGCAAAGAAGCACAGCAGCTGCTCTCCTGGCACAGACAGATGAGAATAAAGCTGGGCTGTCAGGGCAGTCACACGAGGATAGAGACAGCACAAGAAGGGGCAGCAGCCAGCTCCAGGACCTGAATTTACTTCGTGCTCTGGCTGAGCAGCCCCAGTGATGCAAATTGCTCTAGCTCTGATTAATTAGGCTGCTAAGCCAGATTTATTGATACCATATATTGCTATAGGAGCACAAAGCAGCCAGAGACTTTCGACAACATTTCATCCTTATGGCCTGATGCACAGACAGTGTTTGCTTGGTGTAACTATGCCAGGTAGGAAATGTTTCCTACCAACAGGCTCACACAAATAAATCCTGATTGTGGTGTGGGATGGCCATCTCAGCATAAGAGTTTGTCACAGCTATCTCCCTTATTCATTTCCCAGACTAGTATAAAGCATTTACTGATGCAGCTGCATTGAAATGAAAAAGGTCAAAGCATTTGAACTGCACTGATGTAATACAGCATTTGTATACAATCATTATGTTAAACCAATATAACATCTCATTCTTAGAAAAAAGTTTGAGCCATGGCAAGGCACCATAGTTTTGTGCAATTTAGCAAGACAAATAAAAAATAAGGAGTAAGAAGAAAAGGCAGAAAGAGGAAAAAATTAACTCTGCATGAATCCATTTTCACTAGGTTAGAAAAATCTGTATTTTCCATTTGTGTGATTACTGACTTTCTCTTTGGCTGCAGTTTTGAAAACACTTTTACCATCTTTATTCCCTACAAAAAACCATTGTCTTCAAACAAATATCTCAGAGGGTTTATAGAATTGATTACAGTCTGATTCTGTAAGGAAAGAAAGATAATTGTGCGTGAGCTGATAAATGTTGCAGGGACAACTCTAAACAATCGTGCATGAATTATATCTCCAACAAATGTAATTACTAAACAATTCAGAAAATGTGAAAAAGCTGCTATATTTTTGTAGTTATATCCTTTCCTGGCCTGTGTTTTGGACAGCTTTCAAGCCTCCCTGATTAAATCTGGCCGGAAATCTTCTGGTGGAGCCAAGCCCCAGTGAGAAACGCCGATTCATCAGAATGAAACACTGCAGAGTGTGGGAACCTGCCCTGTTTGGTTCAGCACACAGAGGCTTCAAACCTGTGCAGGTTGCTGGAGAAAACTGCCAGATTTCCTCCTGTCCCACCTGCACCTCCCTGGTACCACCCTGGGCAGACTGCTCAGAGGGGACCACAGACTTCAGGCAGGGCTCTCTGCAGGCCCTCCAAGCATAAAAACAATCAGGAGGTAAGAGTTAAGAGGCAAAAATCTTTATTCCTCAGGTAGTTGGAAGCAAAGTGGTCAGCTGACTCCAGTTTCCCAATATAGGCCATGCACTCTTAAAGCAGAATGCAAAATCAGCATGGTATATCTCTGAAAGTGTTTGCAAGTGACCCCAGGAAAGATTAACCTTTGCTTACATCAATATGTCAGGAAATGTGTTATAAGCTCTTTAGTGCAGGACATTTGATGTGTTTTGGCCTATATTTCTGTTTGAGCATCCTGCCCGAATGCTGTGTTAATCACCAGGCTGTACTGCCACTCCTCCACTCTGAAATGGAGGGACAGCAGAGCACTGTGTGCAGCCACAGCCATTCTCTGACACTTTTTCCATGTGCACAGTGGCTGTCCTGGAGTGCTGCACATCCCAGACCTGCCTGGGACTCACCAAGAGCAATGTTCTGCCAACCTGCTGGACCTTGGCCCTGGGCTGTGCCTGTCCCATGCCATGCTGCCCCCAGCAGACACTCCCCGTGTCAGAACCCAGGACATCCCTCTGGGTGCCCTGGATGCCTTGTGCCCCTGGCAGGGGCTCGGAGATCCTGGCAGGAAGCCAAAGACACTTGGGATTTCAATCTTAACCCATGGAGCAAATTACCAACCTTGTATGAAGAATTACAAGTCACAAAAGTTTAAGTAGCATAAGTTTTCATAGGGTGAAAAGTGTTGGGATTTTTAGAACAGGGGTTCGGAGTCCCAAGATGGAGGAATTTGGGCATTCCCTGTCCTTCTTCTTTCTCCTTCCTAACCTCCATGTTTTAGGTGATGGTGGCACATTTAGATTGGTTTAGAGTAGAAGTAGACAGTCTAACATAGATATAAGTATTAGAAAATAATTGAAAATAAAGTACACATAATTCTTAGTATAAAGAGATAGCACCGCCTCAAGGAAGTGCAGTGTGCCCTTGAAAGACCTGCAGATCAGACCTCTGTGGGTCTGGGAGAAAATATTTTAGATAAGAGACAATAAACAACCTTGTGAACATGAGCCAAAGAATTCCAACTGTTTCTTCAGCCATCAGGCTGGGAAAAAGGGACTCTTGTGGTCATCCCAGCAGCAGAAAACCTGAGATACCTGGAGCTCCCAGCTCACCTTCCCAGGGTCAGCTCAGGACACTGCAGCACCTGCCAGGGATGAGTGACAGAGAAGTGTCCCTTGGCACAGCACCTTGGATTCCTACAGAGGGAGACAGGCCTTAGGGTCCTGCCAACACAAGCAGCAGCCAGGATGAATTTCCTACCCACTGGCATGCAACAGGCACAGGATGGGAAGGGAAAATCAGGTGAAGGGTTCCACTTAGCACTTAGCAGAGCTGTTGGTACTGCCAGGAATGCTCCTTCCTGCAGCAAGACATTATTTCACTGCCTAAAGTGCCTTGTGTCCTGCTGAGAGCCTCCCATGTGCATCCCTGCAGGCTGCCCTTCCCTCACAGCTGCTGGGCAGCCTTGACCCCTTCCCATGCTGTTGTTCTTGTGTGGCTTTTCTCTTTTTAGGTGGCAGTGTACCTAAAAACTCCAACAGCAAGAGAACTGCCCCTTCCCTTTTCCTGCCTCACATTTTGTAGCCTTTGGCTTTTAAAAGAGAATAAAATGAATTTTAGCTGATTGCATGGAGCTGATAAGTATTACCCAGTAATGCTACCTGCACAAGGCTTGGCTGCCCATCAGCCCACAACACTTGTACCTGATTAAAGCACTCTGCAATCAACAGGGAGAACACCAAAAGGGGAGAAAACAATAGAAACTCTGAGCTCTGAAAAACACAAAGTATTACTACATTTTCTGGCTGACTAGGAGGAAGACACAGTGGGGACAAAATCATCCTCATTGTCATGTTAATTTGCTGTACTGGAGGGACCAATCTCAGGAAATGCTTGTCTGGACAGCCAGAAATAATTTCCTTTCCCATTTTATTCTTTTTCTTTCTATACCTTGTCTTTACCAAAAGAAAACTGAACTCATTTTATGCCACCATCTATGGAAACCATGGGTAGAGCTTTATGATCACAGCTCTGTCACAGATTGTCTATAGCAATGTTTGTAAGGACTCATCTGAGCTCATGTGAGTCCAGCAATGGCCATGCCAAATCTGTTGTCTGCTCTGAACTTTCAGCTATGTTGGGAAACACAATCTATTTAAATATTTTTTCAAGACAGTGTGCTGTTTTCTTGAGTCACAGGATGCATATCCAGGTGATCTATCTTTGAGATAAGCAGGTTTTGACAGAAGCATTTTCAGTTTGGTCTCAGCAAAGATGGGATCTACAGGATGAGCTCAGAAAGCTCCAAAGGAGCATTGTGCATCAAAACCCAACTTAGCTTTCTTCTTAACCATGTAGGCTTGTACTTGTCCCCAGTCTGGGTCTGCAGCTCACTGCTCTATCTTTGAAATCTGTAAACACTTCCACTTGTGGTCTTAAATCTCAGTATAGATTGTAGCTCATTTGGGTGCTGATCATGTACAGCTTCATCAAAAGGAGTTACTGGTTAATTTAATGGAAAGCAGGATGCATGACTTCTTTAGGATAGCAGAAACAGGGAAGGGATAATTTTTACTAATTTAGTTCATTTGTTAGGAAGCAGAAACACTGGAACTTGCAAGATACCATTAACCTCACAGTAACTAAAATATCTAACACTAGCTGGCAGTCAAAGTTTCTATGGCTTTAAGGAGATTCACTTTCTTCTGGGAGTTGGTTTCAGCTGCTGGTTTCAGATTCAGAGCCACTGCAGTTAAGTGAAATTTTACTTTATTAGATCTCCAGGCTGGTTTTGAATTTTGTTAGTTTCTGGACCGAAAAAACCTTCCATGTGATGATTCCTCCCATTAATGAAGACAGAAGCACCAGTTAGGAGGCTGATCATGTATTGTGCTCCTGCACAGACCATTTAGAATAGGGAAAACAGGGACTTGGGCTATGGATAGAAGACAAGTGAAACTAAGGATTCCCCAAAAGAAGAAGGGAGAGAAAAGTGGAACCTGGAATGAAAATGATCTTTGCTAAAAACCTTGGGAGCAGGAGGAGCTCTTGGAGACCAGAGCAGAGACAAGACAAAAGCATTGGGATACTCAGGGACCTTGTCTGGTCATTCACTGTGAGCAGCAGCATAGCATGAATGGACATGGATTTGGGAGAGCCCAGCTGGAGAGTAAATTGAGACATCATGAAGGTACAGCAGGGAGGAGAGTGACTGAGTGTGTTAAATAATAAGATAAGCTCTTATCTTTCTGATTCTTCAGCAAATCCCAGTATCCAAATCCACTACAAGTCGCTTTATGCTTTGTCTTGGCCTTGAACAAGTAGAAAAGGTAGGATTGACCCAATAAGATGCTCATTATAAATGATCCCTTAGGGCTGAAATTCACCCAGATTTGGAGTTTATTGAGGCTGAAATTCACCCAAATGTGGAGAGCAGTACAAACCCTGTATATTCCTTCAAAATTACTGAAGTCACAGAGCTGGGAACAGAACAAGCTCTGCTCCTATCTGGTAATGGCCTTATGTTGATCTGCTGCTTGTTTGTTTCATTTTGGTTTTTCTTTAGTTTGTTTTGAGTTTGGGTTTTTCTTTGTTTTTGTTTTGTTTAGTTTAGTTTTGGTTTGATTTTTTTGTTTTCCTCTAGTTATTTTGCTAAGAACCCTGAATTTCCAAGTAGAAATGCATTTGGGAGGCAGAAATGTTTTGGTTTTGTTTGTTTTCCTCTCACTTGCTCGTCACATGGTTCTCCATACCACCATACATCTGCTTGCTAAAGGAGCGAGCTGTGCTCAGATCTTAGAAGCAAAACAGCTTTAAACAGCTCTTTGACCCTGTTGCTGACAATGCTTTCCCAGTAATGCTCTGAGATAACAGCTGCAATTCCAAAGATGCTGCAGTACAACCCCAGTCACAGAAGCTGGGACTTTCTCTTAAGAAGATTGTTTTAAATTACTTGCAATACAATCAGCTCCTTTTCATAAAAAATGACATGCTGGGAAGTTGGACTCTGTTGTCTATTGCTTAAACTGTGGCTCTTCTATTTGCCAGAATTTTATGTGGTAATAAAGCCATCTCTGGACCCAGCAGGAATGGAATTTTAAAGTATAGTGATTTCAACTGTGAGTTATGGGCAGGGAAAATAAATTACTTACAAGTTTACCTACCGCAGTGTTTGGAGGAACATTTCTCTACCTGCTTTTGAGTCACTTCATCTCTTTCTGCAAGCATCATCTGGAGTGGTACCATGACATCTGATGGGAACTCAGGACAAAAAGAGTTAGTAATGCAATGTTTGCTCTAATCCTGAACATGCTTAAGCCAGTGTTTGTCACCAATTTGCTTTATTGAAGGTGATATTTCAACCTCCTGCTTGGCTGGGCAGGCTGCAGCTCTGGAGAGTTTGGTGTAAGACCCCGTGCCATAATTCTGGACCAGCCTGAGGTGGCCTGTGGAGCCACTTGTATTGTGGCTGTTGACACTGTGAGTGATGTTAGGTGTAATCCAATGTGAAAAAAAAGAAAGTTTCAGGTGTTTACAAAGCCAGAAAGTGGAATGTCAGTGCATGTGTTCCAAGCTAAGGCGCTAAAGGAAAGTCATCTTTAGATGATGCATCACTAGATTGTCCTGAGTAGAGAGAGGAATAACCTTTGCTTAACAAAATGTTAATAACTCATTGCAGACAGGCTAACAGCATCTGCTTTCAGCTGTTGTGCATTTCAGCTGGGATATTTACCCAATGGTCTCGGGAGCAACAGGGCTCACCCTGTGGGTATTTAAGAACAATTTGAAATACTGAGATATTCAAGATTGATTCAAGCTGAAGAACTATTCATAGACTTGAAGGAAAAGAGGACCCTTTACTTTAAATACCATTAAAAATCTCTTGCTTTAAAATAATTCTGGTTTTGTGAAAATGAAGCAAAATTCCATCAAGAATATGTAGACAGGATTTTTAAATTATTTTGGCTATTGAACCACTGCAGCTCAAGAATGTTTAGCCTGCAGGACTTTGTAAACCACAAATGGTATATAACATTACCCTGTTAACACTAATAAACTCCAAATTGCAGAACATAAACCACTTGACAGCAGTCTTGGAATTATTTTGGTCTCTGTGAAGCAAAGTAACTCTCATAGGTATGAAGAAATCCTGTGATGTAGAATTGATGTCCTATTTACTTCCAATGCTACTTATAAACAAAGAGATCTTTGAAAAAACAGATTGTAGGATTACAATGTAATTTTAAAAGGGTCTTATATTTTTCTTTATGCTAGTGAAGAAGGAAATAAGGAGGAGAGAATGATGTGGGACAGTCTACTACTTGGTGCTAAAGGAATCAGTTTATCCTGCATGCAGTAAAACCAGCAGATGAGACAGACATCCTTAATTCATTATTTCTTTGCCATTACACCCAGCCTTTTCAGGCTCTGGCACCAACAAAGACCCTGTGTCCCTTGGCCAAAAAAGAGCAGCCAAAAGGAGCAAATTCTCACTCCTGCCTAATAAAAGAAAAATAACAGCGGAGAGATTTGTAAATGTTTGCTGTAATTCTGCAACAGAATAAAATGTTAAATTCCACACGCTACTTGGGCACTCCCATCCTGATCATCATCAGTGAAAATATACCTTCAGTGCAGCAGCTGTAGCTGCTCTAATAAGATATCTACATAGAGAAAATAGGCAATCAAATTTCTGCAAAGTAGGAAATTTTCCATTAAATTGTCTCTTCCTTTTATATAACACAGCTGCAACAGTTCTCACTAGTTTTTCTATCTGTGCCTCAGCAAACATAACTCTCACTTGCAGGACATTTTCCAAATGAGTCATTTGAGATTCAGAAGATTTCCTCTAAAGGCGTCTAGACCATGACCCCCAAAATTTTATCTTGGAAAAAAAATTTATCTTATCTAAAAAATTCATCCATCCATCTATAGACTTAAGTTAGGAAATAGAGAGGATTGTAAATGAAGAACACATTCTGATAAATCTAATATTAAGGAGATGCAAAGAACATCTGTGTCATTTGTTTCTAAATGAATCTCTAGTAGTTTAGTCAATGTGTTCATCTTCAAAAGGCCTTTGATGTTGTGGTCTGTTTGGCTTTGTCTGCTGAACTTTATAGTTTTGCTTTAATAAGGCAGGGGTTCTGTGTTTTTAATTTGAGTAACAAGTAATTTCTGATAAACTGAATTGCTTGGAATCACTGTAAATTGCAGTGTTTGCTTGCTAATTGATGCAGTGTCTGAAGTCCTGGATGGAAGGTGTTATTCTTCCCCAGTGTTAATGATCTATTGAGTCGTGTCTTGTTGCTGGTAGGGATGATGCTGATGCAAACTATGCCTGTAAGGCCATTTTGGTTTTTATTCAGAATTAGTCTGGCGTTTTAAACAGCAAACTTACATGTCTTAGAGAGATACAGTTGTTGAAGTAATCAAAATGCCAACCCGTCCTTCCATGGGGCCAGTGACCATCATGGAAAATCCCTGTAGCTGCTGCGGGGTCTTTTTTTAAGCTTCTTTGCACTTGTCAGCCTGAGGAAGTAAATCTTGAGTTAGCTGGGGCACACTTAGTGCTATGGTTTAGTTGACAAGGTGTGGTTGATCAAAGGCTGGACTGGGTGATCTTGGAGGTCTTTTCCAACAGTAATGATTCTGTGATTCTGTGAAATCTGAGCAGATCACTAGATGTCTGTGAAGTAAAACACTCCTATTACCTTTGAGGTCTACCTAACTATGCCACAGTGATTTGAAGGATGCACTGGCTGAGTAGGGATCACTCAAAATTAATGCACATTCTTAAAGAGTTTTATTTCTTTGAAATTATATAATTTTTATGGGGTTTGGCTTTTTTTGTCCAACCTGAAATGTTTTGCTTTCTCTGGGAGTGGTGAAAACCCTTATGTAATTAGTTTAAGACAAGGAGGATGTATACTAAAAAGGAAAAAAAAGAGAAAATTGCATAAAAGGATACAAATCTCTTCTGCCAAACCTTGTCTGCCAAGACTGCTCCTCAGCCAAACCTTGTCACTGATGTCCTCAGGGCAGCTCCTCTTTTCAGAAAAAGCACAGGGAGATTAAGGAGGCTGGCCAAAACCCCCACACTTTTGGAGGTCTGGCAGTGAAATATCCTGGGCCCATCTCAGCATTCCCACTTCCCTCCTTATTGCCCCCTTATTCCAATACTTACTTGTACCCGTACCTGCTTATCCCTGTGCTGTTGCACAGAGATGTGCTTCACTCTGCATGAATTTTTCCAGAAGAAGAAGCAGCAGCTGCTCTTGGCAGGTGTGAACACTGTTTATCACATCCCCTTCTTTCCCCCCTCAAAGCCCACACACAAGCACAGAGTGATATTCTTGCACATTAAATTACTGCCATTGAAATCAGATTCTGTCTTACACGACGCTGACAGTGCTGTGTTTTATTGCTAAATGCTACAAGTAATTCCTCACACTCTCAATGATTTATCATGTAGCTCATCTACTCAGGGATTTCCTCCATCATGTAATATCACTAGAATTTTGCCTGAGGAACAACTGCCAGGGAGGACCTGCTGTTATACCTTGCTTCCTTCTTCTGGAACATATTAGCATAACATAAGTAAACGCCACGGAGCAGTTTGACATATTGTGTAAGTACTGATTTTATGTTAAACTGATAATAGATGCTTGTTGGGAAGCTGTAAATTTTCAGAAACTGTCTTAGTCTGCTGATACATTTTAAAACAGAAAAATGTAAAAGCAGCTGGTGTGTCTGTATCCACTATAATCCATCCACATTTCTGTATCCTTGCCTCTCATTTACAGAAGTTCTGACTGCAGGGAGCAAGTTTTCCATTTATACTGTTATACTTTAAACATCTCTCCTTTGACAGCAGACAGTAAGTCTGCTGTCAAAGGAGAGATGTTTAAAGTATCTCATAAATAGTGGCATAAATAACATCAAATGTACATAGAACACAGTTACCCTTGCCTCCACAGAGTTCATGTGTTAGAAATGCCCAGGAACAGCACACATGACTTGCTGAACCAAGGACATTTTGGTGCTCACTGGGACAGAAGTTGCTCCCAAAGGAGTGCACTAATTGCTTAGTTTGTTAACATAAGAATATAATAATGACCAGCCTGGTCAGCCCAGGCCCAGCCAGCCCCAAGACCTGTTTCCCAAAGTACCAGTCAGACACACACTGGGGAAGGTCATAATAAGCACAGACTGATATTTAACCAAGCACCTCTCTGGCAGTCAGTGCCTTGGAGAGTACCTGAGCTGAAGGACATACAGAGCCTGACCTGTTTAATGAGCACCCATGGACCTGCCTTAATTTAGCTAATTCCTTCCAGAATCCATTTGCATTTTTGCCTCCATGGCTTCTCTCAGCAGCAAATGCCTTCTTCAGCTATGGGCTCTGTGGAAAAATACCTTCTCCAGTTTGTTTTGAAATTGCTGCTTGATGCCTCAGCACTGAAGTCTGGTTCATTTCTGTGTGATCAGCACCAGAGAATAGTCCTTCCTCATGCCCTTTCTCTAACCCTGTAATAACTTCATCCTTCAATAAAGCATCCTTCATGCTTTAACATATGCCTTTCCCTTTTCCTCTTTCTGAAGCCAGTCATGGTCTGTTTGGTCTTGCCTCCTGTGCAGGCTGCTCTCTGATCAAACTTTCTCATGCCTCTTTCAACTCTGCTTTTATGAGATGAGGAAAAGACCAGCCCTGTGTGCAGTCTCCAGAATATGTCTGCACCAGACACTTGTACAGATGGTTTAAAGTGTTTTCAGTCTGACTCTCAATTCTTCTCCCTAATAATTCCTAACAGCCTGCTTGCCCTTTCGACTGCTGCTGAGCAGTGAGCTTACAGAAAAAACTCCAAGATTTACTTCTTGACTGGTAACAGCTAATTCAGAGCCAAGAACAGTATATGCATGGCTGAATTTCTTTTTTCCCCTCAGATTCACTGTACTGCACAGTGCTGAATTCTGCTCAGTGTATACCAAGACTTTCTGTAGTCATTTACAATCAGATCTACATTTGGCTGTATTAAGTATTTTTTTGCATTACCAACAAACTTTGCCACCTAGCCCCCTTTTCAAGCTTCCTTCTGAGAAAATGGCGAGATCCCAGCATAGTTAATATTTCCCTATTATGAAAAACTCAGTCATTAGGCCTTCTTTATTTCCTATTCTCTAGCCACTTATGATTCCATATGAGGCCAAATACAACTTCAAAATGACAACAGCTCCAAATGATGATTTAATTTCTCTAAGAACTTTTGCAGATGAAACTTGATGTAAGATTCCTGGAAACTTTCATACACTATATCAAGTGAATCACCTTTATTCATATACTTCCTTATACCTTCACAGAGTACTCATAGATCTGTAAGTCATGACTGGCCTGACTCAATCTGTGTTGACTATTCCTCAATAAATCACTTTTTTTCCCTGTGTCTGGTAAACCTACACTTTATATAAGTTTTTGTGAGTTTGCTTGGTAGGAAAAGTGTGAGTTTGCTCCATGCAAAAGCCAAGCATAATACCCTTTATTTCTGACATGTCTCTTGTAGTCCTGGTTTAAAAAAGTAAAAAAAAAAAAGACAATTTTTCTGATATCTATAGCCTAAACTATGTTAATTCTCAGAATAAATTAAAGCCTTTAACCTCTTTACATGTCTTTGAAATTTTTTATTTTTATTCATTGATTTGTTCCACATACTAGTCCTCTATTCTTTCCAGCTAAGAGAGGTGATTGCTGGATAGGTACCCCCTGAAGAGCAACAGTCTCAGGTTTCTCTTTTACCTCTTTGTGGAGAACACAGGGACAAGACAATCGAAGCTCTACCTGTTGCAGGAGGAGCAAAGGATTTGCTTCCCTCCAGAAGCAGCTGCTGCTCCTTTGTGCCCTCCTGTAGCAGAAGATGTGGTACCAGCTTTGCTGTACCTGTTTACGTTGGGATTCACCTTCCCCAGCACTCATTCAGCTTTCCTGCAATGACTTTGTCATCCCCATGTGATGTTTTATAGCTTGTTCACCTCTGGATCTTCCCAAGTGTGGTAAATGTCTTACTTCTGATGCCTTTAAAGTTTTTGTTGCTGTGAAGTTTCACACATTTATCAAATTACTTCTCACAACCTTACCTATTATTTTTCCTTGGACTGCCTTAACAGGGTTTTTCACTTCACTTGCTAAAGTTTTTGCTGCTGGTTGTGGAATCATTATCCTTTTCTCTTTCTGTCTCTTGACTTGTTTAATTATTTATTATCTCACAGCACCCAGTGCACCCTGTGGCTCAGGGACAGATTCTCCCCCTCACTCCATGAGGGTTCTGGGATCTGACCTGGGAGTAGATTCCTGCTCCTGGGAGCCCATCACCCACTGTTAAACTTCTTCCATACTTCTCTAGCTCCAGCCTTCAGGCTGTGTGTTTACATTATCCTTCTCACCAAGTGCTGACACATTAAAATTTAAGCACATCAGCACTAGTTAAGCCAAATACACCCTCTTATGATCACGACAAAGTCAAGATTTGTCTTGTAATCTTCCTTTGTAGTGATTTGTAAGGAAATGTCCCTTTGGTGCTGACTCCAGCGTTAATATTGCAGACTGAATGTAGTCAGACAAGTCAGTCTGTTGTTTGTCCCCTTCTCTAAAACAAATAGTTTCTGAAGGATGCTTGCTATGTCTATGTATTTATTAGTGAAAATCCCCAACCCTCTAACAAATATTCAAAATTTGCTGTTATCCTATTGCAGTGACCCTTACTGTTTTGGAACAGTGTGATTTAATATGAGAAACACAGAGGAAATTGCTTTTTCATGAGGTTTTGATGCTCTGAAATGCAGCCTCGCTGAAATTAAGCTAACAGATTAACTAAGTTAACTCAATCAACTGAATGAGCCTCACTCTCCCACAGGACTCAAAAGGAACTCAAACTTTTCTGCAATAAATCTGGCATAGCCCAAGGGATCTTTTAACAAGAGATTTGATTGAATCTTAAAGCAAGTGTATTGTTATCTGCAGTTTACCATCAAAGTTGCTTAAAGATACCATCATTGTGGTCTTCTCAGCAACAGCAGCTCAACAGGTCTCTGAATTTGCCAGTGTATGGTAATGAAGTGAAAAAAGAATTGAATTTTAATTGTCTGCAACTCAAAATGATTTTCATAATATCTGGATTTATAGAGCATATTTGGGTCATCCTGTGGTGAAAGGAACAGATCAGAGTTTCTTCTAATGGAGGGCTAAGGTGCCATCAATTCCTGGCAACTGGAGGACTGGTAACAATACCCTGATCCAGAGAGTCAGAATATCATCACTCTGAATATTTATTATGCTTTAAGTGGAAGGAAAATTGAACTAAATTCCATGAAAACAAATCAAATGAAGAAATGCTCAGCAAGGAGTTACTGTGACATTTTCAATAATGCTTTCCCTTAAGAGAGGCTTCCTGGCTCCTTCTCTTCTAGGGTGACCTGGAATGAAAATGAGATGCCACACAGGCTCTACAGCCACACAGAAAAGCAAATTCTTCCAAAGCAGAGTCCAGACCTGCTCCCTTTGGATCTCCCCCCCAGAGTGAGGAGTTTCTTGGACCAAAGCAAGAGGAAGCAGCACCTACAGGGATGTCTCCCTCACTCCTGCCTTTTCCAGGGGCTCAGCCTTCCTGGATGGACTCCACATTTGGGGCAGTGGGAATTTTGGCAAGTCCTTTTCAATCACTGGGTTCCTGGGTCAGTGAGGAGCAGCTCTTTTCTTTAATTATATCTCGGGATCTCCTCTGGTCAAGGTGAGCCCGAGATGTGTTAAAAGTCTCTTTTCCCCAACCCAGCTGTTGAAGAAGGAGTCAGAAGTCTTTGGCTGTCGTTCTCAAGGCTGTTTATTACTTCTTATCTAAAACATTTTCTGTCTGGCCTGCCAAGGTCTGTTCAGCAGGTCATTCTGAGGCACACTGCCCTCCCATGGGGCTGGTGTTGTCTTTTATACTATGAACTCTGTATTTGATATTTACAGTTATGTTCCAATACCTATCACCTGTGTTAGACAGTGACTTTCTACTCTACACCAATCCCAGAGTGCCACCATCACCAAGAAGATGGAGGCTAGGGAGAAGAACAGGACAACACCCAAATTTCTCTATCTTGCCTCCTAGACCCTCATAGTAAAACCCCCAAATTTTTTCTTTTCACACTATAACTACTACTATTATGCTATTTAAACTTTTGTGGCCTTTAATTCTTCGTACAAAGGTAGTAATTTGTTCCATGGGTAGAACTCAAAGCCACAGGGGTCTTTGGCTGCATGTCAGGGTCTCCAACACCCCTGCCAGGGTTTCAAAGCCCCCTGGCTGGGGCTCAGATCATCCGGGACTGTCAGAGGGATGTCCTGGGCTCTGACAAGTATATTTGTTGGGCAAGATGTTTTCCTCTTTCACGCGTGAATCTCTGTGGGAAAAAGGCAAATCTCCATTTTCTCCACAGCCACAGCAACTTTAATTCCACATCTTCCTCAGGAGGTTCTAAGTCCCAGGGATGCACCTCCATCCCCTCAAACCAGGCTCTCTCATCTGAGCCCTCAAAAGAGAGGGAACCAACATCAGTAACAGGCTGTGGTTGTGCCTGTGATTCCTGTCCCCTCACAGTCACCAAAATTTAACCAACCCCTCCTGTTGAAGTTATGGCATGGTATGATAAGGAAAAAAAGTTCTTTAGGGACCAGAAAGTAAGCAAGGAACCAACAATCTAAGACCGTGGCCTCAGTATAAGACCATGAGGCCAGGCATGTGGGCTTTGGGGTTGTATTTTAGGATGTTTTCTAGGTTTGATCACAGTAATGGGAACAGAAACCAGCTCATGGCCTTATTCTCTTCACTAACCAGAGCTCAAAATCAGTCTGGAAGGGGAGAGGGAGCAGGTGTCAGGACCTCCCTCTGGACTGGTACTCTTTATTTCTTGTAAAAATGGAAGTTGATTTTTGCCAGCAGGGAACAAGAAAAGAGCATCTGAGAAATTGTTCAGGGTAAACACCAGCAAATTCATTATTCATAGTTGTTTAATGAAAGTTTTATGTTAACAAATCTTTTTTCCCTGGAAGGCTCATAAGCTATTTGCTGCCTTTTTCTCTTTTTTTTGTTTCTTCAATGCATGAGGTCACATTCATTACAGGTGAAGTTTTCAATAAACAAAAAACAAAGATCAGGAGTGAGACAGTAAATATGACTACTCTCTGTCTACAAGATGCCTTGTACTCCATCTGATTCAGCTCCATTATTCATTGCTTGAAATTTTTCAGGAGAAGTATGTTTAAAATGTCACTTACAATATGAAGATTTGTTTTAATACAATTTAGTCTGAACATTTATGGTGCTCACAGTGTTCCCATCTGTGCTTATGAAAGTTTTCCTTCCATAAATAGGTGCATTCTGTTCTTTGTCTTCAGCGAGAGCCTCACGACTTTTATTACGTCTGTGTTCTCAGAGGTCATTATGAATAACATCTTGCTGAAGCTGCAGGCAGAGATAAGAGGTTTATGCACAGCATCCTGAGGTAAGGACCAGCCATGGTGATTTTTAACAGTTTCAGGATTTTATTCTGTATTTTAAGTGAGCTGACTCTTTGTCAGAATGACTTCAGGCCTGACATTTCCTCTGCTTAGTGCTGCTATTAGAGCACAGCACACACATCAACCAGGCTCAACAACCCAGGCTTCATCAACTTCCAGCTCCTTCTTTTTCCTCACAACATTACCAACAGCCTCTGCATTTTAAAGTTGGCTGAGTTGTTGATTTTCAAGACTTTGTGGACATTGAGGGATCCACTTGAAGGCTTGAAATTAATGCTGGGCAGAAGTGCTGGGGTCATTAGCACTGCACTGGGCTGATTGGAGCTATAAACCCATGTACCAGTTAAGGGCTTCTTTCTTTTGAACAGATTACAAAGAACCCATTACATGAGTAAAGAAAATTAGCAGTTTTCTTCCAAAAAGTGTAGTCCAACTGCTTTTTCCTTCCATTTAAAATAAAAACACCTTCCTCTCCATGGCCTGTGTCGTATTTAATACACCTGTGAAGCCCAGCATAACAAACCACTGAGATTAATAACCTTCAGCTGATAAAGAAACCCTGCTGTTGAAAGGAGGGGCAGTAATCACAGCTGGCCATGGCTCTGCAGCACTCTGCAGGCAGCCAGGAGGTCTGGAGGAACAGATCCAGGCTGAATCCCAGCTGGCAGCCCTGCCACACCAAAGAGAAGACAAGGAGGGATGAGGGACCCAGCAGGGTCTCTCCTGCCCTTCATCTGCTTCAATTTTCCCAATGCCCCACTGCTTATGTCAAATTTGCATCCTTTTTTACCTAGCTACATAATTATTTCCATCTTCAAAATTATACTCATAAACCCAGCACACGGAGTGGGAAAAAAGGACAATGACAGTGGGAGCACGAGGGGAGGAAGGGCTGAACCATCACGGAGCTTCTGCCAAAGCCTCAATTGCCTTCAGCTGCCTGCACAGACAGGTTCAACCTCCACACACCTTCACTGACACTTCAGACAGACCAGGATGGCCAAATGAGAAAGGGTCACCCCTTTCTAGAGGGATCTCCCTGCTCTGTAGGGTGCAGGGATGGGCTGCTGCCACTTTCCTGTTACTGCCAAGCCTGACAGCTCCATCACTTGCCCCATTTCAGGCTGCTGGACTAGAATCCTCATTTTGCCCCTCTGCAGCCTAAGTCTGATCCATAGATTTTAAATACAAGCAATAATTATTGCAGCAAACAGGGCAGACATGCTGCTGTTCCTGTCCAGAAAATGTCTAAACAGTCAGGAATATCTTTTTGTCCAAGCTTTCTGCAGCTCTTGTATTGGGTGCCTGCTCCCCTGTGGGACTTTCAGGCACAGTGAGGTCCCCTAAATGATGTGAAAGTTATACTAACTGTTGTGACTGTCTCCAAGAAATAACTGATTTGATAATGGCCCTCCTGCAGAAAGTTAGACAGAAAATTAACTTAGTAAAATAGAAAAGGCATGAGCTGAGCCTGTCTGGTCACTCCCTGACCCTGTTGTCTCCTGTCTCTATTGCAACTCTCTCTCTGCTCGGGGATGCTCAGACTGGACACTGCAAAGCCTGGAGGCAACCTCACAGACGCATTTTGGGGTACTGAAGAAGAGCTTGTCACCACTGAATGGTGACCTCAAAATGGGCATTGTGTCTGTGCCCCTGCCATGGTGCCCAGGCTCGACACTGAGGTGCCAGTATAAACCAGATTTTCAGCAGCTGCATGTAGATATTTTTCTCACTCCACTGATGAGAGCTGCAGTGTAGCAGACACCCTGAAGCTGGGTGATGAAGTTCAGCAAGTGAGGGGAAACGCTGGTATTATTCAGGAATTGATTGGTGTCTGCCAATATCCACCAGCACTGGCTGGGGTTTGATGGAATAACTGAGAAAACATGTTGAAAATGTGACAGCCAGTGAACGTGCTCTTCTTGAGTGCCCAAATTGAGCAGAGCTTGCACAGATGGGGCACAAACCCTGACTGGCAGGAGCACTGCCTGTGTCATTTTACTAGGAAGGGTTTTGTTATCCAAAATATGATTTTGTAGTCATCAGGAGGCTCTTTGTGCTAAAGATCTGTATTTCTCCAGAGCTCTAAACCTGATTGCCTGCCTCATCAGCACCATGCTTGTGCATGCACTAAATCAACATCTTACCGATGGGAACAGGAGGAAATCAATGCCTCCCTGCAACCTTAGTTGGTGCAGGAAAAGGCTCTCCAAAACTTTTGAAAATTAAAGAAACAAATGGGGTTTGGAAGGCAAGAGTGAATTCATGAATCACAGCAAAGCCCAGGATTAGGCAGTGAGCTGGCTTCCTTCACAGGCATTACATTTTGTCTGTACCACATCAGTTTGTCTGCAGGGGAGGGACTGCCTTTCTGTGATGATGTTTAATGGTCTTTTGCTTGTGATAAAGGCAATACAAACTTTTTTTCTCTTAATAAGTGGGACCACTCTCTTTTAGAGCAGTTAGAAGTTAATAATGGGGTAATAAATTAGTGGATCTATACTACAATGTCATCGATTCTGGGCTTATATGAGGGAATTTTTGAAGAAATTATGGTAGAAAAGACTGCTATGGCCATTTAGTAATCCTCTTGCTGAATTTATAACTGGAAATGTTTAAATTCAAAAGTACATTTGGGCTTGTGAAGGAACTGCAGTTCATCCTTTCTGATGAAGAGCCAGTGTCTTGAGCCAGGGCCAGGTGTAGGTGCAGCGCTGTCCCAGAATAAATGTAATGTGGGAGAGATCTCCCTGCCCTGACACGAGCTGAAAAAGGAGCATTCTACCCTCATCCTGATGAAGTCATCTCTGCTGGAGTGCATAATTACCACTGAATTTTTAAACAGCTGTAACACATAATATTAATGCCTGAACAGAACAGCAAAAGAGCATTTCCAGGGAAACAAACCACCACGTTTTCCTGCTCCCTGCCACAATGGGCTGAGATAAAACTAAAGCTGTTTGAGAGCTAACAGGGTTTAGAAACCAGTCAAAACTGAGAAAAACAACATTCATGAATGGAGGGGATCATATGATGGAGTAAACCAGTAAAGAAAGTCAAGTTTTAGCCTCTATTCCTATCTCACATTCCCAGCACATCCCCACCACTTCATCACTCTAAATCTGACATGTTGAAGGAAGAAGTCAGAGCATAGTAGGCATGCAAGAATTGTCAGAGCTCGGGTAAAAAACCAAAATGTGTGTCAGAAACAAGCCTGGGAGTCCATCTTTGCACACACACATCAGGGATGTTCAGGTTTAAACACTGAGCCATGTGGTGCTCCAGCTGGGGCACCTCTACTTAGGGAAGTGAACAGGAAGAATGGGGCACCAGAGAGCAGAGGCAGACCCAGCTCTGCCTCAGAGCTTTATTGATGGAGGCATTTGGAGCCCTCTTGCAGAGCAGATCCTCTCCTGGCACCTGAGGAGCAGTACAGGGTGATCCTGGGCAGAGAAAAAGGTTTGTGTCAAGTGCTGGAGTGAGGGAATGGACCAGCTGAGGTGCTGCACTGCCCTGCAGATCCCAGCACCTGAAATCTCCAAGCCAAGGAGACCCTGCTAGAAATGCTACATTTGGAGCAGTCCGTCCTGCTGAGCCAGAAACCACAAATTCATTCTTTCCTTTGCTCAGGTCTGGCTCAGGATCAATGAAGACTTCAAAATCCCACAGTTCAAGTTCAGTTCAGTTCAGTTGATGGAGGAACGCATCAGAGAGGAAGAATTTCAGACTGGTGGTTGGTTCAGGTTTGGTATAATTTTTTGAGCAAATTTTCTCTGAAATTCATATTGCAATAGCTCTGACGAGGAAAAAAAAACAAAAAAACAAAAAAAAAAACCAAAAAAAAACCAGGGAAGAAACAGAATCTGGATACTGCAACATAATGGCACACATTGCAGCTGGATGCATCCTGATCCAAGTGTGAGTGATTATAAGTGCAGTGGAGAACTTGGAGCAGGGTAGTTTGATAAACTGCACAATAGGACAGTGGGTAAGGTGATGGAGCTGTTAGCAGCAAAAGATCATAAATCCTTTTTCTGAAATGGGAACTGACTGGCAACTCTCTCTAGTGTATTACAGGTTATTTCAGCTGCTTCTCCCTGCAGACATGACTGAACAAAGATAAAGTCAAATAAATGATTAAAAGTTAGCTGCTGCAAAGTGTGGCACTTCACTGCCTGGGAGCCTGGGCTGAATCTCACCCAGGCCATGGTAGGTGTGCTCCCTGCAGCACGTGGGGACAGCCACACAAGGATGGCATTTGTGGGGTTACAGAGCTTTGTGGAGCTCATTGTTCTGTTTCCAGCAGTGCTGTAAAAGGCTGGCTAAGGAAAAGCACAGGCCAGGCACACAGGGTCCTTTGCCCTGGCAGTCTCCAGCAACAAAACAGAGAAATATATATTCTTTAGGGGCTCCAAACCCACAGCCTTGGCATTGCTGGTGTGTTGTTCCAGCCTTCTCAGGGAAGTATCTCAGGACCTGCATGGGAACTCAGAGTCATTGCAAGGCAGGTCATAAGGGCCCAAGCACAGCTGTGTCCAAGTGACACCTTCACAAAATCACATCAATCAGCAGAGGCTGAATGCACAGCTTGCTGCATCTCAAATGTGCACCAGAAAGAGAACCCAAAGAATTGTAATTTCAGTAATTTGATGTGGTCTTGGCAGCAGAGATAAAGCTTTCTCCTCTACAGGTACAGGCCCAAGTCACGGTATAGATCCAGACTCCTGAATGGCATTTCATCTCCTGCACCCTCAGAGGTCTGTCAGGATTTCAGGAAGGGAGAATAAACACATCTCAGTTTACTCCACACCAGAGAGATGTGCAGCATCGATCTAGGGACAGCTAATGTGCAAGGAGGACCTGAAACACATTCTTCCATTTCCTATATTGATCAGTCTAACCTGTAAAATATTGTATAAAGCAAAGTCTGGGAAGTGACAACACTTTTCCCACTTCCCATTTTGAAAAGAAACAGCCATAGTGACCATCCTTTTGAAGAATCTTGGAATGGTTTGAGTTGGAAAGACCTCAAAAATCATCTTGTTCCAGTCCCCTGCCATGGGCAGGGACACTCTCCACTGGAGCAGATTGCTCAGGCTTTGTAGGAAGTCTGACAAGGACAGCATGTGCTGCAAGTGTCCCCACAGGGCATCGGTGCCAGCAGGGCTTGGACACTGCCCTGGGCTGTTATTAGGCTTGGGCACAAAGAGGGTGTTAAAAGATTTGGTGCTGTCTGGGTCTGTTCTGGGTCACACAGAACACCAAGTCCCTGGAACCTGAAGGTCCAAATGCAAACTGTTCCTGTCATTTTAACCCCCCATTTAAGCAAACGTTTTGGCATCTCAGTTCTGGAGTCAGGCAGCTCTGTCTCACCTCAGCCTCGCTTCAGGCACCCTTAAAAGCGCTACCCTGCACTGAACTTATTCTGTAAAAATCGCAAATGTAGAGAGAAATTGTTCACATTATGCATTTATATAGCAGTTGTAAACAGGCTTCCATTTTGACCACAAAATATGTCCTTAATTAGACAGAAGATGGTTACTTTTTTTTTTTTTTTTTTTTTTTTTTTTTTTTTTTTTTTTTTTTTGTGAAAAAAACTTTACCT